>NC_044992.1:51973784-52314845 GCF_008728515.1 Papio anubis
CCATGACTTCATGGAAACAACCACTGGGCACCCTGAGAGACTGATCCTTATTCAGCCTACTTGGATGGCTCTTTTGTGGTGCTATGGACAACTAAGGCCACACTTTGGTAAGGCAGGCTTTCCAACTGCCCCAATGATCTTTGAAGCATTGGTTGTGAAGTTCTCATATAACAAAGTTACAGGGAGTAGGTGTTTACATAGCGACTAAGACTAGTTACTCCTCTAGGTATTTATGAGGGAGACAGCACTGATACCATTTTCAAATGAGGAAACTTATGAATATAGAGTTTGTAGAATTTGTCATAAAGAACATGAGTTTGTAGAATTTGTCATAAAAGCATAACACAACTCATCTCAGAGGGGACAGCTGAGGAGGAAGTTGAAAGTCTGGTTGAACAGTAGATGAACAACAGACTAAGCAACAAAATGACCAGCTTGGCCTCATCATCAGTATTTGGCCTCTGGCCAAGCCAACCAAGTCAATGGCAGCACACACAGAAATAGAGCTTGGAGTTCCTAATTTTCAGTCCTTCAGTCCTGTGTTTTCTTTAGATAACCAGGAGGCCATTAATATGCTGGTTTTATTCCCAATTTTTTTTTTTTTTTTTTTTTTGAGACAGAGTCTCGCTCTGTGGCCCAGGCTGGAGTGCAGTGGCGCGATCTCAGCTTACTGGACCCTCCGCCTCCCGGGTTCATAGCTGGGAGTACAGGCGCCCACCACTGCGCCTGGCTAATTTTTTTTCTTTTATTTTCTTGAGATAGAATCACGCTCTGTCGCCCAGGCTGGAGTGCAGTGATGTGATCTCAGCTCACTGCAACTCCCGCTCCACGCGCCCCCTCCCCCGTTTCAAGGGATTCTCCTGCCTCAGCCTCCCAAGCAGTTGGGACTACAGGCGCACACCACCACACCCAGCTAATTTTTGAATTTTTACTAGGGACCGGGTTTCACCATGTCTGCCAGGACGGTCTCAATTTCTTGACCTCCTCATCTGCCCGCCTTGGCCTCCCAAAGTGCTGGGATTACAAGCCTGAGCCAGCACGCCCGGCCTATTTTTTTTTTTTTTTTTTTGAGACAGGGTTTCAACATATTGGCAAGGCTGGTCTCAAATCCTGACTTTGTGATCCTCCTGCCTTGGCCTCCCAAAGTGCTGGAATTACAGGCGTGAGTCACTGTACCTGGCCTATGCCCAATTTTTCTTAGCAAAGAATGGAAAAGCTTGTGGGTCAACCTTAAGGATAGTAACTTTCATTTACAAATGAGTTAACAAATTTCTGCTGGTAAATTTGTTACCTGCAGAAACAAATTTTCTGCACCGTATTTGCCACTCAGTAGCATTCAAAAGTTTCACTAGATTACTTTATAATGGAGGATGAATCACAAATGTCTAGGATCCTCCCCCATTAAATTCTTGACAGAAGACCCACAAAGATCATCTTTAAACCCCTTTTCTGCTCCTATGACTATTTAAGTCCCACCAAGTTAGTTAGCTTTTGAAAGCTCACATCTCTTGATCAGTGTAGAGGCAACATGCCATATGTAGGTAAAAAATCAACCCACGGTAGGGATCAAGTGTACTGAAGCTTCAGTTAGGAGTAAGTGGTTCCAGTTTTGGATTGAGGACCCTAGTCAATGATGATCCTATTTTGTAATCCAGTTGTAAGACATCTGGGGAGCAGAGGGAAAAAAGTTAACGCTATGGAGTTGTCACTCCAACTGAAGAAAAATTATTAATAGGAGGAGCAGAACTTCAGTTCTGGAAAACTTTTTTTTTCTTTTGAGACGGAGTCTTGCTCTGTCGCCCAGGCTAGAGTGCAATGGTGAGAGGCTCATGGCAAACAGTGCCTTCTGGGTTCAAGCGATTCTCCTGCCTCAGCCTCCCGAGTAGCTGGGATTACAGGCACGCACCACCACACCTGGCTACTTTTGTATTTTTAGTAGAGAAGGGGCTTCACCATGTTGGCCAGGTTGGTCTCAAACTCCTGACCTCAGGTGATCCACCCACCTCCGCCTCCCAAAGGGCTGGGATTACAGGTGTGAGCCAGCGCGCCGGGCCAAGTTTTGGAAAACTTTTAGTAAGGCTGAAGGCTTAGGCATGTTTTGACCATTTGTAACTAATAATGACACTCATCACAAGGTACCCACAAAATTCACTGCCAGTCACCCTGCTACGTCAAAGCCTCTCCTACTTCAGAACCTACCTAGCCATAATTTTAACTGACATTTTAGCAACAAAACTTTTATTTGAAGATATCCTTGAGCCACAAATCTCTCTGGATTTAGATTTCAAGCAGTAGAAAATAAGATGGTTTAACCTGCAATTCAGTAAAAGAACTTCACATCAAACTTCAATCTTTAAGAAGCTGCTACAGCTATACTGTAAGGTTACGAGTTTATTCTTTCAAAGCAGGTCTCCTCATCTCTTAAACGCTATATATATTAAGTAGATAAAAACTGCAATTTCTATTTTGGTAGCATTTAGGATCTACAAAAGTGATCTTTCAATTACTTGGAATTTCAAAATAGAGGTTACCTAGTAACAATGCATCAGTAGAACACAAAATACTCTGATTTTGTTTAGTCTGTGGGGGGAAAAAAATCTTTAAACTGGAAAGATTCTGTAGCCTTACGAAGATTATTACATTGGAATTGGAATTACTGTAGTTCGTTTTTCCCTCTAGGAGGGCAGCCATTTCTCTACAAGTTTTGTAAAAGTTACGACTCGGATTTCAAAATGCAAGCAGATGTTGATGAAGCATACGAAATGGGCAACTCCTTCTATTTCGGAGCCGCAGTGACTCCGACTTTGTGCCCCAAGCCTGTAAAGCACAAAACCTCATCCCTTTGGTGTAAACCTTCAAGAGAAGTGGGGCAGCACACTTCAGGCTTTTCACCAACAGGCTGGCGACATGCTAGGTCAGGGTGTCCGGAGAATCGGGGCTGAATGGGAGAGATCTTGAGGGCAAGAGCCTCAGAGACCTTCAGGCACCGGGCTCGTGAAGGTTTCCACGTGCCCCTATCTAGCTGGTCCCAGGGGGAATTAGTGGTTGCTACAGTAGTTTAAGACGGCCGTGGTTTTTCGCAACCCGGGCGGCGAGATGGCGCTTTGGTGTAAGCGAGGTAAGGTGGGTGCACTGGGATCTCCGCTCTCGGAGCCTCCAGTTGACTGCCACGCCGACTTGCGGCCAGACCTGCGACCTCCGCCCTCCCCCGCGGCGCCAGCCTCTGGAATCTGGCGTCGCCCCCATTTCTCCAGTCGAAGTGGGAATCCCTCTGTGCGGGACCTCGCCGCCATACCCAGGCCGAATGGGGGTGGGGAGGGAAGTTGGCAGAGCTCGGCCTCAGGATCTGCGCCCCTGTGGAAGGACGGCAGAGGAGAGCCGTTTCACCAGCCTCTCCCGTGCTAGGGTCTCGGGAAACACGCGGTAATTACCGAAGAACCCCGCACTCTGTGAGATGCGAGGCTGCGGGGTTGCCGGGACATTTTGAGGACCGGGCTCGGCCGGGGAGACTCCAACCTTCACCCTCCCTGGCCCCCGGTCCCACTTCCCGCCTTCTCCCGGCGCCGCCACTTCAGGCAGCCCACTCGGCCCGGCCTCTCCCCGCGCCCGGACCACCCCCCACGGGGTGCTCTCACTGCGCAGCGAGTCCCTCCGCTGCCTCCTCCCAGCCCAAAATGGCGGCGATGGCCGCCGATCCTCTCGTCGCCTTCCTCAAAGGCCAAGGATCCCTCCGCGCATACTGCCCCGCCCATCTTAGCCGGATCTCTTTTCTGCCCCGTAAAGATTAACGCCATCAATGAACTCTTTAATTGAGTTCGGAGAAGGCGGGTCCAGTTGTGCCTCCTCACAGCTAATCGTTGCCAAAAGTGAGAATATTGGCAGAAGGCTTGACCAATCAAAGAAGGCAGCGATGCACGCGCAGTCTGTCCCCGCTCAAGGGTAGATGGGTTTCGGAGTCTCGGGTGTGGCTGTTGACGTGACAGGCGCTCGGATCGCTTTTCAGGCTAGAAGAACTACAATCCCCAGCAGGCACCGCGCGTCCAGGCTATCTCCTCCCCCCATCTTAGTGGCCTGAGCGGCTTGACCACAGCTGCTGCAACTGCAGCAAGAGGTAGGGCTGAGGCGTTGGGAATTGCACCGACAGGCAGTCGCACAGAAAGACACAGATGTAGTGGTGTGCATAGCCCTTGACAGCGAATAGGTCAGTTCCACTTTTGCAAAACCTCTTTCCATGACTATCTCCCCTCTTCCAAGAAATCCATCCTTGTCCCAGTTGGGTTTCCCGCTCAGCTGCATGTAGCGCAAAGACCTCTTTCCCCTTTCCCCTGTTTCCCTTTCTGAGAGGAAGGAGGGAGGCAGGCCATGACCTTAGAGGAAAAGGCCTCAGCACTAGGCTTGGCCCAGGTCCCAGCTGTGCTTCTGGCCTTTGGAGCCCAGCTTGGGGAGAAGGTTGGGGGTGCAGGGCTGCATGAAGATTGAGGCCCCTGGAGACAGTGGGAAAGGACTCCTGAGCTTGCTCCATGTTCTCCCGTGGCAGCAGCAGCCCCGCTGCACTCCCAGCCTCCCCAGGCAGTCCTCCTTTTCCCCTTTGGTGGTTGGGGAAACAAAGCTTACACCTGGCTTCCTGGCTGCCAGCCTGGGCCTCGATGACTTCCAGGAGGACAGTACAGGACATGAGACCTGGTGAGAGACCCGAGGAGCAGGAGAGGGAAAACGGCCCCTGAATCCCATTTGGCCCCTTGCTGGCTGGAGGTGTGAAAACCAGTGGTGGAGGCAGCCTTCGGGGCCTGCATTTGAGAATAAGGGTATGAAGAGCTGGGGTACAAAATGGCTGCCGCTGCCTGGGCAAACAATTCTGGGCAGCCAGAGTCCTCTTGAGAACGTTCCTTCAGAACTTGGATTTCTGATGTTGTTCAAAGCAGGTGTCACTAGTTCCAGGTGTCTGCTGAAAGATTTGGAACGGAAGATGATGGCCACTCCGAACCAGACTGCCTGTAATGCAGAGTCACCAATAGCCCTGGAGGAGGCCAAGGTAAGCCCCTGCCCTCCTGCCCACCCGAGTACCCCGAGCATGGGTCCCACAGCTGAGATCCAAACTTCTTGTCTCAGATATGTTGGTAGATTTGGAAAACCAATATTTTGATGAGTCCCTACTATGCACTAGGCAATAGGCCAGAATCCCAGTCTATGCTAGCTTATGAAATCTTAGTAACTGGCCGGGTGCGGTGGCTCACACCTGTAATCCCAGCACTTTGGGAGGCCGAGGCAGGCGGATCACCTGAGGTCAGGAGTTCGAGACCAGCCTAACCAACATGGCGAAACCCTGTCTCTACTAAAAATGCAAAATTAGCCTGGCGTGGTGGTGGTGCATGCCTGTAATCACAGCTACTTGGGAAGTTGAGGCAGGAGAATCACTTGAACCCAGGGGGCAGAGGTTGCAGTGAGCCAAGATCTCGCAATTGCACTCCAGCCTGGGCGTCAGAGCGAGACTCTGTCTCCAAAAAAAAAAAAAAAAAAGGAATCCTAGTAACCCTTTCAGGCAGGAATTATTTCCAATTCCCAGAAGCCAAGGTTCTGAGACCTGAAATACCTGTTCCAGAATCATGCTGTCTACAAGCAACAGACCCAGGGTTTAAACTTAGGGCCTTCTGACAACTGAACATTGCCTTGACCTCAAGTTCAAAGAGGGCATGGAGGGACTGGGTTGAATGTGTTTTGTCCAGGCCATGAACCAAGTCTGAAGCAGGAAAAAGAGTTTTTGGTTCATAATTTGAATGGACCCAGGCAGGCAATTCACTTGAGACCAGGATTTCAAGACCAGCCTGGCCAACATGGTGAAACCTCATCTCTAGTAAAAATACAAAAATTAACTGGGCATGGTGGCACATGTCTGTAATACCAGCTACTGAGGAGGCTGAGGCATGAGAATCACTTGAACCCGGGATGCAGAGGTTGCAGTGAGCTGAGATCACACACTGCACTTTAGCCTGGGCGACAGAGTGACACTCCATCTCAAAAAAGAGAAAAAAAAAAAAAAAAAAAACAGGCCAGGCAGTGGCTCACGCCTGTAATCCTAGCACTTTTGGAGGCTGAGGCAGGTGGATCATCTGAGGTCGAGAGTTCAAGACCAGCCTGGCCAACATGGTGAAACCCTGTCTCTACTAAAAATACAAAAATTAGATGGGTGTAGTGATGGGCGGCTGTAATCCCAGCTACTCAGGAGGCTGAAGCAGAAGAATCACTTGAACCCGTGAAGTAGAGGTTGCAATGAGCTGAGATCGTGCCATTGCACTCCAGCCTGGGCAACAAGAGCAAAACTCTTTCAAAAAAAAAAAAAGAAAAGAGCTCGAAGCTGGGCGCAGTGGCTCACGCCTGTAATCCCAGCACTTTGGGAGGCCGAGGTGGGCGGATCACTTGAGGTCAGGAGTTGGAGACCAGCCTGACCAACATGGAGAAACCCCATCTCTACTAAAAATACAAAATTAGCCGGGTGTGGTGGCGCATGCCTTTAATCCCAGCTACTTGGGAGACTGAGGCAGGAGAATCGCTTGAACCTGGGAGGCGGAGGTTGCTGTGAGCAGAATTTGCACCACTGCAGTCCAGCCTGGGCAACAAGAGGGAAACTCCGTCTTCAAAAAAAAAAAAAAGTTCGAGACAAGCCTGGCTAACATGAGGAAACCCCGTCTCTACTAAAAATACAAAATTAGCCGGGTGTGGTGGCGCATGCCTTTAATCCCAGCTACTCAGGAGGCTGGGGCAGGAGAATTGCTTGAAACTGGGAGGCAGAGGTTGCAGTGAGCCGAGATCACGCCCCTGCATTCCAGCCTGGGCAACACAGTGAAACTCCATCTCAAAAAAAAAAAAAAAAAAAAAAAAACCCTGAAATTAGGCCAGTGTGGTGGGGCATGCCTGTAATCCCAGCTGCTTGGGAGGCTGAGGCATGAGAATCACTTGACCCCAGGAGGCAGAGGTTGCAGTGAGCTGAGATCACGCCACTGCACTCCAGCCTGGGTGATGAAGTCACACTGTCTCAATAAAATAATTTGGAATGGAGGTAGGGGGTTAGGATACAACCCGCAAAAGGGGAGAGAGAAAGATCGTATCAGACCCTCAGAGGATGCCACTTTCTAACTTGGCAACAGGAACCCATGCTTGTTCAGCCCGTGTTCTCTCACTACCTGCCCTTACCCATTCTTCCTTAGTCCATGCCTCCCTATAGATGAGCAGGGAGCTTAGGAGAGGGGTCAGAGAGCTTCTGACCCACGCTGCCTAGCCTATTCCGTGTTTTCTGGATTTACTGAATTTGGAATTCATGACGTGTCAGGGCTACAGTGTTCAGCCAGGTCACACAGCTTATCTACAGTAGTGGTCATGGTGGTAGAGGGCCAAGTCTTCAGGAGGGAGGCAGCAGGTAGGGCTAGGGGGCTGGGTTTGCTTGGGTGAGGGTGGAGGATCAACAGGGCACTTTTACTGAGGGCTGGGAACATGTGACTGTGCACACCAACAAGCCACCCTGCCTTGGCATCCCAGTGGCCTTGCCTGTCCCAGGTGGGGCGACAGCTCTATCTCATTTGGCCCAAGCCACTGGTAGAGACAAGGGCTATTGCTTATATTTAGTGATCTCCCTGCAGGTGAAGTAACACAACAAACTCCACATACATACATACCCCATACACGTACACAGCCTGACATACCTCCTTTTCCCTGAAATTCTTTTCAGGGTCTGCAAAACACACATGACATATGCCTGGCTCTTAAGGGCTGCGCATACACCACATTCCTCAGTACACACCCTGTGTGCATGGACCTATGCTCACATGTCTGTGAACTGCATTGCATATTACTCAACAACATACCAGTGGTAGTGGTTATTATTAGAAATTGTCCAAACCACAGACTTAGAGCAATTCATTTCCCATCTCCCACACCCAGTACTCCCACCCTTCCCACAACAGAGATAAACAGATGCCCTGAGCCTATACTGTCTTGACAGAATCTTTCTACCTCTTAGATAAGTTCTGGAACTCTCTCGCTGCAGACTGGAGGCCGACCCTCCCTCTCCTTGGAGAGGACCTCTTTCCTGCCATTCATATTGGAGAGTGATGCCAACTACCAACTTCTGCCTGGAATAAATATGTTCCATCATTTTATTTTATTTTTTAATTTAATTTTTAAATTTAATTTTATTTTTTGAGACAGAGTCTTACTCTGTTGCCCAGGCTGGAGTGCAGTGGCACGATCTCACCACACTGCATCCTCCACTTCCCAGGTTCAAGCGATTCTCCTGCCTCAGCATCCCGAGTAGCTGTGATTACAGGTGCCTACCACCATGCCCGGCCAATTTTTTTTGTATTTTTAGTAGAGATGGGGTTTCACCATGTTGGCCAGGCTGGTCTCAAACTCCTGACCTCAGGTGATCTACCAGCCTCGGCCTCCCAAAGTGCTGAGATTACAGGCATGAGCCACCATGACCAACCTGCTACATCTTCTTTATGCCAGAAGGATAGAGAGGGGAGTCTTATTTGTCTGTTTTTTTAAATTATTATTTTTATTTTATTTATTTATTTATTTATTTTTTGAGACTCCAATTCTGTCACTCAGGCTGGAGTGCAGTGGCGTGATCACAGCTCACTGCAGCCTCAACCTCCCACTTCAGCCTCCCAAGTAGCTGGGATTACAGGTGCTCACCACCATGCCTGGCTAATTTTTTGTAATTTTTGGTAGAGATGGGGTTTTGCCATGTTGCCCAGGCTGGTCTTGAACTCCTGGGCTTCAGCAATCCACCTGCCTCGGCCTCCCAAAGTGCTAGGATTACCAGCATGAGCCACCATGCTCGTCCATAAGTCTTATTTCCCAATATCTTTTGGATCTCCCTATCTTATAGGTTTTAGGCCACTTAACAGATATTTACTGAGCACTGCCCTTGTGCTGTGCATAGGAATATAGTGGTGACTTGGACAGACAGACAAGATGTGTTCTTACATGAGGAAGACAGATGTTAAATGGCCATATGCTAAATGCTGTGTGCTAATTGCGTGACATGATAGAATCACTAGGGAGGGTAGATGGGGAGTCTACTTTAGGTAGGGTGGTCAAGGAGGGGCTCCCTGAGGAAGTGACATTGGAACTAAGCTCTAAAAGGTTAAAAAAAGGTGGCCGGGGGCAGTGGCTCATGCCTGTAATCCTGGTACTTTGGGAGGCTGAGGCAGGTGGATCACTTGACATCAGGAGTTTGAGACCAGCCTGGCCAACATGGTGAAACACTGTCTCTACTAAAAATACAAAAAGTTAACTGGGCATGGTGGTGGGTGCCTGTAATCCCAGCTACTCCGGAGGCTGAGGCAGGAGAATCGCTTGAACCTGGAAGGTGGAGGTTGCAGTGAGCTGAGATCGGGCCACTGCACTCTAGCCTGGGCAACAGAGGGAGACTCTTGTCTCCAAAAAAAAAAAAAAAAAAAAGCCCAGGTGTGGTGGCTCACGCCTGTAATCCCAGCACTTTGGGAGGCCGAGGTGGGCAGGTTACTTGAGGTCAGGAGTTCCAGACCAGCCTGGCCAACATGGTGAAACCCCATCTGTACTAAAAATACAAAAATTAGCCTGGCATGGTGGTGCACACCTGTAGTCCCAGCTACTCAGGAGCCTGAGGCAGGAGAATCGCTTGAACCCGGGAGGCGGAGGTTGCAGTGAGCCGAGATGGTACCATTGCACTCCAGCCTGGGCAACAGAGTGAGACTGTCCTACACACACACAAAAAAAAAGATGAAGAAAAAGTCAGCCATGCAAGTAGCTGGAAGCAAGATCAGCTACATAATTTGTGGGGCCTAGTGCAAAAGGGCACCTTATTCAAAAATTATTAAAAAGTTAAAGATAGTGGCCGGATGTGGTGGTGCATGCCTGTAGATCCAGTTACTTGGGAGGCTAAGGCAGGAGGATTGCTTGAGCCCAGGAGTTTGAGGATGCAGGGAGTTGTTATTGCACCACAGCATTCCTGGCTGGGCAATAGAGTAAGACCCTGTCTCTGAAAATAAAAGGTCTTTTTTGTTTGTTTGTTTTTGAGATGGAGTCTCGCTCTGTCGCCCAGGCTGGAGTGCAGTGGCTCAATCTCAGCTCATTGCAAGCTCCGCCTCCTGGGTCCACACCATTCTCCTGCTTCAGCCTCCTGAGTAGCTGGGATTACAGGCGCCCGCCACCACGCCTGGCTAATTTTTTTGTATTTTTAGTAGAGGCAGGGTTTCACCTTGTTAACCAGGATAGTCTCAATCTCCTGACCTCGTGATCTACCTGTCTCAGCCTCCCAAAGTGCTGGGATTACAGGCGTAAGCCACCTCACCTGGCCTGTTTGTTTTTGAGATGGAGTCTCGCTCTGTCACTCAGGCTGGGGTGCAGTGGTACAATCTTGGCTCACTGCAACTTCTGCCTCCCATATTCTCCAGCCTCAGCCTCCTGCGTAGTGGGGATTACAGGCATGCACCACCACACCTGGCTTATTTTTGTATTTTTAGTAGACATAGGGTTTCACCATGTTGGTCAGGCTGGAGTCAAACTCCTGACCTCAGGTGATCTGCCCACCTCGGCCTCCCAAAGTGCTGGGGATTACAGGCCTGAGCCACCATGCTGAGCCTAAAAACAACTTATTTCGGCTGGGCGCGGTGGCTCAAGCCTGTAATCCCAGCACTTTGGGAGGCCGAGACGGGCGGATCATGAGGTCAGGAGATCGAGACCATCCTGGCTAACACAGTGAAACCCCGTCCCTACTAAAAAATACAAAAAAAAAACTAGCCGGGCGAGGTGGCGGGTGCCTGTAGTACCAGCTACTCAGGAGGCTGAGGCAGGAGAATGGCATAAACCCGGGAGGCAGAGCTTGCAGTGAGCTGAGATCCGGCCCCTGCACTCCAGCCTGGGCGACAGAGCGAGAGACTCCATCTCAAAAAAAAAAAAAAAACTTATTTTAGGCCGTGCGCAGTGGCTCACTCCTGTAATCTCAGCACTTTGGGAGGCCAAGGCGGGTGGATCACCTGAGGTTAGGAGTTCGAGACTAGGCTGGCCAACATGGTGAAACCCTGTCTCTACTAAAAATACAAAAAATTAGCCGGGCGTGGTAGCACATGCCTGTGATCCCAGCTACACGGGAGGCTGAGGCTGGAGAATTCCGGAGGAAGAGGTTGCAGTGAGCTGAAATTGCGCCACTGCACTCCAGCCTGGGTGACAGGGAGACTCCGTCTCAAAAAATGAAATAAAATAAGGGTTTTTAAAAATAATATGTGTAAGACAAGGACAGCATGAAGCCAGGTGTGAGGCCTCTGTGGAACTTAACAGGTCACCTGCCCATGAAGCCAGCTGTGTTTGAAAGTCAGGCTTTCTGGGAAGAGGGAAGAGCCAGTGGCATTTGGGCTTCTGATCAAGCAAATGTATCAAGATCTGTCTTCTATCCCAGTTTTCTTCTTCTCCTACTTTACTCATTTGGACAGTATTTATGGAACTCCTACTCAGTGCCAGGTATTATTCTAGGCATTGAAATTACAGAGTGAAACACACAGGCAAAATTCCTGCTGTCACCATGAGTTTACTTGGGGAAGGCTGGGGGACAGACAATAGACAGGTCACTTTGTAAACAAATGGTTGCAAGGGTGAGGGGCTAAGAGTGACCAAGTTAGCTGAGTGTGGGAAGGTTGGCTTCAAACTGGGTAGAGAGGGAAGGGTTCCACCTCCAAGGACAGGCTGTCTGATCCATCCTTCTTCCTCCTCCCCCTCTTTAGACCTCTGGTGCCCCGGGGAGCCCCCAAACACCCCCTGGGCCTCATGACTCTGGTGGTTCCCTGCCCCTGACACCCCGGATGGAGAGCCACTCAGAGGATGAAGATCTTGCTGGGGCTGTCGGTGGCCTGGGCTGGTACAGTAGGAGTCCCCGGACCCAGAACCCAGGGGGCTGCTCAGCGGAGGCTGTGCTGGCCCGGAAGAAACACCGTCGGCGGCCGTCCAAGCGCAAACGGCACTGGCGACCCTACCTGGAGCTGAGCTGGGCTGAGAAACAACAGCGGGATGAGAGGCAGAGCCAGAGGGCCTCCCGGGTCCGCGAGGAGATGTTCGCCAAAGGCCAGCCCGTGGCCCCCTACAACACCACCCAGTTCCTGATGAATGACCGAGACCCGGAGGAGCCCAACTTGGATGTGCCCCATGGGATCTCCCACCCAGGTTCCAGTGGGGAGAGTGAGGCCGGGGACAGTGATGGGCGGGGCCAAGCGCACGGTGAGTTCCAGCGGAAGGACTTCTCTGAGACTTACGAGCGCTTCCACACCGAGAGCCTGCAGGGCCGCAGCAAGCAGGAGCTGGTGCGAGACTACCTGGAGCTGGAGAAGCGGCTGTCGCAGGCAGAGGAGGAGACTAGGAGGCTGCAGCAGCTGCAGGCGTGTACTGGCCAGCAGTCCTGCCGCCAGGTGGAGGAGCTGGCTGCCGAGGTCGAGAGGCTCCGGACTGAGAACCAGCGGCTTCGGCAGGAGAACCAGATGTGGAACCGAGAGGGCTGCTGCTGTGATGAGGAGCCGGGTACCTAGGGGTGCCTCCCAGCCTGGTGGACCCAAGGAGAAGGTCCCATTTTGTGCACACTCAGGCCAGCTGGGTCTCAAGGAGGCAGGTGGCAGATGAAAACCACCGTCAACACCCTTTGCCCCCTGAGAACGGCTAAATTGGTTCAGACTCCCACCTCACCGTTTCCACAGTTGGCTCTTTCGTGTCATCTTACTCTTTACAGAGAAATTAAATGGTCTTAGTGGGACCAAATGGGAGTATCTAGGATTGATTTCACTAGGGCTGTTGTGAGAACCAAAACATTTGCCCCAGAGAAGTCTGAGTGGGGTCCCAGTCCCCACTGCCCCAAGCCTGGCAGGACAGCGGACCTCTGGATGGGGACCTCCCAAGTTCTCCAGGATACCTGAATCCTGCTCTGTGGGTGTTGGAGCAATCAGACTGCAGGAAAGGTTTTCTAGGTGGGAGGGAACTCCGTCAGGAGCCCCCAGTTTCGGCCAGAAACTGAAGCTCAAAATACCAGATCGCTGTGAGGAGTTGTGAGCTTTCCCTAGAGGAGAGAACGGGGGTTTTTGGAGAAGACCCAGGGGTTCCTTCAGAGTTTGCTGCTGAGCTCCCTGTATTCTCCCCACAGTTTAAAGGCTGGACTAGACGGGTTCTGGGTGCCTTGTGCCTCCTTGTTCTTGACAGCCCCCAACCCCGACCCCTCTCAGCAGGGGGTTGGGCCTGAGGTTAGTTATCATATGTTTGTGTTTGTCCCTTTACCTCCCAAGGGTACTAAGGGAGGTGCTCTCCTGGTGGAAAATAAAGTCAAGAGACAGAGGGGGACAGCACATGGATCCCCCGCAGAGCACAGCAGCCTGGCTCTCCTGGTGCCTGCCGTGCGCCTGTGCGTCCTGCTCCTCTCAGCCTCATCATGTGGGTGTGAATTCCCTCTAAAGTGTGTGAGGCCCTTGCCTGTCTGTGCATCAGAGACAGCTGGGTCAGCCTGGGTAAGGCAGATACCACCAGCCAGCGTCAGGCTCTGAGACAAGCTCACTCACCCCTCACACTCAGACCCACCCTTCCCCAGGCACCCTGTCTCTTCCATCCCTTCCTGGTGCCCTTGCAGGCTAGTGTTGGGTGTCAGGCAGCAATGAACATGGATAACTAGTGGTGGTGGAGGAAATTAGTCAACTCACCAGTGAGCCAGTGCTGGCTGTGCCACCAGGCAAGGGGAGGGGCAGAGGCCTGGCTGCCCAGCCTGGCTTCTCTTCCAGGCCCTCATCTTGACAGGCCACACTGGGCAAGATGAGGCTCAGCCCAGGAGCTTCTGGGGATGGAAATGTTGATGAAATCTTGTGTGTTGCCAGGACAACTTTCATTTCTATCCTGCCACACCCAGGCCTGGCCAGAGCCTCCTACAATGAAACACAGAACAGATTCTAGGAACGCATGGGTTTCAAGAGAAAGCAAAATCCCATCCTGGGAGACCTGCCCCTAGAACCCTGGGTCCTCAGACGGCTCAGTCAGGAAGGGCAGCAGGAATGATCATCCCCACTTTGCAGATGGGAAACTGGAGGCTTAGCGAGGAAGTGGCTTTTCGGATTCCAGGAGAGCCTCTGGAGGCCTGCCTGCCCCTGTGGAGTGCTGTGGGGTGCTAACCTGGGACCCAGAGGCCCCTTGGCATTTGCTGGCAGCCTCCCAGCTGCATTCCTCAGCATGGAGCCTGAGGGAGAGAGGAGGCCCGGGACAAAGGTGGACAAAGGTTGTTTACCCGGAGGTGCCTCTGTGTGTGTGTATGTGTGTCTAGGAGGTGAGAGAAGATTCCAGAGGGCTGCTGGAGTGTCGGGGGAGGGGTGTGGGTGCGGGTGCTGGGGGCGTATTGTGGGCTGGTCGTGCCAGGGAGGGGCAGGTGAAGAGTCTGGCCCTTCTTGGCCCAGAAGCTGCGGAGCCTGGAGGAAGGAAAGCTGCCAGCCGCTCCCCCAACATCCCCCTTCACATAAAAGGCTGAAGGGCGCAAATAGGGCAGCACCTCGGTGGGTTAATTCCCGCACCCCCGCCTCACCCCGCTGGAGGGCGGGTGGGGCAAGAAGAGAACAAAGGAGAGGATGCAAGCCGGGAGTGTGGGAGGGCCTGAACCCAAATG
This sequence comes from Papio anubis, assembly GCF_008728515.1. Lineage (NCBI taxonomy): Eukaryota > Metazoa > Chordata > Mammalia > Primates > Cercopithecidae > Papio > Papio anubis. The sequence continues at coordinate 51,988,435 of NC_044992.1, forward strand.
GGAGGGGTCCGTGAAGAGGGTCCCTGTCCGCCCCTCCCCCCGTCTGGCTCCCTGATTCCTGGGTAAGGGGTGTGCAGAGAGGAGATCGTCCTGGGGCCAGAGCTGGGGCTTAGCACTGGAGAGAACCGGCTCAGCTGTGGGTGGGAGCCAGGCCTGGGTCCCTTGGTGCCCCGCCCCCTTCGCCGCTTCCAGTTGTTCCCACACCTGCTGCTTGGTCTTGAAGCCTAGGCCTCCACTCCGCCCATTGCAATGGTAGAAGCTCCAGTTTACAAGACACCCCTACCCCCACATCACACGCCCTAACTGGGGAAGTTGGGCTTGGACACAGCCTCCCTGGGCCTTTCCAGAGCTGCCCTCACGCCCTGTGCTTTCTGGGACCCTCTGGGTCAACTGGGCCGGGGAGGGAAGCGCAGAGAACAGATGTTTCACGGGAGTGACTATTGAAGCCTCCCACCACCCTCCCACCACCCCGGCCCAGCCTGGCTTAGGATCCCTTTTTCTTCCCCGGCAGGAACTGCCCGACCCCAGGTGGAAACTCCTGTGTCCAGTGGACAGACCCTGCCTGCGATAGGGTCAGGGAATGAGGGAGAGGGGTGGGTGGAGGTTGGTGAGGTGGAGCAGGAGGAAGCTGTCAGAGAGTGGGGAAGGGGGTCCAAAGGGAAGTAACGGTATTGGGGGGAAAGGTGGCCAGGTCCCATTGCCCCTGTTGGGAACAGGCAAGTGTGGCACTGGCCCTTTAAGTGGGGGTGCCAGTTAGTGCCCTCCCCCAACCAACCCAATTCATGGGCACACTGAGCATGTGCAGGGGCTGTGCATGTGGGGAGGGGAGGGGAGGGGAGGGGAGAAGGGGGCATACATTCCGGAGGGAGCTTCTCATCCCCCTACTTCCGGTAGCTGCCCCCACTTCTCCTTCCTGGGTCTGACAAAGGAGCCCATGGTGCTCACCCAATCCCTTCCCCCACCCCAGGCCCCAGGGGGTGCTGCCCTCTGCAAGTGCTGAAGCTGTCATGGGTGCTGGCCAGGCCCTCTCTGCCCTGGGGAGTCTCCTGGCCGCCTGGAGGTGGCACACACGTAGCCCAGTGCCAGCCTCACTTCCCTGGTGTGGGCGGCGGCGAATCTTCCTGCTGCCTACGTGTTCCATTTCATTCCATTGGTGCCAGGGTTTTTAAAAGAACCATCCACCTGTGATGCCACTTTGAAAGTGAAACAGCTCAAAGGATGCAGGCCCTACCCCCCCACCAGGACCTTCCAGTCAGAGAGGAAGCAAACAGCCCAGAGGCTGCAAGGGCCTTCCCTGAATCCCACTCCTTCTGCTTCTCCCCTGCTGGCCAAGGAATCAAAGTCAGCTTCCTCCAGACTACCTTTACCTGCAGCCTGGGACCCTCCCTCGAACCTTTCCACCACCTCAACCTTACCTATTTCTGCCAAGTCTTTTCCTCTCCCAGCCCTCAGCCCTTCTGTTACCTCCCCTACCCCTTTAGCACTTGTCCACTCTTAGCTACTGGTACCATTATTTTTCTTTTTTCTTTCTTTCTTTTTTTTTTTTTGAGACAGAGTCTCACTGTTGCTCAGGCTGGAGTACAGTGGTGCGATCTCAGCTCACTGCAACCTCTGCCCCGCCTGGGTTCGAGCAATTCTCCTGCCTCAGCCTCCGGAGTAGCTGGGATTACAAGCGCCTGCCACAATGCCCAGCTTATTTTTGTATTTTTAGTAGAGATGGGTTTTCACCCTGTTGGCCAGGCTGGTCTCGAACACTTCTGACCTCAGGTGATCTTCCTCCCAAAGTGCTTGGATTATAAGCGTGAGCCACCGCGCCCAGCCTATTTTTCATTCTTTTTTTGTTTGTTGTTTTGGTTTTTGAGATGCAGGTTCACTCTTGTTGCCCAGGCTGGAGTGCAATGGCGCAATCTCAGCTCACTGCAACCTCCGCTTCCCAGGTTCAAGCAATTCTCCTGCCTCAGCCTCCCAAGTAGCTGAGATTACAGGTGCCTGCTACCATGCCCAGCTAATTTTTATATTTTTAGTAGAGACGGAGTTTCACCTTGTTGGCCAGGCTGGTCTTAAAAACTCCTGACCTCAGGTGATCCGCCCATCTCAGCCTCCCAAAGTGCCAGGATTACAGGCCTGAGCCACTGCACCCAGCCTATTTTTCATTCTTGAAGTGAAATTTACATGCCACGAACTCGCCCCTTTAAAATTGAACAAAGGCCAGGCGTGAGTGGCTCATGCCTGTAATCCCAGCACTTTGGGAGGCTGAGGTGGGCGGATCACCTGAGGTCAGGAGTTCGACACCAGCCTGGCCAACAGGGTGAAACCCCATCTCTACTAGAAAATATAAAAATTAGGTCGGGCACGCTGGTTTACGGCTGTAATCCCAGCACTTTGGGAGGCCGAGGCGGTAGATCACGAGGTCAGGAGTTTGAGACCAGCCTGACCAACATGGTGAAATCCCGTCTCTACTAAAAATACAAAAATTAGCTGGGCGTGGTGGTGGGCACCTGTAATCCCAGCTACTCAGGAGGCTGAGGCAGGAGAATCGCTTGAACCCGGGAGGCGGAGGTTGCAGTGAGCCGAGATGGCACCACTGCATTCCAACCTGGGTGACAGAGTGAGACTCCGTCTCAAAAAAAAAAAAAAGAAAGAAAAAAAGAAAAAAAAATTAGTTGGGTGTGGTGGCATGCGCCTGTAATCCCAGCTACTTAGGAGGCTGAGACAGGAGACTCTCTTGAATCCAGGAGGCAGAGGTTGCAGTGAGCTGTGATTGCATCACTGCACTCCAACCTGGGCAACAAGCGAGACTCCTTTTCCAAAAAAAAAGAAAATTAAAAAAGTGAACAAGGCCAGGGCATGGTGGCTCACACCTGTAATCCCAGCACTTTGAGAGGCCCAGGTGGGAAGATTGCTTGAGCCCAAGAGTTTGAGACCAGCCTGGGCAACCAAAAAACAGGCAAACAAACAAAACAGTCAGGTGTGTTGGTACACATCTGTAGTCCCAGCTACTTAGGAAGCTGAGGTGGAAGGATTGCTTAAACTCAGGAGGTCAAGGATATAGTGAGCCGTGATTGCGTCACTGCACTCCATCCTGGGTGACAGTGAGACCTTGCCTCAAAAAAACAAACAAACAAAAAAACTGGTCTCAGTGGCTCATGCCTGTAATCCCAGCACTTCAGGAGGCCGAGGCTGGTAGATCGCGAGGTGGGGGGATGGGGATCATCCTGGCTAATGTGGTGAAACCCTGTCTCTACTAAAACTACAAAAAATTAGCAGGGCACAGTGGCACGTGCTTGTAGTTCCAGCTACTCAGGAGGTTGTGGAGAATTGCCGAACGCTGCAGCCGGCATTGCATCGATCAAGACCTGTGCCCAACAAACAAACAAACAAAACTGAACAGCGCTGTGGTTCGGTTCAGCACTTCAAAGGACGGAGCGCAGGTCGAGAAGATCTGGTTAACACGCGAAATCCTCGCTTCCTGTAAATACAAAACTGAAGCTACCGAGGTTAAGGTGGAGAATGCATGCAGTCCTGGGATAGTAGTGAAGGAGATCGCCGACCGTATTCCAGCTGGAAGTTGATAGAGCGAAAGATTGCCCCAAACAAAACAAAATGTGAACAACTCCAGTGGCATTTAGTACATATTCATGATGTGTCCAACTGCCACTTCTAGTTTCTTTTTTGAGACAGAGTCTCGGCTCTGTCGCTTCAGGCTGGAGTGCAGTGGTCGGATCTCAGCTTCACTGCGAGCCCACCTGGTTTCGCCATTCTTGCTGCCTCAGCCCCGAAGTAGCTGACTACAGGCTACCGGCCACCTCACCCGCTATTTTTGTATTTTTAGTAGAGATGGGGTTTCACCGTAGCTAGCTACAGGGATGGTCTTGATTCTGACTGATCCGCCTCGTCTCGCCTCCCAAAGTGCTGGGATTACAGGCTTGAGCCACCGCGCCCGGCCACCACTTCTAGTTTCAAACATTATCACTATGAAAGGAAACCCCGTACCCATTAAGCATTTACTCCCCATTCCCTCCTTCCCTCGCCTGGCAGCCACCAATCTGCTTTCTGTTTCTATAGGTTTTCTCATTCTGGATATGCTGGTGGTAAAGCCACGAAGGGAAAACTCTCTGGTCTCCTGTTGTCTGTATGTGAAACGCACGGACTCCCTGAGGGTGCTGCTGTAGAGAGAGCACTGGACCAGGAGTCCTGAGCCCTGTGATCCATCCCAGTTCTGCTTCTCACTCAGGGGCTCTTTTTCTTCATTTGTTTCAGGGGTTGGGAGGTGGGCTCAGGCCAGTCTAGGATCCTGCATCCTCCAGGATCCATCCCTGGCCAGGGGGCTTCTACCTGGAACAATGCTGCCTGGCCTACCACCCCTTTGACTTCCTGCCTCCTCCCTGTGAGTCCAGGCAGTGGAGGTGGAGCCAGGGGACAGTGTGATTAATACTGTGGGGTTTAGGGTAAGACACAGGAGATGAAGAAACTTGAGCTCAGAGAGGTTGAGAAACTTGCCCAAGGCCACACAATTCCTGCCATACTGGAGCCATAGCTGGTTCTCTGATTGTAGTTTGAGCCCTTGACCACCTTCATCTCCTATCTTCAAAGAGATAAAGTAAATTAAAGGCTTAGCCAAGTGCCAGCTGTGTGGGAGGTGCGCTCAGATGGAAGCAGCCATACATTTTACGACTTTCAGGACATTGTGTAATCATGAGTAGCTCCATTACAAGGTGGTTCTTGGGAGTTCTCACTGTCTCCCTCCCTTAACTGTTTTTTTTGTTTGTTTGTTTGTTTTTTTGAGACAGAGTCTCACTATGTTGCCAGGCTGGAGTGCAGTGGCGCGATCTCGGCTCACTGCAACCTCCTACTCCCTGGTTCAAGCAATTCTTCTGCCTCAGCCTACTGAGTAGCTGAGATTACAGGCACAGGCCACCGTGCCCAGCTAATTTTTGTATTTTTAGTAGAGACGGGGTTTCACCATGTTGGCCAGGATGATCTCCATCTCCTAACCTCGTGATTTGCCCACCTCGGCCTCTCAAAGTGTTGGGATTACAGGCATGAGCCACCGCGCCCGGCCTTCCCTTCCTTAACTTTGGAGCAGGTTTCCTCTCTGCCCTCTCTACCAGCTTCTCTAGGAGGACAGTTTTTCTTTTTTCTTTTTTTCTTTATTTTTTTTTTCAGACAGAGTCTCGCTCTGTCGCCCAGTCTGGAGTGCAGTGGCGCGATCTCGGCACACTGCAAGCTCCGCCTCCCAGGTCCACATCATTCTCCTGCCTCAGCCTCCGGAGTAGCTGGGACCACAGGCACCTGCCTCCACGCCCGGCTAATTTTTTGTATTTTTAGTAGAGACGGAGTTTCACCATGTTAGCCAGGATGGTCTGTGTCTCCTGACCCCATGATCCACCTGCCTCGGCCTCCCGAAGTGCTGGGATTACAGGCGTGAGCCACCACGCCTGGCCTTTTCTTTTCTTTTTTTTTTAAATTGAGACAGTCTCGCTCCATTGCCCAGGCTGGAGTGCAGTGGCGCGATCTCCACTCACTGCAATCTCCACCTCCTGAGTTCAAGCAATTCTCCTGTCTCAGCCTCCTGAGTAGCTGGGACTACAGGCATCTGCTACCACGCCTGGCTAATTTTTGTATTTTTAGTGGAAACGGGGTTTCACCTTGTTGGTCAGGCTGATCTCAAACTCCTGACCTCAGGTGATCCACCCGCCTCGGCCTCCCAAAGTGCTGGGATTACAAGCGTGAGCCACTGTGACAGGATGAGGACAGCCTTTGTGGGGGGTGGGAGGGAGCCCTGGACCCTGAACCCTTCAGGCAAGTGGGTGTGTGGGAAGCACTGTTTTTCTTCCCCCTCAAATAAGGAGGAGATTTTATTGTTCCTCCCCGCATCCCTTCAAGCTGTATTTATCCATATTTTCATGGCTGAACCTCTACCCTTGCCCCTCAAACAGGAAGTCTTTTATGGAGCCAAAGAAAGGAGGGGACTGCTCAGGCCTGGCCTGTCAGGGGGACAGGCTGCACAGCTGACACCCAGTTGGCCACTGTGTCCCGGCAGCTTGTAAGCATGGACATTCCAGAGACCACCTGCCCCAGAAGCCCCCTCTATACCCCATTTAAGATGGAAAACCCCAGAGGAGCCCTCAAGGCACCTGCTGTGTCCTGCCTCAGGGCTCAGCCGTGTGGTGACTGCTTTGCTACAGTTCAAGGACCTGGACAGGCTCCCTCCTGGCCCGAACCTTGAGCCGAGCCTTGTGGCCACCAGGCTGGCAAGTTCCCAGCCTGAGGACCGTGGAGGCCCCAGGCCCCGCATCCTTCCAGGCTTGACCTCCATGCCTTTGCTTCTCAGTGCCAGCCAGCTGTTTCCTTTTTGAGCCTCTGAGAAAGAGGATTTTTTTTTTTTTTTTTTTTTTGAGACGGAGTCTCGCTCTGTCTCCCAGGCTGGAGTGCAGTGGCGCAATCTCGGCTCACTACAAACTCTGCCTCCCGGGTTCATGCCATTGTTCTGCCTCAGCTTCCCGAGTAGCTGGGACTACAGGCGCCCGCCACTACGCCCAGCTAATTTTTTTGTATTTTTAGTAGAGATGGGGTTTCACTGTGTTAGCCAGGATGGTCTCAATCTCCTGACCTCGTGATCCACCCGCCTCGGCCTCCAAAAGTGCTGGGATTACAGGTGTGAAGCCACTGCGCCTGGCCAGTCATTTTCAAGTGTACAATTCAGGCCGGGCTGACCAGGCCAGTCTTGAACTCCTGACCTCAGGTGATCTACTCGCCTCAGCCTCCCACAGTGCTGGGATTACAGGCATGAGCCACCGCATCCAGCCTATTTTTTAAAACTCCTATCTGTACCAGACCTTCTACTTTTTTGGAAGCCTTTCCCTATGACTGCCTTCCTGCTGCTTTCCATCTTGCCAGAGTCCAGCTTCCCTCCCTTTGTAGAACTCCTATGTTCAATAAATCATTGCTTCTCAATGTTACTTCCCACTAGAATCACCTGAGAAAGTTTTCACAGTTCCAGTGCCTGGGTTCCATGCCCAGAATTTCTTTTTTTTTTTTCTTTTCTTCTTTTGTTTCTTTCTTTCTTTTTTTTTTTTTTTTTGAGACGGAGTCTGGCTCTGTTGCCCAGGCTGGAGTGCAGTGGCGCCATCTTGGCTGACTGCAAGCTCCGCTTCCCAGGTTCACACCATTCTCCTGCCTCAGCCTCCCGAGTAGCTGGGACTACAGGCACCCACTACCACGCCTGCCTAATTTTTTTTTTTTTGAGACAGAGTCTCGCTCTGCCGCCCAGGCTGGAGTACAGGGGCCGGATATCAGCTCACTGCAAGCTCCGCCTCCCGGGTTTACGCCATTCTCCTGCCTCAGCCTCCCAAGTAGCTGGGACTACAGGCGCCCGCCACCTCGCCAGCTAGTTTTTTGTATTTTTTAGTAGAGACGGGGTTTCACCATGTTAGCCAGGATGGTCTCGATCTCCTGACCTTGTGATCTGCCCGTCTCGGCCTCCCAAAGTGCTGGGATTACAGGCTTGAGCCACCGCGCCCGGCCACGCCTGCCTAATTTTTTATATTTTTAGTAGAGATGGTGTTTCACCATGTTGGCCAGGCTGGTTTCCAACTCCTGACCTCAAGTGATCTGCCCACCTTGGCCTCCCAAAGTGTTGGGATTACAGATGTGAGCCACTGCACCCAGCCCAGAATTTCTGATTTAATTGTTCTGGGATTTTTGAGGCTCCCTGGGGGATGCTTAGGTACACCCAGGGCTGAGAAGGAGAGTTCAGAGAGCTGCAAAGGTTTTCACTGCCCGGCTTGCCCTGACCAGGAGTCCCAGGTGTGGGGTGCCTTGCACCTGCCCACATCCCTAGGAGGATTCCAAGATGGCACTACTTTCAGGGTTTAGATACCAGGCAGAGGAGCTTTAGAGGGTCAACCAGGAAATGGGCAGAGTTCAAGTTAAGGGGAAGGAGGAATTTCCACCACGCAGCTGGGCGGTCAGGCTGTCCCCAGAGACTCCTGGCTCCCATCAGTGGATGTGCCAGGGTGCCTGTGAAAGGGCAGGAGGTCAGACCAGAAAACATGCCAAGTGCCCCTCCAGCAATCAGATTCTGAAATTCTGCCTAGCAAGGAGCTGTTGCTTTTTGGCCACAACAGCACAACGCCCTGTCCTGGTGTGTGTGTGTGTGTGTGTGTGTGTGTGTGTGTGTATGTGTCTTCTGCCCTATCCAGGCAAGGGGGCCTCTTCACTGAGGTTTACTCCAGGCCTCCTGCTGGTGGCATACATGGGGGCGAGTGCTGTGTATCAGCTCCCCAGGAGTTTCAGAATGAAATGCTATCCTTGCTTCCTCTTTAGTGTCTTCTTGATTATCCCAGCCCCATTTCTTCTGCTTCACTCAGAGCAGAGGTGGGGAGGAAGGAGGCCACTTGGAGGTCAGGACAGGGAGGGTTCTCTAGAGCTAGCTGAGTTACTCTGAGGTCTTGGCAAGTGCAGAGATTGAGAGCACAGACTGGTGTTGGACAGCCCAGGTTCAAATCCTGACTTTGGGCAGGTGCAGTGGCTCACGCCTGTAATTCCAACACTTTGGGAGGCTGAGGCAGGTGGGTCACTTGAGGTCAGGAGTTTGAGATCAGCCTGGCCAATATGGTGAAACTTCGTCTCTACTAAAAATACAAAAATTGGCCAGGCATGGTGGTGCATGCCTATAATCTCAGCTACTTGAAGGCTGAGGCAGGAGAATCGCTTGAACCTGGGAGGTGGAGGTTGCAGTGAACTAAGATCATACCATTGCACTCAGCTTGGACGACAGAGCGAGACTCTGTCACACACACAAAAAAAACAGTTCTGGCCCGGCGCGGTGACTCACGCCTGTAATCCCAGCACTTTGGGAGGCTGAGGTGTATGTATCACAAGGTCAGGAGATCAAGACCATCCTCGCTAACACGGTGAAACCCCGTCTCTACTAAAAATACAAAAAAATTAGCTGGATGTGGTGGTGGGTGCCTGTAGTCTCAGCTACTCGGGAGGCTGAGGCAGGAGAATGGCGTGAACCCGGGAGGCAGAGCTTTCAGTGAGCTGAGATTGCGCCACTGCACTCCAGCCTGGCGACAGAGCGAGACTCCATCTCAAAAAAAAAAAGTTCTGTCTTGCCTGGTTCACTGCTGCTCCCTACCCTCTGCAGAGCAGGCTAGGCACCTTTCCATTGTCCTGCCTGGACACATACATCCCCCTCTCCTGGTGAAAAGATGCCATGACTCATCAGGAACACAAGCAGTACCACAGCACCATTTGTTCATTCAACAGATATTGACTGGGTGCATTTTTTTCCTAAGGTTGCTATAATAAAGTACCCCTGAGTGGTTTACAACAATGGAAATGTATTGTTTCAGTTTTGGAGGCCAGAAGTCTGAAATCAAGGTGTTGGTAGGGCCACACTTTGTTTAAAGCCAGTAGGAGAAAGATCCTTCCTTGCCTCTTTATTTTTATGTATAGAAACGGGGTATTGCTGTAATGCCCAGGCTGGTCTGGAACTCCGGGCCTCAAGTAATCCTCCCACCTTGGCCTGTCAACAAGCTGGGATTACAGGCATAAGCCGCTGCAACTGGCCTTCCTTGCCATTTTCTTTTTCTTTTTTTTTTTGAGCCGGAGTCTCGCCCTATCACCCAGGCTGGTGTGCAGTGGTGTGATCTCGGCTCACTGCAAGCTCCACCTCCTGGGTTCAAGTGATTCTCCTGCTTCAACCTCCCCAGTACGTAGGATTAGAGGCACATACCACCATACCCAGCTAATTTTTGTATTTTTAGTAGAGACAGGGTTTCACCATGTTGGCCAGGCTGGTCTCAAACTCCTGACATCAGGTGATCCTCCTGCCTCGGCCTCCCAAAGTGCTGGAATTACAGATGTGAGCCACCATGCCCAGCCAGTAGTCTTATTTTTAAACAATAACTATCATTTTTGAAGCACTTTGGAATATTCAAAGTGTTTTCATTAATATGAGTTTATTTTTTATTTATTATTATTATTTTTTGAGATGGAGTCTCATTCTATCTCCGAGGCTGGAGCGCGTGGCACGATCTCGGCTCACTGCAACCTCTGCCTCCCGGGTTCAAGTGATTCTCCTGCCTCAGCCTCCCGAGTAGCTGGGACTACAGGCGCCTGCCACCACGCCCAGGTAATTTTTTGTATTTTTAGTAGAGACCGGGTTTCACCGTGTTAACCAGGCTGGTCTTGATTTCCTAACCTCGTGATCCGCCCGCCTTGGCCTCCCAAAGTGCTGGGATTACAGGCATCAGCGACTGCGCCCAGGCCATATGAGTTTATTTGGGTGATATGGTGAGATCCATTTCACGAGTGGGAAGACTGTCTTTTGGAGATCTGAAATTACTTGTTTAGGGTCAAGCGACTTATAAGTAGTAACACAAGCAATAATAATATCTCCAGCCCTTGTTCAATGCCAACCATTGTGGTATGGCTTGAATGTCCCCTCCAAAACTAGCGTTAGGGTTTAATTAACATTGTGACTTTTTTTTTTTTTTTGAGATAGAGTTTTGCTCTTGTCACCCAGGCTGGAGTGCAATGCTACAATCTTGGCTCACGGCAACCTCTGCCTCCCAGGTTCAAGCAATTTTCCTGCCTCAGCCTTCCAAGTAGCTGGGATTACAGGCATGTACCAACACGCCCAGCTAATTTTTGTATTTTTAGTGGAGACCAGGTTTCATCACGTTGGCCAGGCTAGTCTGGAACTCCTGACCTCAGGTCATCCGCCTGCCTCGGCCTCTCAAAGTGCTGGGATTACAGGGGTGAGCCACCGTGCCTGGCTCATTGTGACAACATTAAGAAGTGAGACATTTGGCCAGGTGCAGTGGCTCACACCTGTAATCCCAGCACTTTGGAAGGCTAAGGCGGGTGGATCATGAGGTCTGGAGTTGGAGACCATCCTGGCCAACTTGGTGAAACCCCGTTTCTACTGAAAAAACAAAAAATGAGCCAGGTGTGGTGGCACGTGCCTGTAGTCCCAGCTACTCAAGAGGCTGAGGCAGGAAAATCACTTGAACCCGGGAGGCGGAGGTTACAGTGAGCCCAGATTGCACCACTGCACTCCAGCCTGCTGCCAGAGACAGACTCTGTCTCAAAAAAAAAAAAAAAAGAAAAGAAAAAAGCAGTGAGACATTTAAGAGAGGATTAGGTCATGGGGGCTCTGCCCTCATGAATGGATCAATGCCGTTATCGAGGAAATGTGTTAGTTGTGGGACTGGGTCCTGATAAAAGGATAAGTTTGGCAGATTTCCTCTCTCAGTCTTGCATACTTCCATCATTTGATGCCTTCTGTCATGTCATGATGCAGCAAGGAGGCCCTCACCAGACGGGGCCCCTTGATCTTGGACTTCTCGCCCTCCAGAAACATAAGCCAAATAAATATCTTTTTTAAAAATAAATTACCTAGTCAGTAGTTTTTTATGCTTATTTGATGCTTATTTTTTATGCTTATTTTTATGCTTATATCTTATTTGATCGCCATAAACATTTTGCAGGATAAATAAATTGAAGTAAGGTGTCCAAAGTCACATCGTTAATAAAAGGTCACATCCGGGCTGGGTGTGGTGGCTCATACTTGTAATCTTAGCACTTTGGGAGGCTGAAGTGGGAGAATCACTTGAGTTCTGGAGTTGGAGACCAGCCTGAGCAACATAGTGAGACCTTGTCTCAATTAAAAAAAAAAAAAAAAAAGTCACATCAGGAGTTGAGCCCAGGCAGCCCAGCTGCAGCATCCAGCTCAGCCACCCCATGTTGCTCATTACATCAAGACACAACCTCGGCTGGGCGTGGTGGCTCACGCCTGTAATCCCAGCACTTTGGGAGGTTGAGGCAGGCAGATCACAAGGTCAGGAGTTTGAGACTAGCCTGGCCAATATGGCGAAACCCCATCTCTACTAAAAATACAAAAAGTAGCCGGGTGTGGTGGTGGGAGCCTGTAGTCCCAGCTACTTGGGAGGCTGAGGCAGGAGAATCGCTGGAACCGGGGAGGCAGAGGTTGTAGTGAGTCGAGATTGCACCATTGCACTCCAGCCTGGGCAACAGAGTGAGACTACATCTCAAAAAACAAAAACAAAAAACACACAGCCTCGTGTCTCTATTGCTGCCCTCTGCTCTACACCAGCAGGTCAAACCTTAATATCCCCTCCATGCCTAGCAGAGAGCCACCTGTTTGCTCTTCCTTATCAACTGCATCAATTGCTACCTTCTATCTTCCTTTTTTCTTCTACCTTCCCTTTATTTTTTCATGAAGATGGGGTCTTGCTGTGTTGCCCAGGCTGGTCTCAAACTTCTGGCCTCAATGGATTCTCCTGCCTTGGCTTCCCAAGGTGCTGAGATTACTGGTGTGAGCCACTGTGCCCAACCCCTTCTCCCTTTCTCCCTTCCCCTTCCTTCTTCCCTCCTCTTCCCCTCTTACTCTGGACAGAGTTTCTTTTTCTTTTTTTTTTTTTTAGATGGAGTTTTGCTCTGTCACCCAGGCTGGAGTTCAGTGGCACTGTCTTGGCTCACTGCAACCTCCGCCTCCCAGGTTCAAGCAATTCTCCTGCCTCAGCCTCTCAAGTAGCTGGGATTACAGGCCTGCACTACAACACCTGGCTAATTTTTTTTTTTTTTTTTTTTTTTTGAGATAGAGTCTCGCTCTGTCGCCCAGGCTGGAGTGCAGTGGCGCGATCTCAGCTCACTGCAAGCTCTAACTCCCGGGTTCATGCCATTCTCCTGCCTCAGCCTCCTGAGTATCTGGGACTACAGTCGCCTGCCCCCACGCCCAGCTAATTTTTTGTATTTTTGGTAGAGACGGGGTTTCACCGTGTTAGCCAGGATGGTCTCGATCTCCTGACCTCGTGATCTGCCTGCCTCGGCCTTCAAAAGTGCTGGGATTACAGGCATGAAGCCACTGTGCCCAGCCACCTGACTAATTTTTGTATTTGTATTTTTTAATTTTTTGAGATGGAGTCTAGCTCTGTCACCCAGGCTGGAATGCAGTGGTACGATCTTGCAACCTCTGTCTCCCGGGTTCAAGTGATTCTCCTGCCTCAGCCTCCCGAGTATCTGGGACTACAGGCACATGCCACCACACCCAGCTAATTTTTTATATTTTTGGTAGAGCCACGGTTTCACCATGTTGGCCAGGCTGGTCTTGAACTCCTAACCTCAAGTGATCCACCCATCTTGGCCTCCCAAAGTGCTGGGATTACAGGCATGAACAACCCCTCCTGGCCCAGAGTTACTTATCAAATGTTTAATTTAGTATATGATATTTTAGTCATAAAATATTATACAATATTTTAGGCTGGGTGCGGTGACTCAAGCCTGTAATCCCCGCACTTTGGGAGGCCGAGGTGGGTGGATCACCTGAGGTCAGGAGTTGGAGACCAGCCTGACCAAAATGGTGAAACCCTGTCTCTACTAAAAATACAAGCCGGTGTGGTGGCGCATGCCTGTAATCCCAGCTACTCGGGAGGCTGAGGCAGGAGAATCGCTTGGACCTGGGAAGCAGAGGTTATAGTGTGCTGAGATCATGGCATTGTTGCCTGGGCAACAAGAGTGAAACTCCGTCTCAAACAAACAAACAAGCAAAAAAAAAAAAATATATATATATATATATAAAATATATATTTATAACCATAAAATATTATACAATATTTTATACAATATTTTATATTTATGGCTAAAATGTTGATGGGGTTTTGCCATGTTGCCCAGCAAAACCCTGTCTCTACTAAAACACCTATGTACCCATCACCCGGTTTAAGAACTATCAACTCTTAATGCTGTGTGTAGGAAGCATTTAATGCTGTGTAGGAAGAAAAAAAGTTGCAACATTGTGGTGATTGCTGCCGCCCCAGCATTATTCTGCTCTCTAATTGCACTCTCCCTCCTAGAGGTAATTGGGATCCTAGCTTGGTGACAATCATTTCCATGCATCTTTAGAAACACCAAGTTGCTTTTGACTGACAATAAGGGAATTTGGAGCTTGATTCTTGACAAGGAAACATAGCAGAAGGTAGGTCTAAAGATGGAGGTGTAGCTTGAATGGAATCTCTTTTGGAAATATATTATGATGAAATATTTCAGACACAGAAAGTCATATATGGAATAATAGAATGAACCTCTTGCTTAGGAAATAAAACATTAAAAATACTACCCTCCCCTCCTCAAAATAGTCCCCAGGGTTTCCTCCCTGATTGCATCCTTCTTCTTTTTTTTTACTCTTTTCTGCCCAGGCTGGAGTGCAATGGCACAATCTTGGCTCACCGCAACCTCCACCTCCCGGGTTCAAGTGATTCCTCTGCTTCAGCCTCCCCAGTAGCTGGGATTATAGGCATGCGCCGCCATGCCCAGCCTTTTTTTTTTTTTTTTTTTTGAGACGGAGTCTCATGCTGTTGCCTAGGCTGGGGTGCAGTGGCGCAATCTGAGCTCACTGCAACCTCAGCCTCCTGGGTTCAAGCAATTCTCCTTCCTCAGCCTCCCAAGTAGCTGGGATTACCTGCGTGTGCCACCACACCCTGCTAACTTCAGTATTTTTAATAGAGACAAGGTTTCTCTGTGTTGGCCAGGCTGGTCTCGAACTCTTGACCTCAGGTGATCCGCCTGCCTCGGCCTCCCAAAGTGCTGGGATTACAGGCGTGAGCCACCCTGCCCAGCCATATATATATATTTTTAGTAGACACAATGTTGGCCAGGTTGGTCTTGATCTCCTGACCTCAGGTGATCTGCCAGCCTCGGACTCCCGAAGTGCTGAGATTATAGGCGTGAGCCACCATGCCCGGCCTGATTTCATCCTTCTAGATGAACTGCCCTTCTGAATTTGGGGCTTATCATTTTGACCTGGATCTTGGGGGAGGAGCAGCTGTTTGGGGTCAAGTAGGTGTAGGAAGGGGAGTCAACAACAGAACAGCAGGGTAAAGACCCAGGGGAGTGAGTTTGGGGGGCAGGTATTGGCATGGCTGGTAAGCTGGGTACCTGTTGGGAAGGGGCTGGGACAGGTAAGTAGCTAGCCCCACTCTCCTCTGGGCCCTGGTTTCCGTATTTCCCTCTGTCATTGTCCTAATCACACAGAATCTTTTTTTTTTTTTTTGAGACAGAGTCTCGCTCTGTCGCCCAGGCTGGAGTGCAGTGGCCGGATCTCAGCTCACTGCAAGCTCCGCCTCCCAGGTTTACGCCATTCTCCTGCCTCAGCCTCCCGAGTAGCTGGGACTACAGGCGCCCTCCACCTCGCCCGGCTTGTTTTTTGTATTTTTAGTAGAGATGGGGTTTCACCGTGTTAGCCAGGATGGTCTCGATCTCCTGACCTCGTGATCCGCCCGTCTCGGCCTCCCAAAGTGCTGGGATTACAGGCTTGAGCCACCGCGCCCGGCCATCACACAGAATCTTAATGATGTTAGCTTGACTCCAAGATCCTGACGGTAGGGAACCTCTTGGTCATTGTCACCCCAGTGGCTAACACAGTGACTGGCACAAATGACTTTTTGTTAAATACTAAATTGATCCACGAACGAATGAGTAACTGATTGATTTCAGCCTGCCTGGCGAGGGAGTTGCTGGTGGCAAGAGGACAGTCTGAGTGCAAAGTGTGAACGAGAGCATTTTTGAAGAGAATTGTCATTTTATTACCATTCAGTACAGTAACACCTCTGCCTTCATCAGTGTGGCCTAGTAGAGACCTTGCTTGAATGTGTATCAGTCAGGGTGAGAAATCTGCTGTGCGGGCAGGTGTGCGATGATGCAGTAACCAGATGGACTTCTTGCAGCTTCAACCACCACCAGCATCATTCACTACTCTTCAAACTATCAGCTTTGATTGGAGTTAAAGGAATAATCAGTCTCCCACAGAAGTAGGACCTATTTCTCTTCCTTCAAAATAATCCTCAAAGCCTGTGAATCCCCTCCAGTGTGCTTATTATGTGGTTAGCTCTGCTCATGGCTGCAGAGGCAGCTCGTTTTGCATTCCTAGAAGCCCCTCTCAGGGCTGGGCATGCTTCAGTGGGTTTTGAGTGGTGAGAAGTGCTTTTCTCAGAGGCTGCATTCCACATGAGGCCTAATAAACAGATAACACGCGTCTGCAATTAGTGGCATCTCTGCACGCAGACTTAATGTGCTGAAGGCTGTTTGTTGATTTTCTTGCACTGTTCAAAGCGATGCCACAAGCTGTTTGGGCCAGGCTTTGGCTTAGAGAGCCCCCTCTTCCATTTTGTCCCATGAAAAAGACAAAGCAGTGATATAAAAGAGCCCAATGGGTTGAGCTACATCTATCACATAGGCAAATCTGAAAAGGTTTCCAATAAAGATCAAATTATTAAAAGATTTGGCTGGGCGTGTTGGCTCACACCTGTAATCCCAGCACTTTGGGAGGCCAAGGCGGGCGGATCATGAGGTCACGAGATCGAGACCATCCTGGCCATCATGGAGAAACCCTGTCTCTACTAAAAATACAAAAATTAGCTGAGTGTGGTGGTGCGTGCCTGTAATCCCAGCTACTCGAGAGGCTGAGGCCAGAGAATCACTTGAACCTGGGAGTCGTAGGTTGCAGTGAGCAGAGATCGTGCCACTGCACTCCAGCCTGGTGACAGAGCGAGACTGCGTCTCGAAAAAAAAAAATAAATAAAAATAAAGAGATTTGAGCAGTATTTATCCATAGAAATTTGGGGCCACCCGATTCTGAATGTGCAGGTTTTTGTTTTTTTTTTCCCCAGACAGGATCTCACTCTGTTGCCCAGGCTGGAGTGCAGTGGCGCAATCATGGCTCACTGCAACCTCTGCCTCCCGGGTGCAAGTGATTCTCCTGCTCCAGTCTCCTGAGTAGCTGGGATTACAGATATCCATCACCACACCCAGCTAATTTTTGTATTTTTAGTAGGGGTTTTGCCATGTTGGCCAGGCTGGTCTTGAACTCCTGACCTCAAGTGATCCACCTGCCTCGGCCTCCCAAAGTGCTGGCATTACAAGCATGAGCCACTGCGCCCGGCCCTGAATTTGCAGAGTTCTGATTAATGAATTTTTGTTCTTTCACTGTGTCCTGTAATTCAGTAATTCTATAATTCAGTTCAGATACAGATAGTGCTGAGTCAGGTTGGGGTTTCTACTATTGCTGCCCCTCTCCAGTCACCCCCTGTTTGCAGAAGAGTAGGGAATGCCCCAGACTTGGGATTTGGCATAGGAGGGTCTGGCATCAAACCCTGGTTCTGATGCTTTACTGGCCAAGTGATCAAGTGATCTTTCATTCACCAAGCACTTGTTGAGTGCCAGCACTGGGTTAGTGCTGGAAAGACAAAGATAAATAAGCCACAATTTCCTCCCTTCCTCCTTTTCTTTTTTTTCTCTTTTCTTTTTTTTTTTCTCTCTCTCTCTTTTACTGAGGAGTTCTTTTAACTATGTCAATCAGAAAAATATAAAGTATTCAGAATAATAAAATGAACACCCATGATAAGAACCATCCCGCTTAAGAAATAAAGCAGCTGAGTGTGGTGACTCACGCCTGTAATCCCAGGATTTTGGGAGGCTGAGGTGGGCAGATCATGAGGTCAGGAGATTGAGGCCATCCTGGCCAACATGGTGAAACCCTGTCTCCACTAAAAGTACAAAAATTAGATGGGCATGATGGCATACACCTGTTGTCCCAGCTACTCAGGAGGCTGAGGAAGGAGAATCACTTGAACGGGAGGCAGAGGCTGCAGTGAGCTGAAGATGGCCACTGCACTCCAGCAGGCTGACAGGCGAGACTCTGTCTCAAATAAATAAATAAATAAATAAATAAATAAATAAATAAATAAAAGCTAGAAATACTTATTATTATTTTTTGAGGCGGAGTCTGCATCTATCGCCCAGGCTGGAGTGCAGTGGCTCGATCTCAGCTCACTGCAACCTCCGCCTCCTGGGTTCATGCCATTCTCCTGCCTCAGCCTCCTCAGTAGCTGGGATTATAGGCACCCACCACCACACCCGGCTAATTTTTTGTATTTTTAGTAGAGATGGGGTTTCACCGTGTTAGCCATTATGGTCTTGATCTCCTGACCTCCTGATCCGCCTGCCTCAGCCTCCCAAAGTGCTGAGATTACAGGTGTGAGCCACTGCGCCCGGACAATTTTTAAATTTTTTGTAGAGATGGGGAGTCACTATGTTGTCCAGGCTGGAGTCAAATTCCTGACCTCAAGGGATCCTCCTACCTCAGCCTCCCAAAATGCTGGGATTATAGACAAGAGTCACCACTCCCAGCCTAGAAAAACTTCTGAAACTTTTTCCTTTGTGCATATCTCAGTCCCTTCTCTCCCACTGAAAGAAAATCTCTGTTATGAATTCAGTGTTATCCCTCCTCTGCTTCTTTTTTTTTTTTTTTTTTGAGACGAAGTCTCACTCTGTCACTCAGGCTGGAGTGCAGCGGTGCAATCTCTGCTCACGTGAACCTCTGCCTCCCAGATTCAAATTATTCTCCTGCCTCAGCCTCCCAAGTAGCTGGGATTACAGGTACCTGCCACCATACCCGGCTAATTTTTGTATCTGTAGTAGAGATGGGGTTTCACCATGTTGGCCAGGCTGGTCTCACACTCCTGGCCTCAGGTGAACCACCCGCTTCGTGGGATTACAGGTATGAGCACTTGGTCCACTGCGTATCTTTTATTTGTACTACCTACGTATGTATGTTTAAATAATATGTAGTCTTAAGCACTTTAAAAATTTCTATGAATCATACTGCCAAAATCTTATAACTTGCTGCTTACTTAAAACGTTTTAAGATTTATTTATGTGGGCTGGGCATAGTGGCTCACGCCTGTAATCCCAGCACTTTGGGAGGCCGAGGAGAGTGGATCACCTGAGGTCGGGAATTAGAGACCAGCCTGGCCAACATGGCGAAACCCCATCTCTATTAAAAATACCAAAATTATCCAGGTGTGGTGGCACATGCCTGTAGTCCTAGCTACTTGGGAGGCTGAAACAGGAGGATCGCTTGAACCCGGGAGGCGGAGGTTGCAGTGAGCCAAGATCGCACCACAGCACTTCAGCCTGGGTGACAAAGGGAAACTCCGTCTCAAAAAAAAAAAAAAGATTTATTTATGTGATACATGTAGCTCAATTCATTTGTCTTTGTTCTTTGTCTGTTTTTATATTAAGGGTAATTTTTTAATGGAAGTATGTAACATTTATACAAAAGAGTAGATAAATAGTAAGTGTACAGCTTAATGAATTTTCATAGTCAACACACCTGTGTAACCACACCCAGTGAAGAAACAACTGTCCAGGAATGGTCGCTCATGCCTGTAGTCCCATCACTTTTTGGGGACCAAGGCAGGCAGACCACTTGAGCCCAGGAGTTTGAGACCAGCCTGGGCAACACGGAGAAACCCTGTCTCTACTGAAAATACAAAAAATTAGCCGGGCACAGTGGCACGTGCCTGTGGTCCCAGCTGCTTGGGAGGCTGAGGTGGGAGGATTGCTTGAGTCTGGGAGGCAGAGGCTGCAGTGAGCTGAGGTCTCACCATAGCACTCCAGCCTGGGCAACAGAGTGAGCCTTTGTCTCACAAAAGAAACAACAAAAGAAGAGAAACAATTCTATCTGTACCCAGAACCATCCAAGCCCTGTTTTTCTTTCTTTTTTTTTTTTTTTTTTGAGACAGAGTCTCGCTCTGTCGCCCAGGCTGGAGTGCAGTGGCCAGATCTCGGCTCACTACAAGCTCCGCCTCCCGGGTTTACACCATTCTCCTGCCTCAGCCTCCCGAGTAGCTGGGACTACAGGCGCCCGCCACCTCGCCCGGCTGGTTTTTTGTACTTTTTAGTAGAGACGGAGTTTCACCGGGTTAGCCAGGATGGTCTCGATCTCCTGACCTCGTGATCCGCGCGTCTCGGCCTCCCAAAGTGCTGGGATTACAGGCTTGAGCCACCGCGCCCGGCCCTTTTTTTTTTTTAAGTAGCACAATAACGTTTGTTTATTTATTTATTTATTTATTTATTATTATACTTTAAGTTCTAGGGTACATGTGCACAACATGCAGGTTTGTTACATATGTATATTTGTGCCATGTTGGTGTGCTGCACCCATTAACTCGTCATTTACATTAGGTATACTCCTAATGCTATCTCTCCCCCTCTCCCCCCTCCCCCCTCCCCACAATAGGGCCCCGGTGTGTGATGTTCCCCTTCCTGTGTCCAAGTGATCTCATTGTTCAATTCCCACCCATGAGTGAGAACATGCAGTGTTTGGTTTTCTGTTCTTGCGATAGTTTGCTGAGAATGACGGTTTCCAGCTGCATCCATGCCCCTACAAAGGACACGAACTCATCCTTTTTTATGGCTGCATAGTATTCCATGGTGTATATATGCCACATTTTCTTAATCCAGTCTGTCCCTTTATTGATGGACGGTTTGGGTTGGTTCCAAAGTCTCTGCCTATTGTGAATAGTGCCACAATAAAACATGCGGTGTGCATGTGTCTTTATAGCAGCATGATTTATAATCGCTTTGGGTATATACCCAGTAATGGGATGGCTGGGTCATATGGTATTTCTAGTTCTAGATTCCAGTGCCACTGTTTTCCACAATGGTTGAACTAGTTTACAGTCCACCAACAGTGTAAAGTGTTCCTATTTCTCCACATCCCTCTCCAGCACCTGTTGTTTCCTGACGTTTTAATGATCGCCATTCTAACTGGTGTGAGATGGTATCATTGTGGTTTTGATTTGCACATTTCTCTGATGGCAGTGATGATGAGCATTTTCATGTGTCTGTTGGCTGTATAAATGTCTTCTTTTTGAAGTGTCTGTTCCTCCTTTGCCCACTTTTTGATGGGGTTGTTTTTTTTTCTTGTAAATTTGTTTTGGAGTTCTTTGTAGGTTCTGGATATTAGCCCTTTGTCAGATGAGTGGATTGCAAAAATTTTCTCCCATTCTGTAGATTGCCTGTTCACTCTGATCGTAGTTTCTTTTGCTGTGCAGAAGCTCTTTAGTTCCCATTTGTCAATTTTGGCTTTTGTTGCCGTTGCTTTTGGTGTTTTAGACATGAAGTCCTTGCCCATGCCTACGTCCTGAATGGTATTACCTAGGTTTTTATCTAGGGTTTTTATGGTTTTAGCCCTGTTTTCTTATTGTTGTTTTTTTGTTTGTTTTGTTTTTTGAGACAGAGTCTAGCTCTGTCACCCAGGCTGGAGGGCAATCGCATGATCTCAGCTCTCAACTCACTATAACCTCTGCCTCCTGGGTTTAAGAGATTCTCCTGCCTCAGCCTCCTGAGTAGCTGGGACTACAGGTGTGCACCACCACGCCCAGCTCATTTTTGTGTTTTCAGTAGAGACAGGGTTTTGCCATGTTGACCAGGCTGGCCTCGAACTCCTAACGTCAGGTGGTCTGTCTGCTTTGGCCTCCCAAAGTGCTGGGATTACAGGCATAAGTCACTATGCCCAACCTCAAGCCCTGTTTTTAATAACTGTTCCCCAAGGTAACCTCCATCCTGACCCCTAAAGTAGATTAGTTGGCTGTTTTGGAATTTTCTATGAAAATAAACATGATACATGTACCTCTTTAGTGCTGGGTTTCTTTCCTTCAACATTATATCTGTGAGATTTATCCATGTGGTTATGAGTAGTAGCTGTTAATTCTTTTTCATTGCTGTATAGTATTCCATTGAATTAATATACTGAAATGCCTTCATTCATTCTGCTGCTGCTGGACATTTGGGTTGCTTCCAGTTTGGGGTTATTATGTATGATTAGTGCTTCTGTGAAAATTATTTTACATGTCTTTTGGTACACATGTGCATGCATTCCTCTTGAGTTTTATATCTAGGATTGCAGTTGCTGGGTCATACTATATAAGTATACTCATTTTTAACAGAAAATGCTAAATGGTTTTCCACCCTCACCAGTTGAGTATGAGAATTCCTTTGCTCTACGTACTTGGCCCACACTTGGTGTTGACTGCTTTTTTCATTTTAGTCATTCTAGTGGGGATGGACTTCCTTGTTTTGCTTTGTTTTGAGATGGAGTTTCGCTCTTGTTTCCCAGGCTGGAGTGCAATGGCACAATCTCGGCTCACCGCAATCTCTGCCTTCCAGGTTCAAGTGATTCTCCTGCCTCAGCCTTCCCAGTAGCTGGGATCACAGGCATGCGCCACCACGCCTGGCTAATTTTGTATTTTTAGTAGAGACGGGGTTTCTGCATGTTGGTCAGGCTGGTCTGGAACTCCTGACCTCAGGTGATCTGCCCTCCTTGGCCTCCCAAAGTGCTGGGATTACAGGGGTGAGCCACCACTCTCGGCCCAACTTCCCTGTTTTAAGTTAAATTTATTGTGCTAAGCATTTTACATGCACTTTTTTTTTTTTTTTTTTTTTTTGAGACTGAATCTTGCTCTGTTGCCCAGGCTGGAGTGCAGTGGCATGATTTCGGCTCACTGCAACCTCTGCCTCCTGGGTTCAAGTTATTGTCATGCCTCAGCCTCCTAAGAGTTGGGATTACAGGTACATGTCACTGGTGACGCCTGGCTAATTTTTGTATTTCTAGTAGATAGGGTTTCACCATGTTGACCAGGCTGGTCTCGAACTCCTGACCTCAAGCAATCTGCCAGCCTTGACCTCCCAAAGGGCTGGGATTACAGGTATGAGCCACCATGCCAGGTCTTTATATCATCTTCTTATTTTACCTGCATATCAACTCCATGGGAAGGTACTGCTGTTAACCCTGTTTTACAGATGGGAAACTGAACTTAGGGAACTTCAAGACCACATAGTGAGAGCTAGTGCAGGACCTCCAGGCTTTACTGTCCCTAGTTGCTGTGGTCTGGCGCTGTCTGGTAGTGATCGAGGGGAGGGGGGTCCCCAAAGACAAATCATTGGAAGCCCATGACACAAATACAGTAACTGGGATATTATTTGAGGTGCACTGGGGGCCCCAAAGCCGAATGAGATGAATTCCACTGCACGGGCTGGAAGGAGTCACAGAGAAGGCCTGGATTGAACTGGATCTTCGGACAAATGTAGAGCGATAGTACCCACCTCTGATGGTCCTAGTGAGGATTTAAGCTGCTTTAAGCGTTAGGTAAAGCTCCTGGTACTCGCACGTAGCGGGTGCCCAGTGAAGGGCTGTTGAAGGAGTTAGTGAACGCATGTAGGATCGGGAGACCTACGCACCGTTATGGTCCTTCCTGGAGCCAGGGGATGGACAAAATGACCTCTCTAGGCCTCTTTCATCCTGAGTTTGAGTAGGTCAGGGGAGAGCCTAGGGTAAAGGGCCAGCTGCACTAGCCCAGGCAGGGAATGACTCCCCCGCCCCAGCCCCTACGACTGCAGAGGGGCTGCGAGAGCAACTCCTTTCTAGACAGGGAACAAATAATGTCACAGGGCATTGTCTGCGCCGCTCCCCAGCACCCTGTCACCTCTTCTCCAGCTCTACCCTGAGCTCTGGATCCAGCAGAAGGAACTGGAGTCTAGGACCCACAACTCCCAGAAAAAGGCCCAGGCAGGGGGATGGGCTGGGGAGGTGTGTATTTGTTTTGAAAGCCTGTTTTGGGTGGAGGAGGAGGAGGAGGAGGAGGAGGAGGAGGAGTTGTTAGGGAGATGGGGTGGAGGAGAGGGGGAGGATTCGTTTGCAGCTTAGATTTTAGGGCCAAGGATTGAAGCCTCTTCCTACCGTCCTCCCCTCCTCCACTTGGCGTTATCCCAAGGAGTTGCCTTGGGGCTTCCGTGATGGCGGCGGGAATGCGGGGAAGCTGTGGGCCTGGGAGCCCGAGGCGAGATGGGGGCAAAGAGAAGTGAGGCTGCTCACAGACCCTGGTGAGCTGTGTTCTGGAAGAAAACCATGGGCTCACCAGCTCCAGGGCCCGACTGAGCCTCAGCCAGGTTCTGCCAGAGCTGGCTCAACAGCGGCACCTGCCGGTTGGGGCCCTCTCTGCGGGGCAGGGCTCCTCCACCGCCCTGGGAGCCCCGCGGGTGAGTCACTCCTGGCCTGGCTCGGTGGCCTCCCCAGCTGTCAGATCAGAAAATGTTGTGAGCCGAGGAATGTTCCGAAGCGAAGGGCCTCTGCCCTTCTGGCCGCCATCTGTGCCCCTAACTCTACCCTGTTCACCCGGGACACTGACCGAGGGCCAGGACTGGGGAAAAAGAGTAGGATGAAGGCCACTCACTTTAGGGAGGTCCTGGTTTGGGTAGTTAATTTTTTTTTTTTTAATTTGAAAATACTTTAAAGCTTACAAAAGAGCTTCAAGAATGATACAAGGATTCTTCATCCCTTACCTAGATTTATCAGCTGATAAAATTTTGCCCCATTTGCTTTCTTTCTCTCTTTGTATATGCAGTAGATAAAAACGTAGTTTTAGTTAGTTGAACGTGGGGGACAAGAAAATGAAAAATAAAAAATTAACAAAACAACATAGTTTTAGGCCAGCAGCAGTGGCCCATGCCTGTAATCCCGGCACTTTGGGAAGCCGAGGCAGGAGAATCACTTAAACCCAGAAGTTTGAGACCAGCCTGAGCAACATAGTGAGACCCCGTCTCTACAAAAAAATAAACACAATTAGCCAACTGTGGTGATGTGTACCTGTAGTCCCAACTACTCAAGAGGCTGAGGTGGGAGGGTCGCTTGAGCCAGGGAGATTGAGGCTACAGTGAGCCGTGATTGCGCCACTGCACTGCAGCCTCGGTGACAAAGTGTGGCCTTGTCTCAAAAAACAAAAAACAATAAAACCATAAAAACGTAGGTTTTTTTTTTTTGTATATTAAACTGAACTGAAAGTGGCAGCCATCGTGCCCCTTTGCCCCCAAATACTTCAGTGGGTATTACCTAAAAACAAGGATATTTTATTGCATCACCACAGTTCAGTGAAATTTAACATCAATACAATAATTTACTGTCTATATTCCAATTTTTATCAATAAGGATCCTTTACAATATTTTTTCCCTCTAGTATAAGATCCAGATCAGTATCACACATTGCATTTAATTGGCTTCCTCTTCTCCTTTTTTTTTTTTGAGACAATGTCTCACTGTGTCACCCAGGCTGGAGTGCAGTTTCATTATATTGGCTCACTGCAGCCTCTACTTCCTGGGCTCAAGAGAGTATGAGGGGAGGTCTGTTTGCCCTAGGGACCACTGAGGAAGAAACACTAAGCCCAGACCCACTCCTGACATAATTCTGCCTGGATATCCACTGGATCAGGGCATAAAAGAAGAATAAAATTTTTCTTTTATTCTTTTAGAAATGAGGTCTCGGCCAAGCGCGATGGCTCACGCCTGTAATCCCAGCACTTTGGGAGGCCAAGGCAGGCAGATCACGAGGTCAGATGATCAAGACCATCCTGGCTAACGTGGTGAAACCCTGCCTCCACTAAAAATACAAAAAATTAGCTGGGCATGGTGGTGGGCGCCTGTAGTCCCAGCTACTCGGGAGGCCGTGGCAAGAGAATGGCGTGAATCCGGAAGACGGAGCTTGCAGTAAGCTGAGATCATGCCACTGAACTCCAGCCTGGGTGACAGAGGGTGAGTCCGTCTCAAAAAAAAAAAAAAAAAAAAAAAAAGAAATGAGGTCTCACTATGTTGCCCAGGCTGATCCACCCACCTCTGCCTCCCAAAGTGCTGGGATTACAGGCGTGAACCACTGTGTCCAGCCATTTTTCTTTCTTTTTTTTTTTTCTTGAGACACAATCTCGCTCTGTCACCAGGCAAGAGTGCAGTGGTGTGATCTTGGCTCACTGCAACCTCCGCCTCTTGGGTTCAAGCAATTCTCCTGCCTCAGCCTCCTGAGTATTTGGGATTACAGGCACTTGCCATCATGCCCAGCTAAGTTTTGTATTTTTAGTAGAGATGGGGTTTCATCGTGTTGGCCAGGATGGTCTCAATCTCCTGACCTCATGATTTGCCCTCCTCGGCCTCCCAAAGTGCTGAAATTACAGGCATGAGCCACCATGCCCGGCCATTTTTCTATTTTTCGTAGAGACAGGGGTCTCCCTATGCTGGTCTTGAACTCCTGGGCTCAAGCAATCCTCTTGCCTCAGCCCCCAAAGTGCTGGGATTTCAGGCGTGAGCCACCACACCCAGATATTTAGGCTTCTTTATTTTTATTTTTTTATTTTTTGAGACCAAGTTTTGCTCTTGTTGCTCAGGCTGGAGTGCAGTGGTGAGATCTCGGTTCAGCTGGGTTCAAGTGATTCGCCTGCCTCAGCCACCCAAGTAGCTGGGATTACAGGCTCATGCCACCACACCCAGCTAATTTTTGTACTTTTAGTAGAGACAGGGTTTCGCCATATTGACCAGGCTGGTCTTGAACTTCTGGCTTCAGGCCATCTGGCTGTCTCAGCCTCCTAAAGTGTTGGGATTACAGGCGTGAGCCACTGCGCCGGCCTAGGCTTCTTTAATCTGGGGCAGTTCCTCATCTTTTTCATCTTTCATGACGTTTTTTTTCAGAGTAGGACTCCCCCACACATTTTCCCTTTTAATCGAATGTACCTTATTTGCGGTTTGTCTGGTATTTCCTTATGGATAGATTCAGGCTATGTCTCCCTGGTGCAAATATAAGCAATATTATATTGTTTGAGTGGAGTTCTCCACTTTAAGGGATTCATGGAACTTCTGAACCTCTGAAGTTGATTAACCCCTGAGTTGTCTGTCAAAAAAAATCGGATTTTCGAAACAAGTTAAGAAGGACATTATTAATTATGCATGTGTTATCTCTGCTGATGGCTGGCTAGGCTCTGCCTTCTCTCTCTCCCTCTTCCCCTCTGACGACCAAACTTGCCCTTGAAATTTCAACAACTACTGTTGAAAGCATTCTTTTTGAAGGCCACTAGGGACACCCTAATTGCCCAACTCAGTCGCTTTCATAGTCTTCATCCTCTTGACCTCTTCTCAGGGCAACGGACTAACCCGCCCTTCTCCCTAAAACCACAGAAGGCTGCGCTTGGCTGCCCCAGTCTCCGCCCATCTCCTTCATCAAAAATGACAGAATGCCAGTTGCTCTGGGAGGTACAGAGGTGGATCCACTGTGGAGCCAGCTTTGCAGGTGGTGGCTTGTCTGGCAAATTCTGCAGGTCCTGGTCTTTTTTTCTTTTCTTTCTATTTTGAGACCGAGTCTCACTCTATTGCCTAGGCTGAAGTGCAGTGGCATGATCTCAGCTGACTTCGACCTTCGCCTCCTGGGTTCAAGTGATTCTCTTGCTTGAGCCTCCTAGGTAGCTGGGATTACAGGTGCCCACCACCATGCGCGGCTTATTATTGTATTTTTAGTAGAGACGGAGTTTCACCATGTTGGCCAGGCTAGTCTCCAGAACTCCTGACCTCAGCTGATCTAGCCGCCTTGGCCTCCCAAAGTGCTGGGATTACAGGTGTGAGCCACCGCACCGGGCCTGGTCCTGGTCTTTCTTGTATACTCCCCACACCCCAGCTAAGATGTTCTCCCAGCTCCTGTCCTCAGATGGAGTGCCTGGAATTGTTCTTTCCCCTGGATAGCTTCACCTTCCAGTGGTTTCAACTTTGCCTCTCCTTCAACAACCCAGGAGGGCAGCCCTGAGTCTCCGACCCTGATCCAGTGGATATCCAGGCAGAATTATGTCAGGAGTGGGTCTGGGCTTAGTGTTTCTTCCTCAGTGGTCCCTAGGGCAAACAGACCTCCCCTCATACTCCTTTCCCAGGCTGTGAGCTCTTTTTAGGCAGGCTGGGGCCTAATTCTTCTCTATCCCTTGGTGCTGGGCATGCAGTTGGCCCTCCATCAATATTTGTGGAATAATGGCCAGGTGCAGTGGCTCACGCCTGTAATCCCAGCACTTTGGGAGGCTGAGGCGGGAGGATTACTTGAGGTCAGGAGTTCAAGACCAGCCTGGTCAACATGGCAAAACCCAGTCTCTACTGAAAATACAAAAATTAGCTGGGCGTGGTGGCGCATGCCTGTAATTCCAGCTATGCGGGAGGCTGAGGCAGGAGAATCCCTTGAACCTGGGAGGCGGAGGTTGCAGTGAGCCGAGATCATGCCACTGCACTCCAGCCTGCGACAGAGTGAGACTCTGTCTCAAAAAAAAAAAAAAAAAAAAAAAAAAGTTACGGAATAATGAGCAAAGAGGTTCAATGCTTGCCTAAGGCCTGGCCTTGCTCTTGGCTTTCGTCACAGGGACCTGTGGGTTTGCTGGCTGTCGGGAGGGAGACTTTTGGAAACTGGCTGTCCCTAGTACAGGGGAAACAGTGGAGAAAGTTGGGTCTCAATTTCTGGGTTATTGTCTTGGCTCTGCCATTTTCTTTTTCTTTTTTCCTCCAGTTATTGTTTCCTGTTTTGTTTGTTTGTTTTGTTTTGTTTTTGAGATGGAGTCTCGCTCTGTCGCCCAGGCTGGAGTGCAGTGGTGCAATCTCGGCTCACTGCAAACTCTGCCTCCTGGGTTCACGCCATTCTTCTGCCTCAGCCTCCCGAGTAGCTGGGACTACAGGCGCCCGCCACCACGCCTGGCTAATTTTGTTTTTGTATTTTTAGTATAGACGGGGTTTCACCATATTAGCCAGGATGGTCTCGATGTCCTGACCTCGTGATCCTCCCACCTCGGCCTCCCAAAGTGTTGGGATTACAGGCGTAAGCCATGGCGCCCAGCCTGTTTCTTGTTTTTTTAGACAGAGTCTCACTCTGTTACCCAGGCTGGAGTGCAGTGGCACAATCCCCGCTCACTGCAACCTCTGCCTCCTGGGTTCAAGTGATCTAAGCCTCGTGAGTAGCTGGGATTACAGACACCCGCCACCGCACCCAGCTAATTTTTGTAGTTTTAGTAGAGACGAGGTTTCACCATGTTGGCCAGGCTCATCTCAAACTCCTAACCTCAGTTGATCCACCTGCCTCGGCCTCCCAAAGTGCTGGGATTATAGGCATGAGCCACTGCGCCCAGCCTCTGTTCCTTTTAAAAATCATTTCAATAGATTTTTGGGGAGCAGGTGGTGTTTAGTTACATGGATACATTCTTTAGTGGTGATTTCTGAGATTTTGGTGCACCCACCACCCAAGGTTGTACACTGTACCCATTGTGTAGTATTTCATCCCTCGCCCCCTTCCAGTCTTCCCCTAGAGTCCCCAAGGTCCATTGTTCATTCTTATGCCTTTGTGTTCTCTTATAAGTGAGAACATATGTTTGATTTTCCATTCCTGAGTTACTTCACTTAGAATAATCGTCTCCAATTCTATCCAGGTTGTTGCAAAGGCCATGATTTTGTTTCTCTCTCTCTTTTTTTTTTTTTGAGACAGAGTTTCACTCTTGTTGCCCAGGCTGGAGGGCAATGGTGCGATCTCGGCTCACAGCAACCTCCACCTCCCGGGTTCAAGCGATTCTTCTGCCTCAGCCTCCCGAGTGGCTGGGATTACAAGCATGTGCCACCATGCCCAGATAATTTTGTGTTTTTAGTAGAGATGGGGTTTCTCCATGTTTGTCAGGCTGATCTCGAACTCCTGACCTCAGGTGATCCACCCTCCTCAACCTCCGAAAGTTCTGGGATTACAGGCTTGAGCCACCGCGCCTGGCAGGATTATGTTCCTTTTTATGGCTAAGTAGTATTCCAGGGTGTGTGTGTGTGTGTGTGTGTGTGTGTGTGTGTGTGTGTACAACATTTTCTTTAGCCACTCATTGATAGGCATTTGGGCTAGTTCCATTATTTTTGCAGTTGTGAATTGTGCTGCTATAAAATATGTGTGTGTGCGTGTCTCTTTTCATATAATGACTTATTTTCCTCTTGCAGATACCCAGTGCAGGGGGATTGGTTGATCAAAATGGTATATCTGCTTTCTAGTTTTTAAGGAATCTCCTGGTTGCGCTGGTGGCTCATGCCTGTAATCCCAGCACTTTGGGAGCCCGAGGCTGATCACGAGGTCAGGATGATTGAGACCATCCTGGCTACCATGGTGAAACCCCGTCTCTGCTAAAATACAAAATTAGCTAAGCGTGGTGGCAGGCTGCCTCTGTAGTCCCAGCTTACTCCCGGGGAGGCTGAGGCAGGAGAATGGCGCAGAACCCGATGCGTGGAGCTTGCAGTGAGCTAAGATCGCGGTCACTGCACTCCAGCTCAGATGGTGCTACAGGCAAGACTCCATCTCAAAAAGGAATTCCAGGCACTGGATGTTTCCCTCATAGTGGCTATACTAGTTTTATGCATTCCTAAATTTCAGCAGTATAAAAGTGTTCTTTTTATCATATCCATGCCCTACATCTATTATTTTTGATTTTTAAATTATGGCCATTCTTGCAGGAGTAAGGTGGTATCTACATTGTGGTTTTGATTTGTATTTGTCTGATAACTAGTGATGCTGAAATATTTTTCATATGTTTGTCGGCTATTTGTATATCTTCTTTGAGAATTGTCTATCTATTCATGTCCTAGCCCAATTTTTGATGGGACTGTTTGTTTTTCTTTTGTCATTCTTGTTTGAGTTCCTTGCAGATTTTGACATTAACCTTTGTCAATGCATAGTTTGAGAAGAATTCTCCCACTCTGGGTTGTCTATTTTACTCTGCTGATTATTCCCTTTTGCTGTGCAGAAGCTTTAATTTAATTAAGTCCCATCTATTTATCTTGTTTGTTGCATTTTCCTTTGGAATACTTTTGGTGATGAGTATCTTTGGCTGGAAGCTTTCAATGTTTAGTATTTTTCAAATGTTATTCTAGAATTTTGTGGCTTTTGTGGTCTTAGGGATTTTTGAGACGGAGTCTCTGGCCTCTGTCGCTCCAGGCTGGAGTACAGAAAGTGGGTCGGATTTCAGCTCACTGCAAGTCTACTTCCCGGGTTCACGCCATTCTTCTGCCTCCCAGCCTCCCGAGTAGCTGGGACTACAGGCTGCCCCGCCCACTGCCTCGGCTAGATTTTGTATTTTTAGTAGAGACGGGGTTTCCACCCCTGTTAGCCAGGATGGTCTCGATTTCTTCAGTCTGCGATCCGGCCTGCCCCCGGCCTCCCAAAGTGTCAAGATTACAGGCTTGAGCCACCGCTACTGCCTTTTTGAGACGGAGTCTCATTTGTGTCACTGCCTAGGCTGGGAGGCAGTGACGCGATCTCAAGCTCACTGCAAGCTCCGGCCTCCCGGGTTCACGCCATTCTTCCCTGCCTCAGCCTCCCAGGCTGGGACTACAGGCGCCTGCCCACCTCGGCCCCGGGCTAGTTTTTGTATTTAGTAGAGACGGTCTCTGCCATGTTAGCCAGATGGTCTCATCTCCTGACTGGATCCACCCGCCTCTCGGCCCTCCTGTAAAGTGCTGGGATTACAGGTTTTTTTTTTTTTTTTTTTTTCAAAGAAGAAAACGCAGGCTCAGGGAGTTTATGACTGGATTCAGATCCTAGTTCTGACACTTACCAGCGATATGACCTTGAATAAGTCAGTCTCTCCAGAGGACGCTGAGCTCAGTGAGCACAGTGGCAAGCCCTGCCCTGCCGGGATGCTGTTTGCCTTAAAGTAACACGTAGAACGCCTCAGTGTCTGGCACATCATTGGTACTCAGAAGACGTCAGTGATGACTGCTGTCTAAAGGGAAGGTGTATGTATCTGGGACATGTAGCCTGTACTCTCTTTACTGGGAAGCATTGACAAGGACGGGTCAGTAACTGACTGAATTACCTGGAGGACTGTAAAAGACACAGATCCCTGGCCGTACTCCCCCCAGATTCTGATTGTGATGCATGGCCGGCTTTGGGAGCCTGTGTCACTGGGGTGAGGCTCATGTGGTCTTCAGTGGTCCACTCTCTGGGGCTGTCCTCTAGTGAGTTACATAGACAGGATAGCTTTGGGCAGGGTGCAGTGGCTCACACCTATAATCCCAGCACTTTGGGAGGCCGAGGTGGGCAGATCACAGGTCAGGAGTTGGAGATCATCTTGGCCAATATGGTGAAACTCCGTCTCTACTAAAAAAATAAAAAATTAGCCGGGCATGGTGACTATAATCCCAGCTACTCGGCGCCTGTAATCCCAGCTACTCGGGAGGCTGAGGCAGGAGAATTGCCTTAACCCGGGAGGCAGAGGTTGCAGTGAGCCAAGAATGTGCCACTGCAGTCCAACCTGGGGACAGAGCAAGGCTTCATCTCCAAAAAAACAAAAAAGAAATGATAACGTAGGCCGGGCGCGGTGGCTCAAGCCTGTAATCCCAGCACTTTGGGAGGCCGAGACGGGCGGATCACGAGGTCAGGAGATCGAGACCATCCTGGCTAACACGGTGAAACCCCGTCTCTACTAAAAAAAATACAAAAAAACTAGCCGGGCGAGGGTGGCGGCCTGTAGTCCCAGCTACTTTCGGGCTGAGGCAGGAGAATGGCGTAAACCGGGGCCGGAGCTTGCAGTGAGCTGATGTCGGCCTGCAGCCAGCCTGGGTGACAAGCCGAGACTCCGTCTCAAAAAAAAAAAAAAAGAAATGATAACGTGGTGACTATCACGAGTTGCCAAGAGAGGAGGGGCAGCCCTCATGGTTAGATAACCAAGCAATTTGCTTTCATTTTAGTGAATTAATTTTTTTTTTTTTTTTTGAGAGGAACTCTACCAAACTTTGAATGCAGTGGTGCAATTCGACTCATGCAACCTTTACCTCGGGTTTCAATGATCCCTCTGCCTCAGCCTTTCTAGTGGCTGGGACTACAGGCACACTGCCACACCCAGATAATTTTTTGTATTTTAGTAGAGATGGGGCTTCACCACCGATAGTTGTTCCTTCTGTTAACGTTCATTAAACACCTACTGTGTACCAGATGCCAGGCTGTGCTCCCCTAGCCCCAGGAGATGTGCTCTAGGTTTTTCTAGGGGGCCCCTTGATCCTCTCTCCTCTCAGCTCAGCAGCTCTAGGCAGCTGTGAGTCCCAGTCTATTTGGCTGCAGATTGGATGAGTCCTCACCTGCCCTAGTTTGTTTGTTTATTTGTTTTTTTGAGATGGAGTCTTGCTCTGTCGCTCAGACTGAAGCGCAGCGGCATGATCTTGGCTCACTGCAACCTCTGCCTCCCGGGTTCCAGTGATTCACCTGCCTCAGCCTCTCAAGTAGCTGGGATTACAGGCGCCTGCTACCACTTCTGGCTAATTTTTTATTTTTAGTACAGACGGGGTTTTACCATTTTGGCCAGGCTGGTCTTGAACTACTGACCTCAAATGATCCACCTGCCTCGGCCTCCCAAAGTGCTGGGATTACAGGAATGAGTCACTGCACCCTGCCTGTTAATTTTTTGAGACAATATCTCGCCATGCAGGCTGGGTGCAGTGGTGTGATCGATCATGTCCTGCAGCCTTGAGCTCCTAGGCTCAAGCGATCTTCCTACCTCAGCCTCTTGAGTAGCTAGGACAACAGGCACAGGCACACACCACCATGCCTTGCTAATTTTTTAATTTCTATAGAGACAGGGTCTCACTGTGTTGCCCAGGCTCATCTTGAATTCCTGGGCTCAAGTGATTCTTCCGCCTTGGGCTGCCAAAGCACTAAGATTACAGGCAGGAGCCACTGCAGCCAGTCCCCATCTGCACTTTTTGTGAGACTTAGGGCCTTGAAAGAAATGACTACATTTTCTTCTTCTGGCTGGGTTATCAGAGCTGGTTTGGACAGACTGACAGACCAATAAAGGTGACAGTTGTGGTTTGTAGCCTCTCAGCTCAGTCAGACACAGTCAGAGTGTGAGAAGTGACCAAATGTCTCCTTGGCAGACTATTTCAAAGATTAAGACACTTGGCTCAGGTGTGGAGGCTAGGTGTGGTGGCTCATGCCTGTAATCCCTGTAGCACTTTCAGGAGGCTGGTAGGGAGGATCACTTGAGCCTAGGAGTTGGAGACCAGCCTGGGCAACATAGGGAGAATCTGTTTCTACAAACAATTTAAAAAAAAAATTAGCTGGGCATGGTGGTGCATGCCTGTAGTTCCAGCACCTCAGGAGGCTGTGGCAGGAGGATTACCTAAGCCCAGGAGGTAGAGCCTGTAGTGAGCCATGATTTTTGTCACTGCACTCCAACCTGGGCAATGGAGCAAGACTCTGCCTCAAAATAAATAAATAAATAGGCCAGGCACAGTGGCTCACAACTGTAATTCCAGCACTTTGGGGGAGGCAGTGGTGGATCCGCGAGGTCAGGAGATCCCGAGACCATCCTGGCTAACACGGTGGCTCCGTCTCTACTAAAAAGCCCTAAAAATTTAGCTGGGAGGCTTGGTGGTGAGGCACCTGTAGTCTCAGCTACTTGGGAGCCTGAGGCAGGAGAATGACGTGAACCAGGGAGGCCCGAGGAGCTGCAGTGAGCTGAGATCAGCCACTGCCTCCAGCCTGGGTGACAGAAGTGAGAACCGTCTCAAAATAAATGAATAAATAAATAAAGTAAAAAATATAAAAGATTTGTTGTTGTTAACCAAAGAAGCTCCTCCTGGCCCTCTCTCAGCTGTCCCCTCAGAGACACCATGAAAAGCAAGAGGGCCAGCCTGGGTTTGAATCCTGGCTCTGCCACTTTCTAAGTGGGTGACTTGAGTTACTTCATCATTAGCAGCCTTAGTGGCCACTAATGTAAAATGAAACTAGAATAATCTCTAGTTCACAGGGTTGCTATTTGTATCTCATCCTTTGGATTCTCTCTTCCCAGACTCAGTGATCGCCCTCAAACTCAGCCCTTGAATTTTTTGTTTTTTTGAGACAGGGTCTGGCTCTGTTGGCCAGGCAGTGCAGTGGCACAATCATGGCTCACTTCAGCCTCTACCTGCCTGGCTCAAGCAATCCTCCTGTCTCAGCCTCCTCAGTAGCTGGGACTACAGTTGTGCACCACTACACCCGGCTAACTTTTAAACTTTTTTTTTTTTTTTTTTTTTGAGATGGAATGTCACTCTGTTGCCCAGGCTGGAGTGCATTTGTGCGATCTTGGCTCACTGCGGCCTCCCACCTCCCAGTCAACAATTCTCCTGCCTCAGCCTGGGCAAACGGCACCACACCTGGCTAATTTTTGTAATTTTTAGTAAGAATGAGATTTTCACCACCACATATTAACCCAGGCTGGTCTTGAACTCTGACCTCATGATCTACCTGCCTCGGCTTCTAGCTATTGGGACTACAGGTGTGAGCCACCGTTCCCAACCTTTTTAAACATTTTCTGTAGAGACAGGGTTTCACCATGTGTTTACCACCAGGCCAGGCTATTTTTATTTTAATTTTTTATAGAGACAGGGTCTCACTGTGTTGCTCAGGCTGTCCTCATACTCATAGGCTCAAGTAATTCTGAGTAGCTGGGACTTTGGGTTTGTGCTACCATGCCCATCTAATTTTTTTTTTTTTTTAATTTTTTAGTAGAGACAAGGTCTTGCTGTGTTGCTCAGGCTGGTCTCTAACTCCTGGACTCAAGCCATCTCCCACCTCAGCCTCCCAAAGTGCTGGGATTACAGGTGTGAGCCACCACAACTGGCCAGTCCTGTAGTCTTTAGCCCTTCTCCTTTGACCTCAGAACTGACTATTGCCAAGTTTGTCCTAAATACCTTCCCTCCAAGCTATTGCTGCATCTTCATCATCCTCATCTTCACTTCCATTTTTAGGGCACTATGTGCTAAGGACTTTATACATGGCTTTTTTGGTTTGTTTTTGAGATGGAGTCTTGTTCTGTAGCCCAGACTGGAGTGTAGTGGCGCGATCTCAGTTCACTGCAACCTCCACCTCCTGGGTTCAAGCGATTCTCCTTCCTCAGTCTCCTGAGTAGCTGGGACCACAGATTGCCCACCAACACGCCTGGCTAATTTTTGTATTTTTAGTGAGACAGGGTTTCACCATGTTGACCAGGCTGATTTCGAACTCCTGACCTCCGGTGATCTGCCCGTCTCAGGCTCCCCAAGTGCTGGGATTACAGGCATGAGCCATAGCACTCGGGCTATATAAGGTATTTTTGATGTTCTGTTGTAGATACTTTCTAATTTCTGTTAGGAGTTCTTTAAGCTACAAATTTTAATTAATTAATTAATTAATTAATTTTGAGACAGGGTCTCTGTGGTCCAGGCTGGAGTGTAGTGGTTTGATCATGAATCACTGCAGCCTTTAACTCCTGGGCTCAAGCAATCCTCCTACCTCTGTTTCCTGAGTAGCTGGGACTACAGGTATTCGCCACCATGCCAGGCTATTTTAATTTTTAATTTTTTTATAGAGACAGGGTCTCACTATGTTGCCCAGGCTGGTCTCAAACTCCTGTGCTCAAGTGA
Organism: Papio anubis; assembly: GCF_008728515.1. Taxonomy (NCBI): domain Eukaryota; kingdom Metazoa; phylum Chordata; class Mammalia; order Primates; family Cercopithecidae; genus Papio; species Papio anubis. The sequence goes on from NC_044992.1 coordinate 52,024,544, forward strand.
GTCTCCTGCCTCAGCCTCTGAAAGTGCTGGGATTACAGGCATTAGCCACTGGGTGCAGCCCCATGAATTATTTAGAATTGCATTTTGACTTTTTTTTTTGAGACAGGGGCTCACACACTGTCACCGGGCTGTGGTGTGTAGTAGAGGCGCCAATCTTGGCTCTCTGCCCAGCCTCCGCCTCGGGTTCAGCGACTCTCCACCTCCCAGCCTCACACGGTAGCTAGGATTACAGGCACCTGCCGTCCGCCCGGCTAATTTTTGTATTTTTTAGCAGCGATGAGGTTTCACTATGTTGGCCAGGCTGGTCTTGAACTCCTGACCTCGTGATCCACCCTCCTCGGCCTCCCAAAGTGCTGGGATTACAGGTGTGAGCCACTGAGCCTGGTGCATTTTGACATTTAAAAATGCATGGGATTGTTTATTTTTAAAAATTATTGATTTCTAATTTAATTTAACTGTTGTAGTAGAGAATGTGGTCTATATGATATTTTGAGCTGATGGAGACTGCTTTATGATCTGTTATGTGGTCATTTTTGTAAATGGTCCATCTGTGTCTGAAAGTAAAAATGTGTTCACCAATTGTTTGAACTGGGTGTTGAAATGCTCCTATTAATTATGCTTGCTAGTTGCTCAAAATCTTTTAAATCCTCACTGAATTTTTTGTCTGCTTGATGTACCAATTCCAAAGGGAGGTGATTGAACTCTTCCATTGGTGGATTTGTCTATTTTTCCCAGTATTTCTGTTTTATGATTTTTGAAGCTATGTTATTAGGTATATACATATAGCTTATTGATAGATTGAGGTAAGCAAGTATCCTTACCATCTCTCTCTGCTGGGTGGATGTTTTTTCCATTACTGTCGCAGAATATCACCTTTTGGGCACCCTTGACTTTTTCTTTCTTTCTTTAAAATTTTTTTGGTTTTTGAGACAGTGTCTTGGTCTGTCACCCAGGCTGGAGTGTGTCGGCATGATCTTGGCTCACTGCAGCCTGCACACCTCACCCTTGCAGACATGTGATCCCTCCCACCTCTCAGTCTGGTACCTAGGACTACAGGTCAGTAATACCATCATGCCTGGCTAATTTTAAGTATTTTTTATAGAGATGGTGTCTCACCATGTTGCCCAGGCTGTTCTTGAACTCTTGGACTCAAGCGATCCTTCTGCCTCAGCCTCTCAAAGTGCTGGAATTACAGGCTTAATCTACCATGCCTGGTCCACTCTTGACTTTTTTGAAGGGCATTATCTCTGATTTGATCTCCTCCTCTTTATGAGGCCCCAGGCTTTGTCTTGTTCCTTTCTGGATTTGTGCCTCAGAGGAGTCTTGTTTTCTTGCCAGCTCAGCCTTGCATTGAAAACAACACACACGTCTGGGTGCAGTGGCTCATGCCTGTAATCCCAGCACTTTGGGAGGCTGAGGTGGGTGGATCAGTTGAGGTCAGGAGTTCGAGACCAGCCTGGCCATCAGTGAGAAACTACATCTGTACTAAAAATATAAAAATTTTAAAAAATAAAAAATAATATAAAAATATAAAAATTAGCCAGGCATGGTGGTGCGCGCCTGTAGTCCCAGCTACTCAAGTCTCAGGAGGCTGAAGCCAGAGGATTGCTTGAACCTGGGAGGTGGAGGTTGCAGTGAGCCAAGATCACAATCTCGACAAAGAGGAAAGAAAAAAGGCGCATCCGAAAGACTCCATTGCGGTATTCATTCTCCGGATTAATTTCTCAGATCCTAAATCGATCTACATAAAATTTTATTTAATATTCAAAACAATAAAATCCTGCCATTTTTTTTTTTTTTTTTTTTCCAAGAAGAAAACGCAGGCTCAGGAGTTTATGACTGGATTCAGATCTAGTTCTGACACTTACCAAGTATGACCTTGAATAAGTCAGTCTCTCCAGGGGCGCTGAGCTCAGTGAGCACAGTGGCAAGCCCTGCCCTGCGGGATGCTGTTTGCCTTAAAGTAACGCATTAGGCAGCCTCCCAGTGTCTGGCATCATTGAGTACTCAGAAGGCGTCAGTGATGGCTACTGTCTAAAGGGAAGGTGTATGTATCTGGGACATGTAGCCTGTACTCTCTTCTTTACTGGGAAGCATTGACAGGGACTGGGTGTGCTTGAGCTGAATTACCTGGAGGACTGTAAGGCAGCACAGATCTGGCCATACTCCCCAGATTCTGGTTGTGATGCATGGCGGCTTTGGGAGCCTGTGTCCCTGGGGGTGAGGCTCATGTGGTCTTCAGTGGTCCACTCTCTGGGGCTGTCCTCTAGTGAGTTACATAGACAGGATAGCTTTGGGCAGGGGTGCAGTGGCTCACACCTATAATCCCAGCACTTTGGGAGGCCGAGGTGGGCAGATCACGAGTCCGGGAGTTGGAGATCATCTTGGCCAATATGGTGAAACTCGTCTCTACTAAAATAAAAATTAGCCGGGCATGGTGACTATAATCCCAGCTACCGAGAGCCTGTAATCCCACAAGCCCTCCCGAGGGAGGCTGGGGAGGCAGGAGGAATTGCTTTCCGGGGAGGCAGAGGTTGCAGTGAGCCAAGTGTGCCACTGCAGAAGTCAACCTGGGGACAGAGCAAGGCTTCATCTCAAAAACAAAAAAGAAATGATAAGTAGGCGGGCAGCGGTGGCTCAAACCTGTAATCCCAGCACTTTGGGGAGGCCGAGGCGGGGAGGATCCGCGAGGTCAGGGAGATGAGACCATCCTGGCTGCAGGGGTGAAACCCGTCTCTACTAAAAATACAAAAAACTTGAGGCCCGGTGGCCCGGCGCCTGTAGTCCCAGCTACTCGGGGAGGCTGGGGCAGGAGAATAAGTAAACCGGGGCTTGAGCTTGCAGTGAGCTGATATCGGCCACTGCGCCAGCCCTGGGTGACAAGCGAGACTCCGTCTCAAAAAAAAAAAAGAAATGATAACGTGGTGACTATCACGAGTTGCCAAGAGAGGAGGAGCAGCCCTCATGGATTTAGATAGCAAAGCAATTTGCTTTCATTTTAATTAATTAATTTTTTTTTTTTTTTTTTTTTGAGAGAATCTCGCTCTGCCACCCAGGCTTCTGAATACAGTAATTACAATAAACTCGTAACCTTTACCTCCCGGGTTCTGAACTCTGCCTCAGCCTTTCTAGTCGCTGGGACTACAGGCACACACCGCCACACCCAGATAATTTTTGTATTTTTAGTAGAGATGGGGCTTCACCATGTTGGCCAGGCTTGTCTCGAACTCATGGCCTCAAGTGACCTGCCTTCCTCAGGCTCCCAAAGTGTTGGGATTACAGGTGTGAGCCTTGTGCCCAGCCACCTTTTCATTTTTGAGACAGAGTCTCACTGTGTTGCACAGGCAGGAGTGCCGTGGCGTGATCTTGGCTCTCTGCAGCCTTGACTTCCCTGGCTCAAGCGACTTTCCCATGTCAGCCTCCCAAGTAGCTGGGACTACAGGAGCGTGTCACCATATATGGCCATTTATTTATTTGTTTATTTATTTATTTATTTGAGACGGAGTCTCGCTCTGTCGCCTAGGCTGGAGTGTAGTGGCGTGATCTTGGCTCACTGTAGCCTCCACCCCCCGGGCTCAAGCGATTCTCCTGTCTCAGCCTCCGAAGTAGATGGGATTACAGGCACCCACCACCATGCCCAGTTAATTTTTGTATTTTCAGTAGAGATGGGGTTTCACCATGTTGGATAGGCTGGTCTTGGACTCCTGACCTCAGGTGATCTGCCTGCCTCAGCTTCCCAAAGTGCTGGGATTACAGGTGTGAGCCACCGCACCCGGCTTATGGCTAATTTGTAAACTTTTTATAGAAACGAGGTCACTATATTGCCCAGGCTGGCCTCTAACTCCTGGGGTAAAGCGATCCTCCTACCTCAACCTCCCAAAGTACTGGGATTAAGGGCATGAGCCACTGCACCTGACTTTAACTTTTTGAATAGGTAATATATGTACATGTTTCAACAATCAAAATGAAATATAAAGAAATTCACTGGAAAGTTCTGTTCCCACCCCTGTCCTTGCCTACCTCCGCCCCCCAGCCACAGGTTTCCCCCAGCTCCCTATAGGTCACCACTGATATTACTTTCCCTATGCAAATTCAAGCAAATATAAACATCTGTTTTTATTTCCACCTCCCTTTCATTCATTGGCTATGATACTACCACTGTGCAAAGCTCTTTTCTTTTCTTTCTTTTATTTTTTTGAGACAGGGTCTCACTCTGTCACTCCTACTGTCTCACTCTGTCACCCCTGCTGGAGTGCAGTGGTGTGATCATGGCTCACTGCAGCCTCGACTTCCCCAGCTCAAGAGCCCTCCAACCTTAGCCTCCTGAGTAGCTGGGACCACAGGCATGCACTACCACATCCAACTAATTTTTGTATTTTGTGTAGAGGTGTGGTTTCACCAAGTTGTTCAGGCCGGTCTCAAATTTCTGCAAGTGATCTGTCCCCCTTGGCTTCCCGAAGTAGTTTTAGTAGAGACAAGGTTTCCCATGTTGGCCAGGCTCATCTCAAACTCCTGACTTCAGTTAATCCACCCGCCTCGGCCTCCCAAAGTGCTGGTATTACAGGCATGAGCCACCACGCCCAGCCTCCTCTACCTGCCTTTCTTTCAAAAAAGATGACATACTATATATACTGTTCTGAACCACATTTTGTGCTATTTTTTTTATTTTTATTTTTTTTAGATGGAGTTTCGCTCTTGTTGCCCAGGCTGAAGTGCAATGGCGCAATCTTGGCTCACTGCAACCTCCGCCTCCCGGGTTCAAGTGATTCTTCTGCCTCAGCCTCCTGAGTAGCTGGGATTATGGGCATGCACCACCACACCCGGCTAATTTTCGTATTTTTAGTAGAGACAGGGTTTTTCTATGTTGGTCAGGCTGGTCCTGAACTCCCAACCTCAAGTGATCCACCATCCTTGGCCTCCCAAAGTGCTGGGATTAGGGTGTGAGCCACCGTGCCTGGACTTTTTTTTTTTTTTTTTTTTATAAGATGGGGTCTTGCTCTGTCACACAAGCTGAGTGTGGTGGTACAATCACAGCTTACTGTAGCCTCAACCTCCCTGGCTCAAGCAATCCTCCCACCTCAGCTTCCTGAATAGCTGGGACTACGTTCATATGCCACAATGCTGTCTTTTTTTTTTTTTTTTACTTGCTGTAGGGACAGAAGTCTTATTATGTTGACCAGGCTGGTCTTGAACCCCTGGACTCAAGTGATCCTCCTGCCTCGGCCTCTCATCTTAGCTCCCAAAGTGCTGGGATTATTGGAGTGAGCCACTGCACTCAGCCTATACCACATTTTTGTTTCAAAATATATCCTGAAGATCTTTCCATTTTTCTTGGCATCCTTATTTTATTTTATTTTATTTTATTTTATTTTATTTTATTTTTTACAGCTGCATAGTTTTCCATTGTGGGGCTATATCAAAATTTATTGAACCCTTTACTGTCCAATATAGTAGCCACACATGGCTACTTAAATTGAAATTAATTAAAATTAAGTAAAATTTATTTATTTCCTCAGTTGAACTAGCTACAGCTTGAATACTCAGTAGCTATGAGTGGCCAGTGGCTGCCATATTGGACAGGGCAGATAGAGACCATTTTCATTATTGCAGAAAGTTCTATTGGACAGTGGTTTAACTGATCCCCTAAAGCTGGACACCTAGTTTGTCTCCAGTTCTCATGCAACTTGGGGATGATGGGCCCATTCCTGGAATACAGCAGAGCTGGGTGAAAGCTGCACTGGGCGTTCCGGGCCTTCAACCTCAGACCTTGCAACCTGGGAGGCTCCTGAAAGAGGAGGGCTTTTGGATTTGGGGCAGAGACTTGACCAGGGTCTGGAAGAGAGAGTGGCCCTAAAGAGCAGGCCTCCTCAGAGATTGCAGTGACCCGAGATCACGCCACTGCACTCCAGCCTGGGTGATAGAGCGAGACTCTGCCTCAAAAAAAAAAAAAAAAAAAAAGAAAAAGAAAAGAGAAGAAAAAAAGAGCAGGCCTCCTGCTCAAACCTCAAACCTAACCCCTCCCTCCGGGCCTGCCAAAATGCAGCTCTGTTTCTTTCACTCAATATTTAGCAGATACTCCTTGAGTAACTCCCAAGGATATTGTCAAGTCCTTCACTGGGGATGTAGGTATGAGAAAGACACAGTCCCTGACTTGGAGAAACCCGCGGCCCAAAGAAAAAGACAGATAATCACCTGCTCTGTGACCAGGAATTTTAGAGTCATCACCTAAGATCAAAAGGCCTGATAGGCCAGGTATGGTGGCTCACGCCTGTAAGCCCAGTACTTTGGGAGGCTGGTGGTAGTCATAAAGGTCAGGGGTCAGACCATCTAGCTATACGGTGAAACCCCGTGTCTACTAAAATACAAAAAAATTAGTCAGGGGCGTGGTGGCCCGGGTGCCTGTAGTCCCAGCTACTCAGGAGGCTGAGGCAGAATGGCATGAACCCAGGAGGTGGAGCTTGCCAGTGAGCTGAGATCGCACCACTGCAATCCAGCCAAACACAGCTGAGACCTGTCTCAAAAAAAAAAAAGACCTGATAATAACCTGTTTGTGAGGATTTGGGGAAACAGGTGATCTCATTCGTTGTTGGGGGTTGTAAATTGGTACAAAATTTTTGGAGGGCAATTCTGTGAAAACCTATAAAACATTTAAGAGCACATAATCTTTGACCCAGAATTGTCATACTTATAAATTTATTTTACACACACATATGTCTACGAATATATGTACTAAGATATTTCCTGCAATTAGCATTGTTTGTAGTAATAAAAGGCGGACACACATAAATATCCACTAGGAGGGGAATGGTGAGTAAATTGTGACACACCATATGATGGAAAACTATGTTGACTATCTACAGGCAGGTATATTATTATATGAAAATAGCAGGTGCTGAACAGTGTAGAGTGTGTGCTATCATTTGTGTCACACACACACGCACACACACACAGCATATGCTCCAAATATCTCTGCAAAGATACATTAGAACTGTTAAGAGGCTGGGTGCAGTGACTCACACCTGTAATCCCAGCACTTTGGGAGGCTGAGGCAGGTGGATCACTTGAGGTCAGGAGTTCAATACCAGCCTGGCCAACATGATGAAACCCCGTCTCTACTAAAAATACAAAAATTAGCTGGACATCGTGGTGCGTGCACCTGTAGTCCCAGCTACTCAGGAAGCTGAGGCAGGAGAATTGCTTGAACCCAGGAGGCAGAGGTCGCAGTGAACTGAGATCATGCCACTGCACTCCAGCCTGGGCAACAGAGTGAGAATCCATTTCAAAAAAAAAAAAAAAAAGACAAACTGTTAAGAGTGGTTGCCTCTGGGGAGGGAATGGGCAACAGGGAGGTTGACTGGCAAGAGACTTTTCTGTTCCTTTCTTTTCCTTCCTTTCTCTTCCTTTCTCTCGTCCCTTCTCTCTTTCTTTCTTACAGAGTCTTGCTCTGTTGCCCAGGCTAGAGTGCAGTGGCGCGATCTTGGCTCACGGCAACCTCTGCCTCCCAGGTTCAAGTGATTCTCCTGCCTCAAACTCCCAAGTACCTGGGATTACAGGCACCTGCCACTACACCCAGCTAATTTTTGTATTTTTATTAGAGATGGGGTTCCAGCATGTTGGCCAGGCTGGTCTCAAACTCCTGACCTCAAATGATCCACCGACCTCAACCTCCCAGAGTGTTGAGATTACAGGGGTGAGCCATCGCACTTGGCCAGGAGAGACTTTACTTTCTTTGCACATGCTTTTGCACTTTGTTTCTCTTTTGAACTGTGTAATAAGCTTTTTCCTTTTTTTTTTTTTTTTTTTGAGGCAGGGTCTCGCTCTGTTGCCCAGGCTGGAGTGGAGTGCAGTGATGCGATCTTGGCTCACTGCAGCCTTGACCTCCCAGGCTCAAACAATCCCCCCACCTTAGCCTCCTGAGTAGCTGGGACTACAGGTGCGCACAATCATGCTCAGCTGTTTTTTTTATTTTTTGTATTTTTTGTGGAGATGGGGTCTCACCAAGTTGCTCAGGCTGGTCTTGAACTCCCGGGTTTTAGCAATCTTTCCTCCTCAGCCTCCCAAAGTGCTGAGATTATAGGTGTGAGCCACCGTGCCTGGCCCTTTTTTCCTTTTTTTTTTTTTTTTTTCCCCCTCGAGACGGAGTCTTGCTCTGTCGCCCAGGTGCGAGTGCAATGGCGCCGTCTCGGCTCACTGAAACCTCTGCCTCCTGGGTTCAAGCGATTCTCCTGCCTCAGCCTCCTGAGTAGCTAGGATTACAGGCACGCGTCACCACACCCGGCTAATTTTTTGTATTTTTAGTACAGATGGGGTTTCACCATACTGGCCACGCTGGTCTCAAACCCCTGACCTCATGATCTGCCCGCCTCGGCCTCCCAAAGTGCTAGGATTATAGGCGTGAGCCACCGCGCCCGGCCCCTTTTTCCCTTTTTTTTTTTTTTTTTTTAGGGAGTCTCGCTCTGTCGCCCAGGCTGGAGCGCAGTGGCGCCATCTCAGCTCACTGCAACCTCCTCCGCCTCCCGGGTTCAAGCGATTCTCCTGCCTCAGCCTCCTGAGTAGCTGGGACTACAGGCGCGTGCCACCACGCCTGGCTAATTTTTTTGGTATTTTTAGTAGAGACGAGGTTTCACCGTGTTAGACAGGATGGTCTCGATCTCCTGACCTCGTGATATGCCCGCCTTGGCCTCCCAAAGTGCTGGGATTACAGGCATGAGCCACCTTGCCCGGCTCCTCGGCTCCTCGTTTTCCGTTTTTAAGGAGGCTCCTACGGAGTAATGGTGAAGGGGAGAGAAGAGATACCTGGGGAAACCTTCTCAATTACCTGGGTTCTGAATATCCCCAGTGACTGCACAATACCTCCACTGAAGGTGACAACAGTCCAGAAATGTCGCTTCTGCGGTGAATCCATCCATCGCCGCTGGAAGCCTTGCCCTGTCTTGGCTGTCATGCCGTCTGTGGCCAGCAGAGGGTAGCACAGATCCACCAATGTGTTAGTCCCAAGCTTCAGTCATCCCTTCTAGGATTTCCTCCTCAGTGGGCCAAGATGGGAAAGATACCTTCTGCCAAGCCAATGAAATTTACTACGTAATAATTGATTCCATCTTCTCATTTTTTTTGGTAACTTACAGTTCTGATCGGCATGAGAGAGACAGAGAGAGAATGTAGGCTTGCAGAAACAATAATTTTCCACAGAAGAGGTGTTACTTAGCCCAGCTTTATTTCCACCAGGCCTTGGGTGAAAAGTGGCTGGCAATGGCTTGAGAAGCCCCAAGGATTGAGGATACAGTCTGGTAACTACTGCATTAGTGGCTCCCCGCCTGGCTTGGGTTTCCAGCTGCAGGGCACGCTCCTACCCTTCTCTTTTCCTCTCACAGAAGTAGTTCTGGGCAAGACGAAGCATGAACAGCTGGTCCCATAGGATGACTTGAAGCAGCCACTCTCCTAGAGGGGTTAAACGTCTGTCCCTCGCCAGGCGCGGTGGCTCAAGCCTGTAATCCCAGCACTTTGGGAGGCCGAGACGGGAGGATCACGAGGTCAGGAGATCGAGACCATCCTGGCTAACCACGGTGAAACCCGTCTCTACTAAAAATACAAAAACTAGCCTTTGAGGCCGAGTGGCCCGGGCACCTGTAATCCCAGCTACTCGGGGAGGCTAGGGGCAGGAAGCGTAAACCTGGGAGGCAGAGCTTGCATTGGAGGCTGAGATCCGGCCACTTGCTCCAGCCTGGGGCGACAAAGCGAGACTCTGTCTCAAAAAAAAAATTCTGTTCCTCACTAGGCTGCAAGCAGCCCAAGGACTGAGGCATTTCTCATCTGCCACAGAATCTGCAGGACTGAGCACAGTGATGGGCACATAGCTAGTGCTAAGTAAAGGTTTATTGTTCAATGGAAAGAGACAGCTATTGAGGAATCAGGGAATCCATTCGTTAAAAAAATGTTTGTTTGTTTGTTTGTTTTTCATTAAAAAAAAGTCTTCCAGACTGGGCGGGGTGCCTCGTGCCTGTAATCCCAGCACTTTGGGAGGCTGAGGTAGGCAGATCACTTGAGGTCAGGAGTTTGAGAGCAGCTTGGTCAACATAGCAAAACCCCATCTCTACTAAAAGTACAAAAATGAGCTGGGTGTGGTAGCACACGCCTGTGGTCCCAGCTACTGAGGAGGCTGAGGCAGGATAATTGCTTGGACCTGTGAGGTGGAGGTTGCAGTGAGCTGAGACTGAGCCACTGCACTCCAGCCTGGGAGACAGCAAGAGACTCCATCTTAAAAGAAAAAAAATCTTCCACAACAGTTATCTTATAGAGACAAGAAGAAGAAAAAGAAGAGAGAAGAAAGAAGGAGAGAAGAAGAGGAAGAGGTCCTAGCTAATCTCAAGGGCAAGGACCCAAGGGCAAGGTTCTGGTCTGTCTGGGAGGGAGAATACGGCAGTGTTCAGGGAATGGGTCATTTTCCCTGCATGCCCAAGGAGAAGCCTGCTTTGACTCACCTTGGAGGTCCCTGGTCAGGCCACGAAACCAGTGATCACATCTCTCACCCATCTGGGGTGCTGGTGACCTTGGCAGAAGAAAGGCTTAAACCAGGTCAGCCTGGGGGAAGGGGCTGGCTCCTTCCAGGGTCTTCCTCCAGATTAGATGTCAACTTTCCATCTCTTACTTAAAGTCTCAGTGGCTCTGAATGTGAGGGCAGAAGGAGGAGGATGCTGTCAGGGGAGGGGACACTAATGGCTCCTGACCTGGCCTAGAGATAATCCAGGGCTCCTTCAGCCAGCCCTCCCTCCTCAGTGCCCTGGAAGTGTAGGGAGGGGCCAGTTGGGGATCCCCACAAATTAAATGGGGAATGAGAGGAGTAACTGAAAGTCTCAAATTCAGGCTATAGATGGGACCCCAGCCCTTAGGTTGCTCCCCCATACTCTCCCATCCTACATGAGATGGGCAGTGAAGGGCCAGGACAGCAACTCCAAGCCAGTTTAGGTTTTGGAGGTAGACAGTGAGGAGGCTTGCTTCTGTCCTTTGTTAGTTGAGTGCCCTTGGACAGCTCACTTACCTACTCTCAACCTCAGTTTCCCCATCTCTAAAATAAGGCTATCAATACCTACCTTCTCTGGCCATTGTCAGGATGAATGAAAGAGCTCTGGAAGTATTTCTGTAATTAGCTGACATCAGAGATTGTTATTCTCCAAGGTGAGAGGCCAGCCTAGATCCCTGGCGGGGACAGTGTCAAGATTCTTTTTCCCTCCTCTGCGGTGCCCGCTCCTTTTCCAGTCTTGCGGCTGGCTCTCATCCTCCTTTCCGCAACCCCCCAATCCTCCTTGGGACCACCTTGGCTGGCCCAGCTTCTCGCAACCTGCCCTATTCCATAGGTGCCCGCATTCTAAAACCTGTAGGGGTGCCCTGCACAGGCGCAAGGTTGGTAGAGGTGGGACAGGTGGCGGGGGTCTCCACTGGCCTGCGTCCGCGCCCCCCACCCTGTTTAGGAGTTCCTGTTTGGAGATGGCTCCCCCTGGTCCTCAGCTCGTCTCTGGGCTAAGCAGGGGAGGAGAGAAATAAAAGGTGGGGGGCCTGGAAGGGGGTTCCCACCTTCTCAGTCGGGGACCCGAGAGGGGGACGCAGCCCTGGCGCGCCAAAGCTGCACCACCATGGGTCTCCGAGCCGTGCTCGCAGTCGCTGAGATCCTCGGTGCGGAGAAGATGTGCCCCTCGGATCCCCAGGCCGTGACCCCTTTCACCCAGACCCGGCCAATCCCTCGCTCCAGGCGAGCGGGAGAATGCGGTTCTAGGACCCGGAGGCGCAGCCGAGCGCGCCGCCGCCTCGGCCTCGCCTCGGTGGCCTCCCGCTCCGGCAGGTGAAGCGGCGCCGGCCGCCCCCTCTGCAGCAGGTGAAGCGGCTGGGCAGCCCCCTCCCCGCCCGCCATGGCTGCGGGGGTCCCCGGGCCGGCGCCCGGCGCTCGCCCCCTCCCTCCAGCCCGCCCCCCTGGGGCTGGGTGCGCGGCGGCGGCGGCGAACTGCGGTTTGCGCGCACGGGGAGCGACAGCAGAAGTTCGAAAATCGCCGAGGGGGGAGCCAGCGCCGCAGCTTCCTGCCCCCGGCCCAGCCCTCTGGCCCTGGCGGCCTGCAGCCTGACTTCCTCCCCCAACCCTGCAGCTCGCCGCCCGGTCCCTCGGACGGGGCCGCCCCGATGGGACGCCGCGCCCCGGCCCCTGCGCGCCGCTGAGCCGAGCGCCCCCCGCCGCCGAGACCCCCGCCGCCGCCGCCAGCCGCTGCCCCCTCGCCCCCGCCTGGGCCGGGAGCCTTGTCCCCGTCCCCCGGAAAGCTGGATTTCCGAGGCTGGAGGCGCCTGGCCGGCTGGGTGGGGACCACCATGGGCAACGCGGCCGGCAGCACCGAGCAGCCCGCCGGCCCCGCCGCGCCGCCCCCGAAGCAGCCCGCGCCTCCTAAGCAGCCGATGCCCGCGGCCGGAGAGCTGGAGGAGAGGTTCAACCGCGCCCTGGTGAGTGCGACCCGGAGGCGCGTCGGGCGCGGCCGGGGGGCGGCAGGGGCTGGGCGCGCGTCCCCGCCCCCGGGGACTCAGGTGCTGCTTGGAGATCCCCGGTCCGGCTGCTGCCCCCTCCAGGGGGTGGGAGCGACAGTGGCCTTTTTTTCAGAGTGACTTAGCACTGTCCCCCCAAAACTTTCTTCAGTAATCGCCCGATCTCCCTCCTTAAGACACCTCCACCCCAGCTGGGTTTAAAGGTCTAAACAAGTATGTCCTGTGAGGAAGTTGGGAGCGGGGCACGCACAGGGGTCCCGGTTCGCCCCCTTCCCCACTGCACGCAGGCCCAGCGCCCGGGCGCCGGTCTGGGGCATCTGCTTTTCTGTGTCTGGGGTCAAAGATGAAAGGGTTACAACCTCCCGGGATCGGGAGACCTGCTGGAGGTGTTGGGTCCTGATTTGTTGGACGCCTGGGCTGCGGGGAGTCGGGTTATCGGCTCATGGCCCGGAGCTATCTGCGTTTCTCCCCCGCCATATGTCAGAGCCAGGGTGCCTGTGGCTCTTATCTTGGGGCATCCCTTCCAAGCCACTGAAGGGAGTAAGATGAGTGAGGGTAGGGTCAGGACGGGTGGGTCGCCCGGGCGAGGGGTGGAGCAAAATCTGGAACCACTCCCCACCGTCGCCTACCTGGGGAATTGGAGGGGGGGCGCTGGTGAATAGGCCTCTGGGGAGGGAACCGTCAGCTCAGGCCAAGCCTGGAAACAGTCAACATGTTCAGTGGGGTGGGGGTTCCAGAGCAGACTCAGGGGTCCCCAAGACCCTGCATGAGGCAGAAGTAGGGAGGGGAAGGGCGGCTCACCCTCCCTCCCCCCCCCCCCCCCCCCCCTGCCCTGGCCCTGGCTCCCTCCTCTAACTCATTGCCTGGTGGCCTGCCTGCTGTCAGCCTTCCCTTGCTGGACGCTGGGTGACAGGCAAATGAGGCTGTGCCTTCTCCCAGATGCATTTCCCAGTCTGTGCAGACAGCCCTGCAGGTCTGAGGGTGGGGGTTCAACGGAGGCACAGGCCGCAGAGGGTGCTGGCTCAGTTGGTAGCCCTCCATCTCCTTGACATCATTTCCCCTCTCCTGGCCAGTCATTAGGCTGTCTAGATCCTCCGCTTGGCCCCAAAGGGTCGCCTCCTAACAGTTCTTGAAAATGTTGGCTTTTCTCTCCTCCCTAGAGAAGGCTGGGGGGAGTTTGGAGGAGCTATGGGGTGGCGAGGGATCCATCCTTGTGAAGACACCTTGCTTAATTAGAGGAGGGCAGGGACACTGAGGGACGCTTCATACCAGGCGGGTGCCTGACTTCTCCATCTCTCCACCTGCCCTGCTCCCCGCTCCCCAAGCACAGGACTTCACAAAGCTGAGCTGAGCAGATGGGGGAGGGGGAGAATGAGGAGACACAGTCTCTGGGGGCCATCTGGGGAGCCTGTGTTGGTGGTGGGTCCTTGGACCCCTGCCAACCTGGTTGGAGGGACATGGGTCTGTCTTTCCCCCAAGTGTGTGTCTATGGACCTCTTGGGGTGAGGTCCTGACCCCAATCTTCTGTTTAGCACGCTGATGGGGAGGAGCCCTGTGAATAATTCAGACCAGGGGAAAATCCACAAGTCAAATGGTGAGGTTCTGATGTGTATGTAAGACTTGTTTGCCCTGCTTGGATCTGTGGCTGTAACTGATTGGCAGAGTCTGACACTAAATGCCACTGGGAGTCCCTGAGTACCGGGATGTGGAGGGGGGACACCCACAGGTGGGCCAGAGAGGGTGTGCTGGTGGAGAAAGTGGAGGTGACTAGCAGAAATTTAGGGTAGCAGCACCCACCAGGGCTTACCCCCTACTGGGTGCCCAGGAACCCCAGTGTGTTTATACCTTCTCCCTGAGGTGGCTCAGCCTGTCTTTTATCCTGTGTGGGCAGGTTAAACCCAATCTAAGGACACTTGGCTAAGACCCTGGTTCCTCTCATTCCCCACCAGCAGGGGCATGAGGCTTGCCCCAGGGTAACAGCCTTGACCTCTGCCTGAGGCTGCCCAGGGCTAAAGAGCTGGTTCAACCCTCAGGTCTGGCAGTGGGTATCTCAGAGTGGGTCACTATCTGAACCCGCACCCTAACCACCATGGCCAGAGCTGAGTCCTGTCCTTGGTCAGTGTCTAAGAGGAGAAGAACCTTAGATTGCTGAGGGGTGGGCCCACTGCCATCAGTGGTCCCCACTCTCCATGGGAGAAGCACAGTCCTGCCCTCAGGGATTTGGTCCAGCAGCCCCAGGGAACCTCTTCCTTCCCATTTTGTCCCTAGTGGGGCGTAGGATCCTGAGACCCTAAACTCTCCTTCCTCTCCTGGCTGTGGGACCTCTCTTGTGGGTGAGGGATGTCCCCACTTACAGCCAGACAGGAGGTGCAGGGAGCCCTTCTCCCATGCAAGGGTGGGTGGTGGGGGGCTACCTTTCCAAGAAAGCTGTGAAAGAAAGGGGTGCCCCCTGCTTAAAATGGGGGTGGAGAGAAAGAGCAGGTTGAGCCAGGGTTTCCGGCTGCTGCCTTAGCAACAGCAGAGGAGCAATGGCTGCCCAGCCCCACCGGCCTGCTGCGATGGTGGGAACACCAGCCGGCGGGGCGCCAAGCTCTCGCCTCTCCCACGCCCATGCCCAAGGCTGGGTGTCTTCCAGCCCTTTCATGCCTTCCCCTGGGAGGCATGCAGGGTCAGGGACGGGGATGACAAGGCGACCTTTCCAGGCGTGCCAGAAGAGCCACGCTTACACCTGGGCCTGGGACATCCCTGATCTGCCGGGCAGGGAGAATCCCATAACCTTGGGGCAGAGGGATCAAGGGAAGGTGTCAGGGGTGTTGTGCATGAGGCCAAGAGCCATGCTGGCACAGTAGCAGTGGAGAGGCATTTGCCTGATGGGTGTTTAGCTTGTGCCCAGGGGCCGGGGTGCCTGGCCAGGCTGTGTGGGCAGGTCAGGATGGCCCCATGTTGGGTTTGGGCCTGGAGTCCTGCTTGCAGCTGGGGCTCTTCCCTTCTCGGGCTGGCAGTAAAGGGCAGGAGGGACTGCAACTGAGGCACTGGCCCCCTGGCCACTCCCACCTCCGGGACGGGGCAGATGAAGTGTGGGGACACAGAGCCATGGGGTCGCTCAGGCCTTATGCCTCCCATTTGCAGGGCAGAGGATGTCAGGGGGGCTGCGGCCATGTGGTCTGATGTTGGGCTAGGCAGAGGAGAGGGGTGACAATCCCAGCAGGCAGGGCTGGCGCACATTAACCCTGGAAAGCCACGGATGTGGTGGGCATGACTCACAGTGACATCTGGGGCTGACAGGCAGAGAGCTGGGTGAGATGGGCAGGAGCAGGTGCTCTCGGGGCCATCTCTGCCTTTTTCCTGGGAACACGGAGCCCTGGAAGGTGGCTTGGGTGGCCTTTGAGTGGGCGAGGGTTACTTATGGGAAAGGCAGGGGTGTTTCCTGAGCTTTGGGGTCATGATGTTTGGGGGCTGAGATTCATTTTTTTCATTACCTGCATGACTATGGACAAGTTACTTAACCTCTCTGAGCTGTAGTTTTCCTCATCTGTAAAAAGAGAATAACAATGGCATCTGCTGGCCTCCTAGGATTGTCGAGAGGGTGAAATAGAGGACTTCGCACAGAGCAGATGCTCAGTAGCCGCCCTCCACTGTGAGGAAGGGGATAAAGCTGGAGCTAATTGGGTCTTCTTCATCTCAGGGCCCATTCAGCGGAGGGAGCCCAGACCCTGCCTCTCCCCTCCCTCCACCTCCACTACCAAGAGCACCCAAGGTTGCTGTGCACTCCCCAGGAGCCCCAGATCCTTAGCTAGTGAGGGCCAGGCAACCTCCCCACCGTTATGCAGGTCACCAGCAGTGGGGCCCAGACCGAAAACTGCCTGGTGGCCGGAAACCGCCAGAGGGAGGGCCCACCTCTCCTGGAGGGTGGGGCAGCGGTGGTGCTAACGGTAGCAGTGTGTACATGGGAGGGGGAGGGGAGGCCTCCACTTCCCCCTGAGAGAGGGTGTGCTGGGGGGGGGTTCCCCAGTGAGTAAGAGCTCAGTGTGGGCAACAACAGGAAGCGTGGGGCGCTGGGTGGCAGGAAGTGGGGCTGGCTGTTCCTGGTTCCTCAGATGGGGGACGTGGGCCAGGCTGTCTGCAGAAGACCCCTGGGGGCCAGGACCCACATCTCCCATTCCCCGGGTGCTCCTTCTTTGGAGGAAGCTGGGTCTTCCTTGCTAGCTTGCCACCAAGGCCACCCTGGGCAAGCACCTTAACCTCCTCGAGCCTCAGTTTCCCATTTGTGAGATAGGGATTATAACAGTATCTATTTTGTAGGCTTGTTGAGGTTTAAATGAGTTTTGATGTAAAGCGCTTAGAACGGCACTTAGCACGGAATGTTTGGGGATTGAGAGATTAATTCTGAGTTGAAGAAAAGTGTCTGGGGAACATTTGTTACTGTTACTATTGTCGGTGTTGTTTTTCTCCTACCAGCCCGGATGACATAGGTAGTGGCTTCCACCCTGCTTGCCCTTTTCCCAGCTGTGGGGACCCTTGAACTCTGATGGGAGAAACTGTTAGCTCTTTGGGTCCTCAGCACCTGATCCTAGGGCTGGGTCTCCTCATAGCTCTCCTGTAAGCCTGGAATTGCTTATAAGAGCTCCAGAAAATCTATATGCCAAAGTTCAAACAAGTGGGTAAAATCAATTGTGTTTGGAGATGCGCTGAGAGCACTACAACTAAGGCTGAGACCATATAGAGGTGGGCAGGTGGCAGGGAGATGGACGGGGGAGTGGGGGCTGGGGGACAGGCTCAGCTTCTGGGCCCATCGGGCTGAGGAACGCCTGTGGGGCTGGCCTGAGATGGGATTGATGTCCAAGTTCAGGGGTACCCTAGGGCTTGAAGGGCTAGGCCATAGGGAGAGATGGGCAGGTGGATTGGGACATAGGCTCCACTCAAACTGAAAGTGAAACCCTAGGGTGTGGCTGCATCCACATGTGGACGCAGCCCCTTCAGCCTCCTGGGACACTGTCTCAGAAGTCAGCACTGGTGTGGGGGAGGTGGGGGAAGGGCTCTTAGCAGGGTCTTTTGGGGGCTGGCCTTAGGTGAGCAGATGCTGGGCGTCCCCTCTCACACCCAGGGCAGGGAGGGAGGAGAATGGTCCCCACACATTCTAATAGAAAGATATGGGGAATCAGTTCCTTTTCTCGGCCAACCCTAAAAGATGAATCCTGTCTCTTTCCTCATCTGACCCAAAGCACTAAAGGCAGCAGGGAAAGTAGCCTGAAGGCTAGTTAAGGTTTGGCCAAAGCCTTGGAGACAAGCCCGTGTTTCCGGATGTTTTCACAAACTTCTGCTCACTCTACCATCCCCCACCCTGGAGTCTTCCATGGACCCCTGCCCCTCCACCACTCCTGCCTCTGTGAAGTGCTTCTTCATATTGTTAGACCACTGAAGAGCTTTGTTAAATCCAAACTCAGCTTCTCACTGAGTGTTCCAGGAGCTCCGTGAGTGTGAGGCTCCGGGGAGGGAGTGCGCCCATTTGATGGAGGAGGAAGCTGAGGTCCAAAGGGGCAAAGAAGCTGTAGGGCTAGCTGGGCCCAGAGCCTGGGTCTTTGGAAGCCAGCTTCGGGTCCTCCATGTGGCAGCTCATCGCTGTCCCTCCCCACCCCTCTCAGGAGGCAGGTATCCTGCCCACCTGGACTGCCAGCCCCTCCCCTCCTACTTGAGCACTGTTAGCCAACTCTCCGTGTGTCCCCCAGCCCCCATCCCAGCTGCTTGCTGAAGGCCCTGGTCTGGGGGTCTGTTCCTGTTTTCAGGATGGCCTCACCCCACCCCGAGTGAGTGGCATCTGATGGCCCCTCTCCTACTCCCTGGAGTGCCCAGCTCCTCGGTGGGCACAGCCACAGCTGAGGAGCAGCTGCTAATTAGTGTTCGGCGCTGTCAGAGCTATTTTTGATTTCTGAGGCTAAATTTAGCCCGTCTGGCAGGCTGGCATGTGGGCCTGGGGGCCTGAGAAGGCCCAGGTGGGGAAGGGGCATGGGCGCCCTGCCCTCCACCACTGTTCAGACAGGTGCTCCAGGCCCCAGCAGAGGCTTCCCCTCCACAGTAACAACCAGGGGGCTCTCCTGGGGGAGTGGACCCGGGTGTTGGCTCAGAGTCAGCTCCAGGCTCAAAGCCAGCCCAGCTCTACTCTTACTGGCTTCATAACCTTGGGCAGGTCACTAAACTAATCTGTGCCTGCACCTGTGAGATGGGAATGTTAATGGTGCCAGCCATGGCAGTGAGGGTGGAAGGCGGTCGTCGGCACGCAGGGCTCGGAGCAGTGCCTTGCACAGTAGGCATTCTGGCGGAGCTGGCTACCTGACTGTTGGGGATGTCATTATGACTAGTTACTGCCTCTAGAAGTGCTGCTGGGGCCATTCCAGAACCAAAAAAGTCCCTGGGTGGGTGAGGGCCTGGGAGGATTCATGTGGGGAAGCGGCTGTCCCCTCTGTGACTCCGTGCTGGGCTCCGTCCCCTCACTCCCTGGCCGCCATCTCCGTCTTTTGTGCCCGCCATGGCTCCAGTTTCCCTGGCACTGCTGGCCCTGTCTCCCCTTTTTGTCCCTTTCTTCCACCTTGCTCCCACCTTGGCCCTGCCTCACCATTTGTCCCTGTGGGGTGGGGGTGACAGAGAGAGATCATCAGCAAGATGGATCAGAGAGAGAGACAGACAGATGGACAGAGACAGAGAGACAGAGAATGACCCCGCCTCCTTGGTACTCCTGGGCGATCTCCCCCTGCCCGCCCCCCCCCCCCACCCTGCCCCTGTGGTAGCTGGAGCTGTCCTGGCCCTTGGAGGGCGGCGGGGAGGGCGGCCGATGAGACAGCGGTGGTTTCCTCAATCCAGGCTCACTTTCGCAATGGGGGAGAGGATGACGTACTCCCACCCCTCCAGCCGCTGGGGGCGGGGGGCCTGGTGGAGGGGCAGTTTCACCTCTCCAGTGGGGCCTGGCCGGAAAGCTTAAGCAATGGAGGCTGAGCGCACCCAGCTTCCTGTTGTCTGGGCCTGACCCGAGACAGTGATTTTGGGGGTAAGGTCTGGCTGGATCCCCAGAACGAGGCCTGGCACCCTGGAGAGGAAGCTGGCTGGGGAGCCTCAGGTGGGTGTGGCTCCCTGAGTGCTCCAGCTGTGGCCTCTCCTCAGAGCCACATGACTGAGGGTGTGGAGCGTGAACCACCATGGCTGGCAACAGGAGCCCTTGGGGGCTCCCACATCCCCGATGGAGACCCTTATTCAACTCAGAGCTCCTTGAGGGCAGGAATTGTCTGTTTGGGCTAGACATATAGAAGGCTCTCAATAACCTGGGGTTTACTAAATTGAAGGGAACTGGCCTCATCTTTTGGGTCTGTCAGGGAGACAAGCCAAGTCCGGGGGTCCAGAAGGCCCCTGGTGCTATTGACACCTGGTTGATTCTGCAGCCCGGGGCTGGCTGTAACCTGCTCTGTGGTGGCAGAGGCACCACACCCTTGTCATCTGTGGCCAGGGGAGGAGGAGGACCCACGCGGAGCTCTGTTGACCTTTCTCAGCTCCTGGGGGAGTCCCAGCTGGGCGGCCCACACCACAGACCCAGGGCATTGACTCTTCTCCCCAGTGCTGTGGTGGAGTGACCTTCCCCCCAAATCTCCCCACCCCTGAAGCTGTGATCTGGAACTCCCTGCCTGCTGACATGGCTGCCGTCAGCTCCCCCAGCCCTCTCCCTCCTTTCTCAGCTTTCTCCCCGAGATGGGAGGGGCTGGAGAGGGATGAGGAGAAGGCTGCTGTCCACCCTCCTTGCAGGAGGGTTTCTGGCATTCGTGAGGCACTGGTGCCCTAGGCCTGGTCTGTACACACGTGGGATCTGTTGGCACGTGGAGGTGGGACACTGGCAATAGGCCACACTTCGGCCTGACTGGTGATGGCTCCCCTGTTAGGGGAAGAGCTGATGCCCCAACAGGGAAACTGGAGCCCAGAAGTGTCTCAGGTCCCCAGAGAGGTAGGCTGACAACCCACACACCTGTCTCCACACCAGGCAGGCCAGGGAGGCGGTGTGGGGGGTGACACAGCGCAGGCAGACTCAAATTCAAATCCTGCTGTCCCTTCTAGCTGGTGTGCCCCGGGAAAGGTGCTCTGTCTCTCTTGGCTTTGGCTTTCTCTTTGGATAACACTACTTATCTCCTAGGGTCAGAGGATTCGGGGGGTGATGTACCTCCTGGGGAGCCAAGTGGGTTCCCCCAGATGCCCATTCTCCTCTCCCCACTTGTTGGGGCCCCAGGCTCAGGGGTCTTACTTTGTCCTCCCTCTCCCCAGAACTGCATGAACTTGCCCCCGGACAAAGTCCAGCTGCTGAGCCAGTATGACAACGAGAAGAAGTGGGAGCTCATCTGTGATCAGGTAGGTGCCAGCACTGCCCAGCCACCCCTTCCCTCCCACTGTCAGCACCCAGCCCTGACCAGGCTGGGGCTATGGGGAGAGGGGCACCGCCATACTGCCCATAGGACCAAGACTCTGCTCAGTGGCCAATGTAGCACCTGGGGAGGGTACTGGGGTCTGCAGGACTCCCGAATCCCCTTCTCTTGAACTCCCCAAAAGAACTTGTGAGTCATGAGCAGGGCCGGGTCAGCTTCAGAGGAGCTGGCAGGGCTGGTTCAGGGGCACTGGCCGGGGCAGCTGGGGCCTTGTCACTGTCACTGTCCTCCTTCTGAGCTTCCTGAGAAACCTCTCTGGACTGGGGAAGGGAGAGGGCAACCCTGGGGTTGGACATCTTCACCTGACCTCATGGGAGGGAGGGGGGAAGGGGCGGGAATTCCTGCCCTTTTACCTTGGGTCCAGAGGAGCTGCAGTCCACCAGCAACTCCCCAAGGCCAGCCACTTTGGACCCCTGCTTTGGTGCTCCGTCCAGGCGCCTGGGCTCACAGGTCACTCAGCTGCCCCCGCCTCTCCAGCTTCAAGGGCTGTGGTCAGCCATGGGCAGACCCTCTCCCAGCGCCAGGCTGGGTGGGGCTCGGCTACTGCAGGGATCCTGTGAAGGAGGGAGCTGCAGAGGCTGGGGGTGGGGAGGGAGCTGAGAGCCTCCCCTGGGAGCCAAGGCTGGGCCTTCGCCTCCTGCTAATGAAGCAGATGGCCTGGGCTGGCTGGGCAGCAGTCCAGGGGTAAGGGCTGGGCAGTGGGAAGAGGGTGGGGAGCTGCCCCTGGAGGCTCTGGGGCTGTGATAGGGGTCCCCTCGGAGCAGCACGGCCTGGCATCTCAGAGGTTGGGGGCTCAAAGGGCTGGAAGAAGTGAAAGTCTGAGGGGTGGCTTGGTGAATCTGAGGGGTTTGGGTTGGAAGGGTGGGGGCCCCTCTGGGGAGGGGGTCTTTGCTGTGGTCCCTGCCTCTTTTGTGTCAGTGGCCGCTGGAGCCTGCAGTGGGGTGGGGGAGTTAGGAATTGCATCACTGAGCACAGGAGAGGAGCACACAGGGTCCTGCCAACGTAGGACTAACCCTGCATAGTCCACCCCAAAGCTGTGTCAGGGCTGTGGCCTGGGAGGCCATCCGGGAAGGGCAGACTAGGCCTAGGCTGGGGGTCTTTAAAGTGGCCCGATGCTAGCTGGGCATGGTGGTGCACACCTGTAGTCTCAGCTACCTGGGAGGCTGAGGTAGGAGGATCGCTTGAGCTGGGGAGTAGGAGGCTGCAGTGAACTATGATGGTGCCACAGCACTCCAGCCTGGACCACAGGGCAAGAAAAGAGAAAGATAACATAAAAGCAAAGAAAGTGGCTTGGTGGACTGTTTGGGTTTATACCTTTGGTATTTCAGAGGCGTCTTAAGCAAGCCTGGGACCTCAGATCAGAGCTGAGAATGGAACATTGGGACGAGAACTGGTCATTTGCCCTGGGGTAGCTCTGGTTGGTTTTCTGTACACCCCATTCCATCTCCCCAGGAGCGGTTTCAAGTCAAGAACCCCCCTGCAGCCTACATCCAGAAGCTGAAGAGTTATGTGGATACTGGTGGGGTCAGCCGAAAGGTAGCAGCTGATTGGATGTCCAACCTGGGGGTACATGTCTCCCCTCTTTTCTCTGTCCCTTTCCCCCACCTTTTCCAAGCTCTGGACAGCTGGAGTAACTGTGTGTACAGACTTTTCTATGTGCATGTGTGAGTGCATGTATGAGTATGTGTGTGTGTGTTCGTGTGTGTCTGTGTATTTATAGGAGACTAAGAGTGCCCTGGGCGTGCCCTTTAGACATTCCCCTGTGCATCCTGTGTGTGCTTACAGGGACACATTTTGTGTACTTATACTGTGTGTATACATATGTGCAGCCCATATGTCCATACGTAGGTGTGTGTGTATACTATGTGTGTATTTTGTCTACTTATGGATGTGTGTGTGTGTGCACCCTTGAGTCCGTATACAGGAGAGAGAGAGAATGTGTGTGTGTCCATGTAGGGATGTGTGGACATCCTATGTTTGTATTTAGAGTGCATGTATACGGATGTTCATGTAGTGTGTGTGTGTGCACACACACCCTGCCTCTTTGAGTGTGTGCATGTATCAGGGGTGTGTGTACCCTGTGTGTCTGTGTATGGGGGAGCACACGCAGCCTGTGAGTTCTTATTCTGCTAGGCAGGTGTGTGGAGGTGGTGGGGGAGGCTGAGCATGAAAGGCCACTTGTGCCAGTCGGAGGAGGGTGGGCGCTGCTGCCTGCTGCCTCAGGACTTGGTGGGCCTGTGGGAGGCTGGGATCCACCCACCAGCCTTCCCTCTTCTCCGTCCCCAGTTTAAGAGGCGAGTTCAGGAGTCCACCCAGGTGCTTCGGGAGCTGGAGACCTCCCTGAGGACAAACCACATTGGGTGAGTGAGGGCTCAGATCTTCCTCTCTGGGACTAGGAAGGCTCTGCTTCCAGGCAGCCCCTGGAGCTTCCCCTTCCTACTCCCCCTGCCCCCCACACAGGGCTGTGCTTGTGGACCACCTCCTGGGGGTGTCCAGGACAGCTTCCCCTCCCTCTCCTGCCCATGCTCTGACTGGCACCTTGAGGCATGGCTGGGCTGTGGGACCCACCTAAGTCTCCCAGAATCCCCTGGTATCATTGGGTCTTTGGGGGTTGAAAGGGCACGCCAGGGGCCCTTGCTGTCCCTGTTCTGTGCCCATCGGGGGCAGGACCTCCTTCCTCGCTGGAGCTCAGGGAGCCCTGTGCCCACAGGTGGGTGCAGGAGTTCCTCAACGAAGAGAACCGCGGCCTGGATGTGCTCCTCGAGTACCTGGCCTTTGCCCAGTGCTCTGTCACGTAAGCCTCCTGCCCCTAGGCCTCATGCCACTCCTCAGAGCTTTGACCCCCGTCTCCCTGCGTCTCACCCACTCCCCTGGCCAGTTCCAAGCCGGGCAGCCCGAGTCTACCCTGGAACCCTGCATTTGGCCTTGAGCGATGCCCCTTCCAGAAGCCTTTCCCTGACAGGGAGGGGTGGCCTCTCTTCCACCACAATGTTCAGCACAGTGCCAAGAACACAGCCTCCTCCTCCTGCTCCTTAGTCTCACCTGCAGGTCTGTCTCTCCTTGCGTTTCTTCTGCCCCCTCTTAAGTGGTCCTTGCAGTGTTGGCCTCCAGCCCCATTGCATCCTGTCCCCAGGTATGACATGGAGAGCACAGACAACGGGGCTTCCAACTCAGAGAAAAACAAGCCCCTGGAGCAGTCGGTGGAAGACCTCAGCAAGGGTCCGCCCTCCTCTGTGCCCAAAAGCCGCCACCTGACCATCAAGTATGTGGGCCACAAGGTGGGGTCGTGGGAGAACAGAGAATTCAGCCCCCACACTGCTGCATCTAGCCAGCCCACCCAGGGCCCTTGGGGTTGGTGAGAGGGGTAGCCAAGCATTAGGGGTCAGAGTAAGGGACTCATACAGAGTTTGGGGCACCAGTATGTTAAGAAGCCATCAGGGGTGGGGCTGGGTGCCGTGGCTCATGCCTATAATCCCAGCACTTTGGGAGGCTGAGGTGGGCAGTTCATTTGAGGACAGGAGTTTGAGACCAGCCTAGCCAACATGATGAAACCCCATCTCTACTAAAATACAAAAATTAGCCGGGTGTGGTGGCGCACGCCTGTAATCCCAGCTACTCAGGAGGCTGAGGTGGGAGAATCGCTGAAGCCCAGGGGATGAATGATGCAGTGAGCCGAGATCGCGTCACTGCACTCCAGCCTGGGTGACGGAGTGAGACCCTGTCTAAAAAAAAAAAAAAAAAAGGAAAGAAAAAGAAAAAAGAAGCCATCAGGGGTGGGCACCTAGAAGTTGGAGTCTGGATGGGTCTGGGATAAGAAGGGAGCTTCTGGGTTGGTGGGACCCCTCTTGTATGCATCTAATCCCCTGTTTTCTCCCATGCGGCCTCCAGGTGTCCCCCTTCTCCCCGGTACGTAGCCACCTAGGGGCAGGTGCATGCCTGGCTGACTCCTTCCCAGGGTGGTGGCGGGGTAGGATGAGGTATTCAGCTGATGTCCTTGGGTTCAGTACTGTGGCTGGGTCCCTCCATCCTAACATGGGCATCTTGCTGGGAGGCAGGAAGCAGGCAGTAGATTGACCCTAGAGCATCTTGTGGATCCCCAGCTTCCTACTTTGGGTCTAGGGGGTTGATTGCATATTAAGCCTCAAACTTTCACAATATGTTATTTGTCCATTCATGCAATTATGCATTCAACAAACATTTATTTTTTAGCACTTAGTATGTATGAGATGTGTGGCAGGTGCCCAGGAGACAGGTCACTCTGCCCTCAGGGACCCACAGTCTAAGTGGGGGACAATTTAGTGTGACAGGCTGTCATGGAATTGTGCCTGGGAGCTCTGAGAAGGGAGGTGGCCGCCACTTGGGGCATCAGGAAGGCTTCCCAGAAAAGGTGACACTGGCACTATGTCTCACAGACAGATACAGGCTTTATAGGCAGCCATGGGAACAGGGAAGGGCATTCCAGGCAGAAGGAACAGCATGAACAAAAACTCTGACATATTAGCACAATGACGGGAAAGGGTGATGTGGCAGGAGCGGGTGAAGGCAGGGCCTCCCGCTGTTACTGGGAATGTGATAGAATCGTCAGGGAGACTGACATGTGGAAGTCCGGGTCGGCAGTTCTGCAACAATGAAAACATCACGCATTTGTTGGCGAAGAATAAGGGAGTACAGTCATATAGCACTTACTATGTGCCAGGCACTGTTCTAAGCCCATTTCATAGTCCCAACAACTCTGACAGGAAGCTACTATTATTAGCATTCCTATTCTAGAAGCGAGGAAAGTGAGGGACAGGGAGATTAAGTGACTCGTCTAGTAAATGGTGAGCTGGGATGCTCCTGAACTCTGACGGCGTGAATTCAGATCCGCCTCTCACATTGGAAGATGAGCCCAAGTGGCCATGAGCGCCACCTTGTGGTGATCCTTCCCATGTTTCTTCCTTCTGTAGGCTCTCCCCCTACCAAGCCCCTGGGAAGTGTCTTTGCTTCCCGTGACCCCCATCCTCCAAGCATGCCAGACCCCAGGTCTAGCTTCCGTGACCCCCATCCTCCAAGCATGCCAGACTCCAGGTCTAGCTTCCGTGTCCCTGCTCCTCCAAGCATGCCAGACCCCAGGTCTAAGGACTGAGGAAGCCTGCCTCCCCTCAGCCAGCCTCTTTGGTTGGGTAGACGGGATGTGGTGCCGTCAGGTTCCATATGTACCTCCTCTTACCCCAGAGGCCATCTGAATGGTGGGGGAACAGGAAGCTGGGGCTCACTCTGACCCCTGCTGCCTCCTCCACACCCCGCCCAGGCTGACCCCCGCCCACAGCAGGAAGGCCCTGCGGAATTCCCGCATCGTTAGCCAGAAGGACGACGTCCACGTCTGCATTATGTGCCTGCGTGCCATCATGAACTACCAGGTCAGCCGGGGGGTGTGGGACTGGGGGACTAGAGAGCCCAGCCTGTCCTCACTGGGGGCTACACAAGCTGCCAAGGCTCTGGGATCCACTGTCCCTTTACCCTGTGCTGTGCTGGGGAACTTGTGCATCTGGGCTGTTGGCTCGGACTTTTAAGGCTGATGCGTCTTGAGGGGAAGCCCATGTTTTTGCTGCCTCTGTCAGGTTCTCTGAGTACCCCTGCCCATGGCTGGGACATGAAGGAGCCTCACGTAGGGACAGGGCACACCTACCAAGAAGGGCTGGACAGAGGGCCAGGGGAGAACAGTCTCAGGTCAATTCATTTGAAGGTCTGATGGGTGAAGCCGGGCCCTCCTTTACTTAGCCAGCCTTTAAGACAGCTTCACGGTGTCCAAGGTGTGTGATGCTGGCTTTTGGAAACACAAAGGTATTTTAAAAAGAGGCCAGGTGCAGTGGCTCATGTCTGTAATCCCAGCACTTTGGGAGGCCAAAGCGGGAGGATTGCTTGAACCCAGGAATTCGAGATCAGCCTGGGCAACATACCGAAACCCCATCTCTATGAAAATAAAAAAATAAAAAATAAATAGAGAGGCCAGGTGTGGTGGCTCATGTCTGTAATCCCAGCACTTCGGGAGGCCGAGGCGGGCAGATCACCTGAGGTCAGGAGTTTGAGAACAGCCTGGCCAATATGGCGAAACCCCGTCTCTACTGAAAGAAATACAAAAAAAATTAGCTGGGGGTGTGGCAGGTGCCTGTAATCCCACCTACATGGGAAGCTGAGGCAGGAGAATCACTTGAACCTGGGAGGCAGAGGTTGTGGTGAGCTGAGATGGCACCACTGCACTCCAGCCTGGGTGACAGAGGGAAACTCCATCTTGGAAAAAAAAAAGAGAGAGAGAGAAACAAGGCCAGGTTTTGGTGGCCACAGAAGAAGTTGCAGTTGGATATGAAGAACTTCCTAAACTCGAGGGCAGTTAAAGATCAGTGTGGCGTGGCACTGACTCTGCTGGGGTGCCTGAAGTCCTGGGGTCCCTTCCTGGAGACACTGACTTCTCCTCTCTCCCCAGTCTGGCTTCAGCCTTGTCATGAACCACCCAGCCTGTGTCAATGAGATTGCTCTGAGCCTCAACAACAAGAACCCCAGGTGAGGTCCAGGCCCCAAACCTTTCCCATATCTAGAATCTTCTCCTACTTAGCCCCTTGCTTACTCTGTCCTCCAGGTCTCAGAGGCTCATTCCGCACCCGCTATGCTCCTCCTAGCCAGGCCTGTGCCCACCCTTGCTGCGGGTCCTGCCTGTTCTTAAGGGACCTGCCCCTTCTCTCTCTAGAACCAAGGCTCTGGTGCTGGAGCTGCTGGCGGCCGTGTGCTTGGTGCGGGGAGGACATGACATCATCCTTGCAGCCTTTGACAACTTCAAGGAGGTACCGGAGTCCCTCACCCAAACATGCACTTCCCCCTATGGTGTTGCTTGGAGTCTTGTTGTTGGCAGCTGTGGCCTTTGGTGGAGGCAGCTGGGGACACTGGGTGGGCATTTGGGGAACGCCCAAAAGTTGAAGTTGAGCCACATCACTGGCTTAACAATCTGGGATGGGGAAGTTCTGAATGGAAGGTGCAGGGTCAGGTAAAGGCACCACCTGGGTGGGGGCAGGGACGACTACAGGGACCTGCTGAACCTCTGACTCACCCTTGCCAGATTCAAACTAGCCTTGGTTCATACCTTCAGGAGTTGTGGACTCTGGCTAACAGGCTTGCAAGAAGTAGATGTGTGGGGATGCATAAGATGCAGAAGATATCTTCATTCATTCATTCGTTTAATGAATATTTATTGAGTGCCTAGTATGTGTGAGGAACAGGGCACCTGGGGCACATCAGTGAACAAAGGAAACCAGACAGGAAAGGACAGAAACGATGTAAATTACATAGTATGTTAGGAAATGATAAATGCTGTGAGAAAAAAGCCAGCAATGTTGCAGAGGCAGGGGGACAACATACTGAAACCCCATCTCTATGAAAATAAAAAAATAAAAAATAAAGAGAGGCCAGGTGTGGTGGCTCATGTCTGCAATCCCAGCACCCTGGCTGCAGGGTGGTCAGGGAAGGCCTCACTGAGAAGTGAGATTTGAGCAAAGCTGTGAAGGAAGCAAGGTACTTGGTGTGGAAGTGAGGGCTCTCCAGGGAGTTGGAACAGTAAGTGCAAAGGCCCTGGGGTGGGAATGTGCCAGGATGCCAGTGTGGCTGGAGTGGAAAAAGTGAGGGGGAGTGGGAGATTGAGAGAGAGTGGAGGTTTTGAGCAGAAGAGTGACGTGGCTCAACTTCGAATTAACTGGAAAGGAGCCTGTTGAATTAACTGGAACAGGTGTGGCAGCCAGAAGGTAGCTTAGGACGTGTGTCACTGGGCCTCAGTGAGAGCCATTCCCTTTACCCAGGTGTGTGGGGAGCAGCACCGCTTTGAAAAGCTGATGGAATATTTCCGGAATGAGGACAGCAACATCGACTTCATGGTGAGCTGAGGAGCCCAGCAGCCTGAGGCCTGGGCCAGGCCCTCTTGGGTGCACGGAGCAGCTAGGGTCCTGGGTGCTGGGCAATGGGCTCTGCCCCAGCAAAGCATAAAGACTGAGCGGTCAGTAGGGGAAGGGTGGATGTTGGCAGGGGGCTGGATTGAGGGAACATGGAGGTGAAATGTTGGGCAGGCCAAGGCTGGGAGTTAGTGGAGTGAGAACTGTGGAGAAGGAGGGAGGCTTGGGGTAAGTGGAGGTGGAAGGCACTGAGCAACGCCACCTAGAGGATCATAGATCTGCCCATGTCCCTGGCTCCCAGGTGGCCTGCATGCAGTTCATCAACATTGTGGTACACTCGGTGGAGAACATGAACTTCCGTGTCTTCCTGCAATATGAGTTCACCCACTTGGGCCTGGACCTGTACTTGGAGGTAAGCCCTGTACTGCCCCCCAGACTTAACTGCCTGCCCACTGCAGAGTATGGCTGAGTGGTTAGCGGCACAGGTGCTGGGGTCAGGCAGACCTGGGTTTAAATCCTGGCCCTGCCATTTCCTGCCATGTGACCTTGGATAGGTCTCTTCCTCTCTCTGAGTATCAGTTTTGCCATCTGTCAAATAGGAGAATCATAGAAGATAATCTTGACTCTAAATGCATAGACCAGTGCCTGGCACATACCAGGCCCCCAGTCTGTGGAATTATTTTTGCAGGCACCAGAATAGGTCAAGGTGGCCCAGGGTCTGGCTCTGGGAGCACCAGCCTCAGACAGGTGCTCTGACTCCAGGACGTAATGGGGAATCCAGAGATACAGGGTGGAAGCAGGAGTTGGCTCATGCTGGATGGGCCCAGGACATGGAGAAGTTCCTTGCCCTGGGGAAGGTGGGCAGAGCAGCTTGGTGCTTCCTGGCCCAGCCTGAGCAGAGAAGCTGCAGCTCCTTCTCTGCTTCTTTTAGGAGGTTTCCTGGAGGAGCGGGGCTTTCGGGGTTGGATTTTTGAAAGCCAGGATTAAGAAAAAGTAGAGAGCAGACTGGCGGGGGGTCTATCCATACAATGGAATATTATTCAGCTACAAGAAGGAATGAAGTGTTGACACATGCTACAACATGGGTGAGCCTTGCAAACATGCTAGGTGAAAGAAGCCAGACACAAAAGGTCACACACTCTATGATTGCTGCTTCTTTTTTTTTTTTTTTTTTTTTTTGAGACGGAGTCTTGCTCTGTCGCCCAGGCTAGAGTGCAGTGACACGATCTTGGCTCACTGCAATCTCCACCTCCCAGGTTCAAGTGATTTTTCCAGTCTCCCGAGTAGCTGGGATTACAGGCACCTGCCACCATACCTGGTTAATTTTTGTATTTTTGGTAGAGACAGGGGTTTCACCATGTTGGCCAGGTTTGTCTTGAACTCCTGACCTTAGGTGATCCGCCTGCCTCAGCCTCCCACAGTGCTGGGATTACAGGTGTGAGCCACCTCGCCCGGCTTTCTATGATTGCTTCATATGAAATGTCCAGAATGGGTAAATCCATAAAGATGGAAAGTAGATTAGTGGTTGCCAGGGACTGGGGGAGGAGAGAATGGCAAGTTACTGCTGACGCCTGTGGGGTTTCTTTTTGGGCTGATGACAATGTTCTGGAATTAGATAATGGTGATGGTTGCACAACCTTGTGGCTATACTAAGAATGACTGAATTGTATACTTTAAAATGGATTTTATGATATGTGAATTGTATCTTAAAAAATAAAGAAAAAGTGGGCTAGGGCTCAGGCCCCTTCCTCTGGGTGGCAGTGGTGGTGGGGGGTTTGGAAAGACTCCCTCCACACGCACACCAGGCCTCACCCTGCTCCTTCCATCTGGGGGACAGAGGCTTCGGCTTACCGAGAGTGACAAGCTGCAGGTGCAGATCCAGGCGTACCTGGACAATGTTTTTGATGTGGGGGCGCTACTGGAGGACACAGAGACCAAGAACGCTGTGCTGGAGCACATGGAGGAACTGCAGGAGCAGGTGGCGCTGGTGAGAGTGGGTCCTGACCCCAGCCTGGCACATCAGAGGCCCACAGGGCACACGCAGGCATGGGCACTGGGCAGCAGTGTTCTAGTTGTGCATTGGACGTGCTGCCTGCCTGGCCCCAGAGCCTGGCCTGAATCCAAAGCCTGAATCTGTTGGGTGTCTTTCTCAATGAGTGTGGGTGAGTGCCCTCACTGACAGGCCCCTCCTCTACCCAGGCTCAGTCCCCAGATGAACTGAACTGGGTGCCTGGGGCCCCTCCCAGCTCAGTCTCCTCCTCTCCCTCCACCTCCCGCATCACTGGTACCTTGGTTTCCTCTCCTTATTTGCTTGGGTTCGAGTGCCAGGCTCGGCCCACCCTTGGCACCTGGCTGAGCGGATCTGGGAGCCTCCCCCAGTCTTCTAGGCAGGCATGCCTGATGCCGCCCCCTCACCGGCGGTGCCAGTGCCGGGCTGCGGGTCGGGGCTCACCATGTGCCGGTGCTACAGCTGACAGAGCGGCTTCGGGACGCGGAGAACGAATCCATGGCCAAGATTGCAGAACTGGAAAAACAGCTAAGCCAGGCGCGCAAGGAGTTGGAGACCCTGCGGGTGAGGCTGGGGCGGGTGGTGGGCCGGGCACCCAAGAACAGGCCAGCTTCGGCTTCTAGGCTTGACATCTCCCTCCACCCCGGGAAGAGGATGGGGATTTGGTGCCAAGGAGCCTGCTGGTGGGCACTGACCCCTCCCGTGGGGTTCGCAGGAGCGCTTCAGCGAATCGACCGCCATGGGCGCCTCCAGGCGTCCCCCCGAGCCTGAGAGAGCACCTCCCGCTGCCCCGACGCGGCCCTCGGCCCTGGAGCTGAAGGTGGAGGAGCTGGAGGAGAAGGGGTTAATCCGTATCCTGCGGGGGCCGGGGGATGCTGTCTCCATCGAGATCCTCCCCGTCGCTGTGGCAACTCCAAGCGGCGGTGATGCTCCGACTCCGGGGGTGCCGACCGGCTCCCCCAGCCCAGGTGCGCAGGAGCTTCAGGCTGGCGGGGATGCGGGGCATGGTCTGGAGGGGAGCCCAGGGGCATCTGTGGCGGGCAGAGTTGGGCGAGGGAGGTTTGGATTGTAAGCTCGGCTCAGGTAGGAGCGCATGCGTAGAGCGGGGAGGCGGAGAGGAGCCCACCCAAGCCAAGGAGCTGACTCGCGCCTCCCCGCGCCCCGCCCTCGCTGGCTCAGATCTCGCACCTGCAGCAGAGCCGGCTCCCGGAGCAGCGCCGCCGCCGCCGCCCCCACTGCCCGGCCTCCCCTCCCCGCAGGAAGCCCCGCCCTCGGCGCCCCCACAGGCCCCGCCTCTCCCTGGCAGCCCGGAGCCCCCGCCGGCGCCGCCGCTGCCCGGAGACCTTCCGCCCCCACCCCCGCCACCGCCACCACCTCCGGGCACTGACGGGCCGGTGCCTCCGCCGCCGCCGCCTCCGGGAGGTCCTCCTGATGCCTTAGGAAGACGCGACTCAGAATTGGGCCCAGGTAAGTGGAGTGGACCACCTTGGGCCCGGGGCTTGGGGGAGATGGAGGGAGGGACCTGGGCCTCAGTGTCCTCCAGAGTCTTCTGCCTAGGGGCTCCTGCTGCCTCCTGGCTGGCCCATCAGCCCTCCCTGGGCCCAGGTTCCCTCCAGTACCCCCAGTGCTCACCACTCCTCCCAAACCCCCGCCTGTCCCAGGAGTGAAGGCCAAGAAGCCCATCCAGACCAAGTTCCGAATGCCCCTCTTGAACTGGGTGGCACTGAAACCCAGCCAGATCACCGGCACCGTCTTCACAGAGCTCAATGATGAGAAGGTGCTGCAGGTGAGTGGCCCTGCCTGGCTCCGCATATGGGCACTGGAGTAAGAGAGGAGTTGCCTGGATCAGGCTGGGCACTGGGGGTAGTCATTTTCTCCAAGTCATTTCACAGATGAGCTGGGGGAGGCCCAGGGATGGGCATTAAGCCAGACTGGACCCATACCTCTAACAGGCAGAATCCTGCCTTCCCAAACGCCTTCCCCTCCATCCCTGCAGAGGGGTGCATCCCCCCCATCCCACTCCTTCTGCCTCCAGGCCTCTTTCCTCCCACTTTCCCACAGGTAGCCAAGGCTTCAGCCCTCCTGATTCCACTTCCAGTTTTCCAAAAGGATGTGTTCTCTTGCCTGTAGGCCATTGTTGCCATTGTTCCATTCTGTTCCCTCCGCTGGAATGTCCTTTCCTTTCTCCTTTTTACCACTGGCCAGTTCAGCTCTTCCTTTAGCTGTCCTGGCCCCAAGTCTGGGTGCCCCCCGTTAGGCGGCCCTCCTCCTCCAGGCTCCCTGTGCTTCCCCTGTGCCTCCCATCAGGGCCTGTGGTCAGGCTGGGTTACTGGTTCTTTGCTAGTGGCCTGGTCAGGGCCAGATGGGTGGCTCTAGCACTGTGCTCAGCCAGGAGAGTGCCAGACCCCACCCCACCCAGCCCCACCTCCTCACCGTGTACCCTCAGGAGCTGGACATGAGTGACTTTGAGGAACAGTTCAAGACCAAGTCCCAAGGCCCCAGCCTGGACCTCAGCACTCTCAAGAGTAAGGCAGCCCAGAAGGCCCCCAGCAAGGCAACACTCATTGAGGCAAACCGGGCCAAGAACTTGGCCATCACCCTGCGGAAGGGCAACCTGGGGGCCGAGCGCATCTGCCAAGCCATTGAGGCGTGAGTGTCCCTGCCCCGGACTTGTGGGCAGTCTGGCCCCTCTGCTAGGCTGGGGTTGTCAGGCAGATCCTAGTAAAAGAGCCTCAATGGTGAACTCTTTCATCAAGCTTCATACCAACCTGGTCCAGGAACCTTGTCCCCATTTTCAGGTGGAGAAAACTGAGTCCATGCCTAAATTAGGATGTCCCACTTCCTCCCTGCCTCTTTGCCTAGCTGTGAGCACCCAGGCTATGGGATTTACAGCTGGGCGTCTTCCACTGATGTACGATGGGGACCCCGGCTCTCCGGTTCCCAGTTTCTCTGGATTCCTACCTCTTGCTCTCTGAAGCTGTTGGCAAATAGAAAATACTGAAATTCATTTATTCAATCAAGGCAGGGGTGGCCCTGCTCCCAGGGACTGGTGGGTATGGATGATGCCCACTCTCCCCTCTCCTCCCTCCCACAGGTACGACCTGCAGGCTCTGGGCCTGGACTTCCTGGAGCTGCTGATGCGCTTCCTGCCCACAGAGTATGAGCGCAGCCTCATCGCCCGCTTTGAGCGGGAGCAGCGGCCGATGGAGGAGCTGTCGGAGGAGGACCGCTTCATGCTACACTTCAGCCGCATCCCGCGCCTGCCGGAGCGCATGACCACACTCACCTTCCTGGGCAACTTCCCAGACACAGCCCAGCTGCTCATGCCGGTGTGGGCGGAGCGGGCAGGGCGGTGTGGCTTGGGTGGGGATGGGCAGAAGGCACCTCCCAGCCTGGGCTGCAGCAGGGAATCTGGGAGTACTTGAGCCTCCAGATGGAGGAGGCCCCAACTTATCTTACCTCCCCCATCCTACCCCTAGCAACTGAATGCCATCATTGCAGCCTCAATGTCCATCAAGTCCTCTGACAAACTCCGCCAGATCCTGGAGGTGAGGGGCCAGGAGGTGGGGCCCACCCTTGCCTGTTCTGGATAGTGTGAGGGGGAGACCCAGGCCCTGCCCACCTGCAATGCAACAAAGATAACGTTCCCACTTCTCATGTACATGCTGAGAAGGACAGATCTAAGGGGGGTGGTGAATGGGAAGGGGTACAGCAGCCGTGTCTGTAGCAGCTCACCTGGGACCCTGCCGGAGGGCTCAGTCCCCTTTAGCGTTGATCTGTGAGCAATGTCACCTGCTCAGTGGAGGGCCCAGGAACCAGTAGAAATGGCTGGTGGAAAGGCAGTGACCACACAGCCTAGGAGGGGATGCTGGCAACAAGTTTTGGGTTGGACTAGCAGAGGACAAAATTGGGTGTGCCCATGGTGTTAACTCTGCACATGTGTGAAACCTGTGTGTACACACGTACATGCTCTGTGAATCTGAGGGGCCTGTGCAGGAGTACAGTAGGGGCTGAGTGTGTGGGGCCTGCTCCTTGCCACCTCTTCTCCTCCTTGTGCAATATATTTAAGCAGTGTCCTCAGCCCTGGCATTCTGCTGAGCCTTTCCCCTGCCTCTCCCAGATCGTCCTGGCCTTTGGCAACTACATGAACAGTAGCAAGCGTGGCGCAGCTTATGGCTTCAGGCTCCAGAGCCTGGATGCGGTGAGGAGGGGACCCTGGCTTGGGGGCTGGGGCTGGGGACTGGCTAGTGGCCTGTGGCTTACAACAGGTCCTTGTGCAGCTGTTGGAGATGAAGTCGACTGACCGCAAGCAGACGCTGCTGCACTACCTGGTGAAGGTCATTGCTGAGAAGTACCCGCAACTCACAGGCTTCCACAGCGACCTGCACTTCCTGGACAAGGCAGGCTCAGGTAGGGGGTATATAGGTCCTTGGGTGCGGGGAGGGGCCGTGGGCTGGGGTAGGTTGGGAGAAAGCTAGGTGGCCACAGGATATAATTGGTGGGAGGACTGCCTCTCCGATTCACTGACCTGATACTGCCCCATCCCTGGCCCAGTGTCCCTGGACAGTGTCCTGGCAGACGTGCGCTCCCTGCAGCGAGGCCTAGAGTTGACACAGAGGGAGTTTGTGCGGCAGGATGACTGCGTGGTGCTCAAGGAGTTCCTGAGGGCCAACTCGCCCACCATGGACAAGCTGCTAGCAGACAGCAAGACGGCTCAGGTGTGCCAGGGCTGGCCTCACCTGGAGGTGGGGGATGTAGGAGCACTAGGTAGCCCAGCCTGGAGGGGTGTGGCTGTAGCTGGGACCCCTTGGGGGGATGCAGCAGGAACGAGGGGCCACCCTGCCTGGGAGAAGCTGAGATCAGGTGGCCAGTGTCCTGGGGGGCACAGGCTGTGAGAGGTCTAAGCTGGGGGGCTGACAGGCTGTGCCCGCAGGAGGCCTTTGAGTCCGTGGTGGAATACTTCGGAGAGAACCCCAAGACCACATCCCCAGGCCTGTTCTTCTCCCTCTTTAGCCGCTTCGTTAAGGCCTACAAGGTATTCGGGACTGGGGCAGGCTGGGAACCCTGTAGGGCACTGAAGCCTTTCCACTGGGCAGCGGAGGGGTGGGACTGCTTCTGTTTAGGGGGTGGGTAGGGCAGTAGGGAGGGCCACCCTCATGGAGACTGCCTTGGCCTGCAGAAAGCTGAGCAGGAGGTGGAACAGTGGAAAAAAGAAGCCGCTGCCCAGGAGGCAGGCGTTGATACCCTGGGCAAAGGGGAGCCCCCAGCACACAAGGTAGGCCGCTGCTCCTGGGCTTGGTACTGGGCTGCAGGGATGCATGGCATCTCATCACCCTCTGGTGTCACCCCCACACCCTCACTGTTACAGACGGACCCTGCCCCAGGAGCCTGGGATGCGAAAGGGTTCTTTCTGCTCAAGCCAGCTGTCCTTGCTGTGGGGGACCAGGCAGATATTCCAGGGTTTTGGTGGTGGGGAGGCCTCCTGGAGCTGGAGCTATAAATTCCCCCTAGTCACCGCCAAAGGCCCGGCGGGCACAGATGGACCTAATCTCTGAGCTGAAACGGAAGCAGCAGAAGGAGCCACTCATTTATGAGAGCGACCGTGACGGGGCCATTGAAGACATCATCACAGGTAAGGGCTTGGCCAGGCCTTGGTCTTATTCTCAGCCTATCCTTCTATGCTGTCTTCTGACCCAATCCCCTACCCTCTGGGGGACTGGCTGCCACACTGCTTCTTGCTACCTTTTCTGTTTTTCTTTCCTTTTTCCTTTCTCTACTCTCCTTCACCCGCCCCACCCCCACTCAGTGATCAAGACGGTGCCCTTCACGGCCCGTACCGGCAAGCGGACATCCCGGCTCCTCTGTGAGGCCAGCCTGGGAGAAGAGATGCCCCTCTAGCCCCTCAGGTACCCAGATGACCTGGCCTCCGATCCCACGCTGCCCACAGCCCCCGGGACCCTTGGGGGAACTGAGGCATGCTGCCTTCTCCTGGGCCAGTGGATGGCTGGGATGTGATTTGCCGTTGGGGGCGGGGGCGGGTCTGGCATACATAAACGGTACCCCTGCCATGTGCACACAATCTGAGTCCTTAGGAGGCTATGGTTGTGCCCTGGAGCCATGCTCCCAGCTCTGGGCAGACTCCTAAAGGGTAAATGTGTCTCCTTCGGCTGCCAGATCTGCGGAACCAGCCCTACATCCGCGCAGACACAGGCCGCCGCAGTGCCCGCCGGCGTCCCCCAGGCCCCCCACTGCAGGTCACGTCCGACCTCTCGCTGTAGCCGCTATTTCTGCAGGTGGATTCTGCAAGGGTGTGGGGCCGTGGACAGGCTGAGGCTTAAGGAAGGTGGTCCTCAGCTCGGCTGGCCGGGCAGCCCCTCCTCCGCTGTGGCCCGCCTCAAACGGGCTGGTGCATCCTCCTCTTGCCACAGAGGGCAAATGCTGCTTGCAGCACCCACCCCAAAGCCCCCTCCAAATAGCCATACTTAGCCTCAGCAGGAGCCTGGCCTGTAACTTATAAAGTGCACCTCGCCCCCGCAAGCCCCAGCCCCGAGGACCGTCCATGGACCTTATTTTTATACGAGATTAATAAAGATGTTTGCAAAAGATACGCGTTGGCTCAATGCTCGCCGCAGCCTGTTTGGCTCAGCAAACGCTTTACTTGTACAAGCTCTTCATAGCAGGCCTCTGCAAACTAGCGGGCGCCTGGGAGAAAGGCTGCTGCTTTACTAGAGTTGGCGGCGAGGGAGCCCGGTTTGAGGGGACGGAGGCTCTCGTGGCTGGCCCGGGATCCCTGCGGGAGGCCGGAGGGGGCCAGCGCAAGGGCGAGTGGGCAGCTGGGGTCAGACCCGCCCGGCCAGCCCCGCAGCAGTTCTCCTTCCGGCTGCCCCGCCCCATTTGCGCCAGTCCTGCCGCCTACCTGGGCATCTGGTCCCTTTTCCTTTCGCCTTACCCAGTGCGTAGTGACGCCATGAGTGACCTCGCGTTACATCTCCGCGTGTGCCGCCTCCGTCTCCCCCTGCCGGGGCCCCATTTCTTCCGGGCCTGCCCACGCTCCTCCCCTGCCTCTCCCCTCCGCCAGCCAGTATTGCCCCATCTGTCTGTCCCGCCTCCGCGCACCTGTCCCGCCCCTCACTGCGTATCCCTCCCCCGCCCGCCGGCTCTCACCTAGGCCGAGCCACGCCCCGGGTTGGGCGGGAACTTGGGGCGGTCGGGCTAGTAGGGCTGGCTCAGGCGGAAGCCGGGGCCCGCGGCAGGGCTTCGTGTCCCGCGTTCCGGGAGCGCCGACTCCTCCAGGTTAGGAATCTGAGAGTAGGGGTTGCGCGCACCTAGGGTGGGTGCCCGGGAGGAGGTAGAGGAGGAGACGGTTCTCAGAGCGGGTCCTGGGGGTAGGAGGCGAGGGCGGGGGTTGTGAGCGGCTGGGAGAGGTCCCTCCCGCGGGTACCCGCGCACCCCGCCCCGTCGGGGACTCACCTACTTCGTGCAGTCTGTGCAGCGAGCGCGCCAGCTCCTAGTTGGAGAGGCCGCTGATGCGCGCCGCGTGGCAGAAGGTGAGGCCCGCGTGGAGCGCCCCCCAACCCCCGCAGCCTGGGCTGAGCCCCAGAGCCCACTGCTTCTTGAAGTAGTAGCTTGGAGAAGAGAGGCGGGGAGGCCGCCTCAGACACCCCCAGCCCCAGCCCTCTCTGTCTCACAGGTGCGGAAGCCAAAGCAGGGCCGGGAGCCACTGCTTTGTCCTGGGGCGACTTGGGGCCCAGGAAACAGACCCAGAATTCAAGGCTCCCGTCTCTAGGGCAGGAACATCAGGGGTCCCGTGGAGCTGATATGGTTGTGCCCACCTCATCACCTCCTGTGCCAACTTGGAGGGCACAAAGCCCAGGCCCAGCAGCTTGAATAGTATTTCCAAGAACAGGGTCTGCAGTCCCTGGGGGTCACAGACCTGGCTGTTCGTCACCCGCCTTGGGACAAAAAAGGTGAAGGAGCGTGAGGAGGGGGCTCCCCCTAGGCCAGGCCCACCCCTCCTCCACCAGCCTTGCCCCTCACCTATGCACTGAGCCAAGCGGTGGTTGTCATTGAAGACACCCAGGAAGTCACTGAAGCTTACGATTCCAACACCTGGGGAGAGAGGGGAGGGGGCGCTGTGGGTGCCTGCCCCTGCAGAAGGCCTGCCTTACAGATGCCTGCTGGCAGTTCCAGGTGTTAGAGAATCTAGTCCTGCCTCTAGCCAAGGGCAGACCCTAGTTTGAATGGGGGAGAAATGACCCGTGCCTTGGGGGTTCCCACATCAGGATTAGGATTAACACAGTAGCAACGTTTACAGGCCATGAGATAGGTGTGTTGGTCAGGGCAGGCTTCCTGAAAGAGGGAACTTTAACATAGGACCAGGCTAGGATTTTGTGGGAAGCGGAGGTATTCTTTAGAAGGATGCCTGGAGGTGGGAGGGGACAAGAGGACAGGGATGGGGCACCCACCATCCAAGTCCACCTGCAGCAGAGCCTCGAATGTCTCCTGTGGACTCAGTTGGATACCCACATTGCCTAGGGCGCCTTTCATGCTGTGCATGTCCACGGTACCCGTTGGGCTGGAGCTGAAGAGTTTGAAGATATCCTGGAAGGCTGAGGGTAGAGGGGGACAGGTGGCAAGATAAACCACCCACACAGGAACCCTGAGAGCTGCCCACTCTAACTCAGGTGGAACTGATGACTTGGCTCATTCTAACTCCCTCCTGGGTGTTTTAAATTTTTATTTATTTATTTATTTTTGAGACAGAGTCTCACTCTTTGCCCAGGCTGGAGTGCAGTGGTGAGATCTCGGCTCACTGCAACCTCAACCTCCCAAGGCTCAAACGATCCTCTCACCTCAGCCTCCTGAGTAGGTGGCATCACAGGTACGTGCCACCACACCTCGCTAATTGTTTAATTTGTTGTAGAGATGGGGTTTCACCATGTTGCTCAGGCTGGTCTCGAAGTCCTGGGCTCAAGTAACCCTCCCGCCTTGGCCTCCCAAACTGTTGGGATTACAGACATCAACCTCCACACCTGGCCTGTAACTTTTAATATAAAGAGTAGCAGTGGCTGTTGTGTATTGGTACATGTTATGTGCCCATCCAGTCCTTATGTCCAAAACTCGTATTTGAAAAACATTCAAAATTCATGTCCAAGGTCACATCTAGCAGTCTGGCTCTGAAGCTACAGTGCCTTGGAGCCCTGCTGGTGCCTGGCATGTTGTAGGCACTGAACATTGTTGATGATGAATAAAGTGATTCTGCTTTGAGGGGCCCTTGCCAATATCAGGACATGTTGTTTGGGGGAGCATGGGGCTGTGGTTTCTTTTGCCTTTACCCTTATGGTCTTAGGCCCCATGAGGCAGGGGAACTCAGATTTTTCCCCTCATTTTTTCTCCTCCTTTACCTTCTCCCTTCTTTTCCATCCTGTTCATCATCTATCTATCCATCCATCTAAATACCTGCATTCACCTATATACCAATCCATTGAGTTTTCTGTTCCTTTCCTCCCTCCTTCACACACACAGGCACACACACACACACACACACACACACACACACACACACACACACACACACACACTCTGTGAGCTCTAGGGTTGTAGAGATGAGCAAATCAGACAAGCATGGAGGGATGGTTGCAAACACTGCTTCTTGCAGTGACTCCAGCTTCAGGGCAGGCAATCCCTTGTAGTTCTTCCCTGAGCACCCCCTAATTTTCTTCCTTACTCCCAGTCCTGGGGCCCTCACCTGCCAGCTGCTGGGGTGTCTCACCTGTCAAGCTGCCCCAGGAGATAGAAAGAGGTTGGAAAGGTCTTTGCACCTGTTGCATAGAAATGCCAGGGCCAGCCAGGCCTTACCCCAAACCCGGCCCCCAAGGCCTGGCCCCTGGTCCTTGCCTTCACCTCTCAGACCCAGCATCTGGACCTGACTCTGCTGGATGGGCAGCCACAAGGCCCTGGATTTCTGTTGCCCTCCTCATGGTGTGTTCAGCCTTTGTGGCCATGGCTAGTGCTAGCTCCGTCTGGGTCAGCCGGGCAGTGTGCAGCTGCAGCCTCCCTTTCTGCATCCTGCCTGCCTGCTCCTCTGCTGGATCTCATATGAGCAGCCTTTGAGGCTGCTGTGGAGGCCTTAGAGGCAGGAAGGAGAGAGGCAGAGGGGTCCAGCCCACTCAGGTACTCAGACTCCTGAGTAGGTACTCAGACCTGGGACCAGGCCTGTGGGTATACGGTTCCACCTCCTCCCAGGATCCTCCACATGAAACTGTACCACAGCCCTCTATGCAGGGGATTCTGGGGAAAGGGCTAGGGCAGTGATTCCCCCCACCCTGGGTGAGGGAAAAGGACCCTCCTCCAGACCTGGTCACCTGTTTGTTCTCAGTGATGACTCGATCTCTTGGTCTTCTGCCCTCTGCAAATTACTCCTAAAACTCAACAGTGAGGCCAGGCATGGTGCTCAGGACTGTAATCCCGGCACTTTGGATGGCCGAGGAGGGAGGATTGCTTGAGCCTAGAAGTTCAAGGCTGCAGTGAGCCGTGATGGCACCATTGTACTCCAGCCTGGGTGATGGAGAGAGAACTTGTCTCAAAAACCAAAAAAACAAAACCCCTCAACAGTAAGAAAATGAACAGCCCGATTTAAAAAAAAAAAAAAAAGGGCAAAAGCCAAGCGTGGTGGCTTACATCTTGAATCCCAGCACTTTGGGAAGCTGAGGTGGGAGGATCACTTGAGGCCAGGAGGTTGAGATCAGCCTGGGCAACACAGCAAGATCCCATCTCTACAAAAAATAAAAAGCTTAGCCAGGCATGGTGGTGCACACCTTTAATCCCAGCTTTTTGGGAACCTGAGATGGGAGGATCACTTGAGCCCAGGAGTTCAAGGCTGCAATTAGCCATGATCGAGCTACTGCACTCTGCCTGGGTGACAGAATGAGGCCTTGTCAAAAAAAAAAAAAAAAAAAAAAAAAATCTAAACAGGCACCTCGCCAAAGAATACATACAAATGAAAGTAAGCATATGAAAAAATGTTCAACATCATATGTTATCAGCAAATTGCAAATTAAAACAATGAGATACTATTATGCACCTATTCAGATACCAAAATCCAAAACACTACCACCACCAAATGCTGGTGAGGATGTGGAACAATAGGAACTGATTAATTGCTGGTGGGAATGCAAAATGGTACAGCCAATCTGGAAGACAAGTTTGGCAGTTTCTTACAAAATGAAACACACCCTTATCACATGATCCAGCAATTGTGCTCCTTGGTATTTATCCAAATGTTTTGAAAACTCATATCCACACAAAAACCTGCACATGGATGTTTATGGCAGCTGTATTCATAATTGCCAAAACCTGGCAACAACCCAGATGTCCTTTGGTAGGTGAATGGATAAATAAACAGTCATACACCCAGACAATGGAATAGTATTCACCACTAAAAATAAATGAGCTATCAAACCAGGAAAAGACATGGAGGAACCTTAAACGTGTATTACCAGGTGAAAGAAGCCAACCCAAACAAACTGCATACCGTTTGATTCCAAATCATTCTGGAAAAGGCAAAACTGTGGCAATAGTAAAAGGACCAGTTGTTGACAGGAGTTGAAGGGGCCAGGTAGAGCACAGAACTTTTAGGGCAATGAAACAACTCTGTATCACACTACAATCAAAACCCATAGAACGGGCCAGGCGCGGTGGCTCACATCTGTAATCCCAGCACTTTGGGAGGCTGAGGTGGGTGGATCACCTAGAGTCAGGAGTTCAAGACCAGCCTGGCCAACATGGTGAAACCCTGTCTCTACAAAAATACAAAAATTAGATGGGCATGGTGGCGGGTGCCTGTAGTCCCAGCTACTTGGGAGGCTGAGGCAGGAGAATCGCTTAAACCCAGGAGGTGAACAGAGGTTGCAGTGAGCTGAGATCACACCATTGCACTCCAGCCTGGGTGACAGGGTACGACTCCGTCTCAAAAACAACAAACCCCCATAGAATGTAGAACACCAATAGTGAACCCCAGTGTGAACTGTGGACTTTTGGTGATGATGATGAGTCACTGTAGGTTTATCAATTGTAACAAATGTACCACTGCAGGATGTCCAGAACCAGGGAGGTTGTATGTGGGTGGGGACAGGGGTACATGGGAACTCTCTGTACTTTCCACTCAGTTTTGCTGCAAACCTAAAACTGCTCTAAAAAATAAAGTCTATTAATTTAAAAAAACCTATGGAAAGATTAGTCCTGAGAGCCCAGTGATTCTGGCTCAGTCCGCCACCGCCCCCAAGACACCCACCTCTGCAGCTACTCCTTGTCCTTCCTTCCAGTCTCCCGCCCGCTTCTCCTCCTGGCCCTGACCCATTCTGAACTGCTCACCCCTTCCTAATCACACCCTCCAGGCCCTAGGCATCTCTCTCCTTGGACCCTCCGAAAGCTGGGCAGGCTCTTGAAGATCCACAAGGCTGGGCTTTCACTTAGCAGGGAACCTGAGGCCGGGCCATGGCGCAGCCTCCCATTCTCCTTCCCCCAGGCTTCCCTGTCCACATCCCTGTCCATCCATGCACTCCGAATCCCCTTCCTTCCTTTGCTGCCATCTCTACTCTGCCAGAAGTCAGTCTATACTGCTTGCCCTCTCGGCCTCCAAGGCCAAACCCTGGGTGGGAGGCGTGTGCATTTGTGTGCATTTTTTTTTCTTCTTTGAGATGGAGTCTCGCTCTGTTGCGCAGGCTGGAGTGCAGTGGTGCAATCTCAGCTCACTGCAACCTCTGCCTTCAGGACTCGAGAGATGCTCCTGCCTCAGCCTCCCCAGTAGCTGGGACTATAGGCGCATGTCACCACGCCCAGCTAATTTTTGTATTTTTAGTAGAGATGGAGTTTCACCGTGTTAGCCAGACTGGTCTCGCACTCCTGACCTCAAGTGATCTGCTGGCTTCTGCCTCCCAAAGTACTGGAATTACAGGCATGAGACACCACACCCGGCCTTGTGTGCATATTTGGTACATGTGACTGTCAGGCACATGTGTACATGGGCATGGGTGTCGTATGCTGCTTCCTCTGTGTGTGGGTGCTATATGTGTGATGTGCTGGGCAGCTGGTGATGTCTGTGTGCACACGTCTGGGTGATGTATGGCTCTCTCCTGCATTTGAAGGTACTTCTAGCTCCGGCCTGTTACCCGTGGAGGACCAGTCCTTCGGCCTCATTTTCCTCCCCTTCAAACTCCTGGATACCATCCCTTCCCCATGCCAGGCCTTCCCCATGAAGACTGCAGAAAGATCCCCCTCAGACCCACTTTCTCACCTGCCCAGTCCATGCCCAGGAGGCCA
This sequence comes from Papio anubis, assembly GCF_008728515.1. Taxonomy (NCBI): domain Eukaryota; kingdom Metazoa; phylum Chordata; class Mammalia; order Primates; family Cercopithecidae; genus Papio; species Papio anubis. The sequence goes on from NC_044992.1 coordinate 52,068,754, forward strand.
TCTCCTCAGATGATCCCAACACTTCCCTGGCCTCAGGCCAAGAGGAAGCCTCATTTCACAGTCTAAGAAATGGAAGCCTCAGAGGACACCGAGGCCTCCCCAAGACCAGCCACAAGTCTTTCTGCCGGCCTAAAGGGCTGGCCAGGAGGGAGTGAAGGGAACTGACCCTGGGGAGTGGACAGGTGAGAGATGGGTGGCCAGGACAAGGGTGGCATTGCCCTCTGGGGGCAGGTGGAGCTGGGGCAGCTAAAAAATGGGGTGGCAGACCAGGACACAGCAGCCAGGTGAGCTCCCTGGCCCAGGGGCATTTGCACAAAAGTCTGAGCCGACGGCCAGCACTGGAGGCTTTATTGGTTCTGTCTAGTCATTTCTCTGGGGTTGTGGGGGCTGACAGCTTAAAATGGATTTTCACCAATAATGGATTCTGTTTCTCTTTTCCTGGCGGCACTGAGCTGCAACACAAAAGAGAGAGTGTCACTTGGGCCCCAGAGGGTGGTTGAAGGAGAGGGTTGAGCCCAGAGGCCCCTCTGAAGAGGTCACTGGGGGTAAGGGGTCTTCTGCTGCTGCCTGTGTCTGGGCAGCTAAGGTTATGTTCTGTGTCCATTCACCACCAGAAAGCAAGGTGTACTGGAGTGCCCTGCGTCCTCATTCTCCCCTCAAGAAAAGTGTCCTGGACTCCAGGGTTGGGGCCAACCTGTTCTCAACAGGGCAGACCCCAGCCTGAGCATTTCCGACCTCGGTGAGGCCCAACCCCCAGGGTGGGAAGCCACCTAATGCCAGCGTGGTCCTTCCCAGTTTGAACCCAGGCCCCTGTGCCCACCCTCCTTGGTCCCCAGGCTTCCTCCAGCCCTTGCCTTGGCTCTGCACCTCAGTCCACTGGAACCTTGTTCCAACAGCCTTTATGAGGTCACTGAGGTGGAGGCGTCACAGCCCACCGCATCCTGCTCCCAGGTCCTCATTCCAGTGTTCCCCACCCCTAGCCGGCTGTGTGAGGACCCCCCTATGTTCTAGCACAGCCCCTCTATGGGAGCTGTGGGGCTGGCCTCACTCACTCTTCCTTGCCTCCCTGCAGCACAGGGGACGTGGCTGGTGGCTGGAGAAGCTGCATTTGCCCTTCGATGGTGGCCCTCTTGATCCCTGGCTTGCTGAAGTCAAAGTAAGATTGAGTGAAGTTCTTGTCTTCCTGACTCCAAGATTTCAGTGGTGCCCTGGCTTCATGTGGTTTCTCTGGTAGGGCCTCTGCGTGCTTTTCTGGCTTTTGCTCCCCCGCAGTGATCAGGAGGGGCTCTGTGGAAGGCTCCAGAGCCTCCTGAGGTGGAGCTTTCATCTTGTGTTCCAAACTGGGCATGTCCGTCCTGCTGGAGGAGGCCATGGCCAGGGAAGATGCAAAGGTGATTAGCTCTGCCAGGCCAATGGGTGGCGGGAGATCTGAGGACAGAAGGGGGCTTGGCTCCTGGAAGCTTGTGGCCGGAGGAGCTGAGCGGGCATCGGGGCCCTGGAGCTGCTCCTTGGAGCACAGGGTGTCAGTGGGGATGGCCTCCCGGAGCCGGGAACTGATGGGCTGGCCTGCGCTGCCATTGTTGAGCTGCATGTTGATGGCCCGCTGCAGGCTGTGCTCTGAGGCCTGGATGAGCTTGTTTGCCCAGAAGAGGTGCTTGGAGGTCTGTGCACTGATGGAGTGACGGCAGGCAGACACGTGGTTCTCCTCCGTGAAACTCCCGTAGTTTGAATTCAGACTCCGTGATCTGAAGGTCTGCGGCGTGGGCGGCGCCATGTTGGAGTGGACGGACTCTATCTGGCACACCAGCTGCAGGGGCTCTTCGAGGTCAGACTCCTCGTTCCAGTTGGCTTTTGTGTCCAGCTCAGTTTCAAGCTTGAGGGCTGGGTACAGCTCTGACTCCAGTAAAGCCGGCACCTGTCCGATCTCCAGTTCTGGGTCTGGGTCTGGGTCTGGAGCCAGGTCCACTTTGAGCTGGGGCTTCTGCTCTAGCATGTCTGCCTCCAGCTGAAATGTTTCAACTCAAAGCTGAGGAGGCAGGAGCGGGAGGTCCTGCCCCTGAGGCCCTCCCTGGCACCGAGTCCCTGCCCCACCCCTGCCCCGGGTCCTGCTCTCTTCCCCCCGCCCCCCAACCCCATGCCTGCCTCCTCTCAGAGACCTGCCTGGTGAGGGGGTGTGTGTGTGAGTGTACCCACACTGGCCTGGTACTAGGGTCCCAGGATTGTCAAGGGTAGGGGCTGATGGAGACTTAGGGAAGAGCCCTGCCACTTGCCTACCACCTCCCCGTAAGAGGACACCCCCTTTTTACCTCCTGTTCCTCTTGTATCTGGTGTTGACTTAAGTCATCTCTAAGACAGAAGGAGACAGAGTGGGTGATGGGGATCTGTGGGGTGGGTGGTGGCTTCAGCGGGAAGGGGGTTTCTGGGGCCCTCAAAGCCCTCTGCCTTGTAACAGAGGCTGGCAAGATGCACCTCCCCCCGACCACCCCGCCACCAACTGATCCCCTCCCCTGGCTGTCCCACTCCACTGCCACCAGGAAGCCTGGAGTTGTATTCTGAAACTTGAGGGGGTTTAGGAAACTCCTTGCCAACTCACGCCCCCCCCACCCCGCAAAAGAGGAATCCAGTTGGTTGGAGGTAAGGCCCAGGAATCTCATTTTTATCAAGCATTGCAGGTGAGCTGGGACAACTCACTTCGCAAATTAGTGCCCAGAACACTAGTCCCCAGCAGGGGAGCCCCAGAGCAATGTCCTCCCACCCACCTGCCCACTCTTTCTTCAAGTGCCTGCCCACCCCCGCCTTGAGCAGCTCTGTCCTCAGCAAGCCAGGCAGCTCTGAGGGGTCAGGTCCTATTCTGTCCCTGGGTGTGCCTCACCACCCCTCAGTCTTCCTCTGCCAGGGGCTGAGGGCATAAACAGAAGTGGGAGGGTAGATACCCCACGCCCTCCCCAGTCTTTTGGCCTGGACACTGGTGCCGGGGAGGTTTTGAAAATGGCGGAAGGGAGGGAGATCCTAGGTTGGGGGATTGGTGGTGTCAGGGGCGAGGCTGGAGGTCCCGGAGGGCTCGGGGGAGGCCTGTGATGATCAGGGATGGTTCTCACCGCATCTCTGCAACCTCCACTGACCCTTTGCTGCAGCATGGAAATCCATGGGTACCTGGCAGGGGAAAGGAGGTGAGGGCAGGGAGCTGCAGGGTAGAGGACAGTCCCGGAGGGATTCCAGAGCCAGCCACCTCCTCCTGCCCTTCTTTTTCTCTGTTCCCAGCTGCATTCCCTCACCCACCTGCCCCGCCCTCCTTGTTCCCTAGCCGGTAGCCATTCCTATCCTCCAGTCCTGCTCCCTCCACTGTCTGTGCCTTGCCTCCTCGGAGGCTCCCTGTTCCATCTCCTTCCCCCAAAACTGTGACTGCTAACAGTACCCCGACCATGATGGGGCGCTTCCATAGCCTGGGCACTTTACCTGCTTTATCTCATGGATTCAACACAAAAAATTAGGACAGGTCCATTTGCCCAAGGCCCCCCAGCTGATCATAGCTGAAGTGGTGACTTGAATGCGGTTTTGACTCAGGAAACTCTTAACTCCCTGGCCCCTGGCTACTCCCAGGAGCCTGTAACTGTATGGAGTCCCCATCATGCCCCACGCGAACCTTCCCCATCTCCCCATTCCTGCTCTTCTGCTGGCTTCCTTTACTCTCTCTGGATCATCCATCACTGACTCCAGGCCAAGTCCTCCACCCGGGGTGTGTGATCTGAGGTGGTGCTAGCACCTAGCCGACGATTTAGGAGCTCAGATCCCCCTCTGCAGGGGAGACTGACTCCTTGGGAACGTCCCCAACCCCACACCCTTCCCTGGAAGCTTGTATCTTTTACTGCAGAATGTTTCTTCACCCTGTGGGGGTGGGAAGCACCAGGCTGCCCTGTTCTCTGCTACCCAGGACCATGCGTAGGGGTTGATGGTGGGGCCATCATGACGACCCTGCCATCATGCAAGGTGGGTCCCCATCAGCCTGGGGTGTGGCAGGAAGTGACAGCCCTGGCTCTGACTGGGAAGAATCGCTCCCAGGAAGCGACTGAAAGGATGAGAATGTACTGCAGTCTATTCCTAGAGATGTAGCGGCTGGAGGGAGGGGTCCTTGCATGGCTGGTCCTGGGATTGGGACCATCTGCTTTAGCCTGGTCTTGGGGGATGTATCCCCCAACCCTCCACCTCCTTGATCACTACGCTTCCCTGGCTTCCTCATGTGTCTCTCTTCTCCCTCTCCAACTCCCCCTGCCCCAGGTCCTGCTGTTCGCCAGGCTTCTGACCTCAGGGCCTTTGTTCCCTTTACGAAATTTCCCTGGGCAGTTTAATCAACACCCACAGCCTCAACCCCTCCATAAATGGCAGCTGGGTATGGACAGGAGAAGAAATTACTGTTGTGTGAGCCTCTTAATAGCACTGGGGCTGGGAGAAAAAGTCAGATGTTGACTCAGCTTGAGATCTCTGTGCCTGACTTGAGAATGTTCTATTAGGGATTCAAATAATATTCTGCAGTATATGAAATAATTGAAAAAAATTTTTTTTTTTTTTTTGAGACGGGAGTCTCGCTCTGACCCCCAGGCTGGAGTGCAGTGGCGCGATCTCGGCTCACTGCAAGCTCCGCCTCCTGGGTTCACGCCATTCTCCCGCCTCAGCCTCCAGAGTAGCTGGGGCTGCAGGTGCCCGCCACAACGCCAGGCTAATTTTTTTTGTATTTTTAGTAGAGATGGGGTTTCACCGTGTTAGCCAGGATGGTCTCGATCTCCTGACCTTGTGATCCGCCTGCCTCAGCCTCCCAAAGTGCTGGGATTACAGGCGTGAGCCACCGCGCCCGGCCCTTTTTTTTTTTTTTTTTTGAGACGGAGTCTCGCTCTGTTGCCCAGGCTGGAGTGCAGTGGCCAGATCTCAGCTCACTGCAAGCTCCGCCTCCTGGGTTTACGCCATTCTCCTGCCTCAGCCTCCCGAGTAGCTCGGACTACAGGTGCCCGCCACCTCACCCGGCTAGTTTTTTTGTATTTTTTAGTAGAGATGGGATTTCACCATGTTAGCCAAGATGGTCTCGATCTCCTGACCTCGTGATCTGCCTGTCTCGGCCTCCCAAAGTGCTGGGATTACAGGCTTGAGCCACCGCGCCTGGCCCCGGCTCACTCTTTGTATTTTTAGTAGAGATGGGGTTTCACCATTTTGGCCAGGTGGTCTCAAACTCCTGGCCTCAAATGATCTGCCTGCCTCGGCCTCCTAAAGTGCTGGGATTACAGGCATGAGCCACTGTGCCTGGCCGAAAGAATTTCTATTTCCAGTGGTTTGTTGCTAGCACACAGAAATAGATCCATCTTTTGTATCCTGCAACCATACTAAAATCTCATGTGTTCTCATAGCTTTTTTTTTCCTTTTAGATTCTATCGGATTTTCTACATAGACAATAATGTGTGTGAGTCAGGACACTTTTACTTCTTCCTTTCCAATCTTGTTCCTCTTATTTCCTTTTCTTGCCTAATTGCACTGGGGACAATCTCCATACAATGTTGAGTAGGAGTGTGTGTGTACGTCCTCCCTTCGTTCTGAGCTTAGGGGAAAGTGTTTAGCCTTTCACCATTAAGGATGATGCTAGCTGTAGGTTTCTTCATGATGCCTTTTATTAGCTTGGGCATCTTCATGAAGTTTCCTCTCCTAGTTTGCTTAGTTTTAATTAGGAATGGATGCTGGATTTTGCCTAATGCTTTTTCTGCATTTATTGAGAATTTTGCCTAATGCTTTTTCTGCATTTATTGAGAATTTTGCCTAATGCTTTTTCTGCATTTATTGAGATGATCATATGGTTTTTCTTTATTATATATGTGTACATAACATACATTATAATACATTAACATATGAGTAATGTTATATTATTTGGGTGATAATTCTTTTATATTTTTATATTCTGCTTATGGTAAAATACATTGTTTTTTTTTTTTTTGAGACGGAGTCTCGCTCTGTCCCCCAGGCTGGAGTGCAGTGGCTGGATCTCAGCTCACTGCAAGCTCCGCCTCCCGGGTTTACGCCATTCTCCTGCCTCAGCCTTCCGAGTAGCTGGGACTACAGGCGCCCGCCACCTCACCCGGCTAGTTTTTGTATTTTTTTAGTAGACACGGGGTTTCACCGGGTTAGCCAGGATGGTCTCGATCTCCTGACCTCGTGATCCGCCCGTCTCGGCCTCCCAAAGTGCTGGGATTACAGGCTTGAGCCACCGCGCCGGGCCACATCGATTTTTTTTGAGGCAGGGTCTCACTCTGTTACCCAGGCTGGAGTTCAGTGGCACAGTTATGGCAATCTCAACCTCCCTGTCTCAAGTGATCCTCCCACCTCACCTCTGGAGTAGCTGGGACTACAGGTGTTCACCAACATATCCAGCTAATTTTTGTATTTTTTGTAGAGATAGGTCTTGTTATATTGCCCAGGCTGGTCTTGAACTCCTGGGCTCAAGCTATCCACCTGCGTTGGCTTCCCAAAGTGCTAGATTATTGGTGTGAGCCACCGTGCCCAGCTATAAATTAATTTTTTTAAATGTTAAATCAGCCTTGCATTACTGGGATAAACCTCATTTGGTCATGACGTATTACCCTTTTAATATGTTGTTGAATCTGATTGGCTTTTTTCCAGCATTTTCACATGCATATCCATGAGGGATATTGGTGTATAATTTTCTTTTCTTTATAATGTCTTTGTTAGGTTTTGATAGGGAGGATGGCTTGAGCCCGGGAGGCGGAGGTTGCAGTGAGACGAGATGGTGCCATTGCAGTCCAGCCTGGGCGACAGAGCAAGACTCTGTCTCAAAAACAACAACAACAACAACAACAACAGCAACAACAACAAAAAACCAAAAAAAAGAGATGAGGACTCACTATGTTGCCCAGGCTGGTCTCAAACTCCTGAGCTCAAGCAATCTTCCCACCTTAGCCTCCCAAAGTGTTGGGATTACAGGCGTGAGCCCCCGTGCCTGGCCTAATTTCTTACCTCAAATTCACACCCTGTATGTCCAGACTCTTAAGTGTGGCCACCACGGCTCTGCCTGTCTGACTCCTGTCTCCCTTTCTAGTCTGTCATCTCTCCATATCCCACACTCCTCACCCCATTCATCCTTCATCCTTTCACCCAAATGAGAAACCTGGGTCATTTGTGACTCCTCCTCACTCCGAAGCTCCTGCCCTCCTACCCCTGATGCTCTCCTTATCTCCCAGTACCAGAGCCAACACAAACCCACATCTTCCTACCCTTTGGCACTTGGTGCTAAGTGCTTTGCACATTCAATCTTCATACCTACCCTATGCTCAGTTGGCCACAGCTCTCCTCTCACAGATGAGGAAACGTGTATGAGGTCATGCAGCTATTAAGAGCAGCACACGACCCAAAGGCAGGTCTGGCTGACTCCAGACTCTGGGATGCTACTCACTGCACTGTCTTAAATCTCTTTAGTCCTCCAGTGGGACCACTGCAACCATGTCCCCCTCCAACCTGGATTTTCAATGACCCCAGAGTGAGCCTGCTACATTTCACTTGCCTCTGGTCACCCCCAAACTCCATGTGGCCTCTTGATCTGATGTCTACCTTCATTTTTCATCTCTTGGCATCCATCTTCCTGTTCCTCACCCTAAGCCAAAGCTACCCCCAGAGTACGGCAGGCTCTTCTGCACCCAATGCCTTTGCAAATGCTATTTCTCATACCTGGAAAGTCTTCTTCTGGCAAAGTCCTACTCATGCCTGAAAGCCCAATTCAAATAATCAGTGTAATCCTCTCCATGACAGACCTGGCTGTCCAATCTACGTTTTTCCTTACAGGTGTGAGCCACTGCACCCGACCTCTGGTTAATTTTTTTTTTTTGACAGGGTCTTGCTCTGTGGCCCAGGCTGGAGTGGCGCCATCATAGCTCACTGCAACTCCTGGGCTCCAGTGAGCCTCCCAAGTAGCTGGGACTACAGGCTCATGCCACCACACCTGTCTAATTTTAAACATTTCCTGTAGAGGACAAAGTCTCGCTATGTTGCCTAGGCTGGTCTTGAACTCCTGGCCTTATGTGATCCTCTCACCTCTGCCTCCCAAAGTGTTGGGATTACAGGCGTTGAGCCATCATGCCCACCTAATTTTTGATCATTTTTAATGCTGGCCCATGCCCTTCTGGGAGAGAGGATCCCCAAAAGAAAGCCACCATTTCAGTGGGGGATCTGACGCTCCTACGGGAAGGGGAGACCCGGGGCACTAGGGGCAAACATCTTTGCTCATTGGTTCAGAGAAGAGTACAAGACACCAAGGAGGCGCTCAATGAAAATCTGCTCAAGACTGCCGCTCCTCCCTGCAAAGCATCAAGCAGGGACAACTGGATGTGATTTTTTGGATCTGCAGTTCAGGATAATTCATGAGTCGTTTCCTGTGCACAAGGCCATTGCTCCTTCTGTGGTCTCAGAACCCCTTCAAGAACCACTGACGCTGCAGTCCCTACCACAAGGCGCGCATGCGTGTCCGTGCGCGCACGCGGATGTGCACCACGGAGGGGCTGAGGCTGGGAGCCATAGTCAGGGGCACCGGGTGGGCTTTGGCGGGGGATCGACCTGCCTTTCAGGTGCCGGGGGTTTGGGAGCAGGGGAACGGGCCCCGGGCCGATTCCTGACCGCCCCCTCCGCGCCCCGCCCCCACTCACTGTCGCTTTCCCCGCCCGCCCGCCCGAACACCCGCCCCCGGGCGCCCGCCCGCTCCCACCTGTCACCCCCATGCAGACCGGGGCTCTGTCCTGGAGGCGGGGAGCGGGCTGATAGATGCTGCCTCTCAGCCTCCAGTGTGCTCTTTGGCTGGGAGACTGGGGGGCGCTGGAAATATTGGAGGCGCTGGTGCCTGTGATGTCGCCGCCTCTGTGACGTCCCTGCCGCGACCCCGCAGGCAGGGAGCCGCATTTAGGTTCCGGGCGGGCGGGCAGGCGGGGGACGGCCCGAGTGAGGTGTCCTCCGAAGGCTGCGGGCCGGAAGCCAGAACCCCTCTCCAAAGACCTCGGGAGTAGGGCTCGCGCTTCCGCTGCGGGCCCAGAGCAAGAGGCAGGCGGCAGGTAAGTTTGACTCTACTGGACCGGACTTGCACCCGCTCTGCACGCCAGGGGCTCAGGGCTGCCGCCCGTTTCGTGGTCCCAGGGCCCTTCCAAGAACGGGCTAAACCAACCCAAGCTGCGCGCACACACACTTGTGCACACAGGGAGTGTGGAGCCAGATTCGATAAGGCATCACGTGTGCCCCAGCTCCATGACCAAGGAACTCAGCCACAAGGGCATCCCTGGCCCCATGCAGGGCTCAGGAGGCAGCGGAAAGGGTTGAGTCCAGGCCTCAAGGACAGGAGGGGAAGGTGGAGGGCCTGTGGTGTGCATCCAGCATCCCTAGCTGGTCAGGGCCCAGAATCCATCCCTATTTCCCTTCTGGTGGTAGAGGGCTGCCTGACTTGGGCAGTGGCACAAAGCATGCAGGCTTTGTCGTCCGCCTCCTCCACCCTTCAGCCTGGCAGTGTTTGGCAAGGGACTTCCCTGATGCCACTGGGCAAGGCATCTTGCCTAACTGGTCTGAATGAATAGCCCAGAGGTGGGACTAGAAGCACCCACTGGGAGGAGTGGTGGGAAAGCAGCCCCACTCAAAGGCTGAAACAGTCCTTGTCCAAAACAAGGGGGACTTGAAAAGATCTCACCAAGAAGGCAGAGAGGCAGTTGTTAGTGTCGTGAGGTTCAGCAAGCCGGCAGGCAAGAGAGAGGACACCAATGGCCTGGAAACATTTGTCATCACCCCAAACTTTATTGCTTACAAAGAGTTCTCTACAACCCACACTGCAGTACCAATGCTGCAGTTCTTTATGTGCTGGGGGCCGGGGCTGTCTCCCCGGGAGCAGTCTGGCTCGCTGTGGACAGCTGGACAAAGGCTGTCTTGGCAAGACGTGGGGATGAGCTTCTCCCAAGGAGTCTCGGCGTCCCCCGCCCCAGGAGGTTGAGGCTAGCTGACACCCCCCTGACAATTCACAGCTGACTTAATGCTACATGAGTCCTGAGTAGCTCCCCTGGGAGAAGAGGCTAAGCTGGGGCAATGGGGAAGTGGTTGCTATTAGAGAAATCTGGAGGAGGTTTGAGGAGTCATATGCATGTAGACAGCTCAAGACTGTCCCTTCACCCCATCTCCTGGACTGCAATGCTCTTACAGAGTCACTGACCTGCCCTGCCAGAGGGCAGCCATGAAAGTGCTTCGAGGTCATCAGAGTGCAAAGTGCCGTCAGCAGTACCCTCCGGCCCGGGGCAGGGCAGGGTGAGTGTTCGTGTGAGCTGTGCTCTGGGGGGCCCGCACGCTGGACGCTGACAGTGGGGCTGGGGTGCCGGAGCGTCTCCGTCTGCTGCTTTCCTTAGTATTGATCATGTCCATCTACAGACCGTTCCTGTCAGGCACATCCTGCATCACCCTTCACCTTTACAGATGAGGGAAGAGCGCCAGTGAGTCTGGGGCAGTGCTGGGCCTGAAGGGGCTCAGGGTCTGCTGCGCTGGGGAAGAGTGATAGCCAGCAGCAAAGGGGCACGTGTCTGGGGACTGAGAACCACTTCACTTACACACCTTCTTTGGTCGTTGGCTGAACCAGAAGTCAACTCAGGACCTGTGTTACAACAATCTGAAAAGCGTGGTGTATTCTACCAGGGAGCCTTCAGGGATCAGGCATTCCTTTCCCCTACACCCGAAAGGGATGAGCTGGCCAGGTGAGGCCGGGCAAGGGGGTCAGAGGCCTCCCGTTAACCTACGGGTGGGCATACCTGCTGACCTGGTTCTGCACTGAGCCTGAGTGTGGGCCCTTACACACTCGACACCCTCACACCAGCCTGGAGGGTGAGGGGCCGAGGGGCTCGCCCATCCCTTCTGACCCAGGCTGGAAGCTGCTCTCCCCTGTCTGCCAGCAAATGGTCACTGATCCAAGCGGGCCAGGCCAACTCGACTGGAGCAGGGCAGAGAAGATCCTGTTTGTTTCCCGAGGGAACTCCTGCCGTCCTCCTCTGTCTCCTCACGTGGCAGAGTGTTTTCTCAGCAGGGTGGGGCAGGACTCAGGTGGGAAATCCTGGGAGGCGTTCTGCTTGCCCCCACCTTGCTGCTGCCAGGCCCTGGTCCCACTGCTGAGCCGGGGGCTGGCAGATCCCTGGGAGCGGCTGAGCCTGTGTTTCAGGGCAGCGTTGTGCGCCGAGCAGGAAGGCTGCTTCCGGCAGCGTGGAGCCGGCAGTGGAGGGTGGGGTTAGGGCCTGTTCTCCAGCTGGCCATGCTTGACCCTCCAGCTCCAGGCGAAGCTGCCATCAGGGGCCAGTGTGCACTGCAGGTCGATGCCCGAGTCTGGCACCTCCATGTCATAGCGAACAGGCTGCCCATCTTTGGTCACCAAGCTGAAGGCTGCGGCTGGGATCTAAGGGTGGAGCAAACCAGTGGGCTGAGATCATGGCATGGGGCTCAGAAGCCACATAGAAAGGTAAAGACATCTCCCTCCAGCCAGACTGGCAGCCCTAAGGGCACTGTCTGTTTGTCATTCCACAGGACTCAGAGAATCCCACCCAGCCCAAGTGTGGGTCTGGAGGACCTCTCCGTCCCCACTGCCAGTCTTACTTTGAGGCCCTGGGGGACGTCGAAGGCCAATTCCACGTATTCCCTAGAGTGCCATTCTACTTCTTTGAAAGCCTTCCTCCTGGAGGGTGGGGCCAGGTGCACTGGCTTCTGGGACTCTGCTGGTCAAGAGTGTACCTGCCCCCCTTACCTGGCTGCTGATGCCAGTGGCGATGTCTCCCACTTTGACCCGGTGGAACTCCCGGATGTGCAGGTGTTCACCATTGAGAGACTGTATTTGGACTTTCACACCTAGAAGGCGGGCAAGGTGACAGTCAGGAGAGTGGCTGCTGGCTCTCCAAGGACCAGGGTCCTGGCAGGGGCTGAGGGAATGTTTTTGTTAAAAGTCACTCTGCCCTTAATGTAGAGGGGAGCAGGCCTGGTGTGATGGAGCAGCAGAGATAAAATTTGGGCTGGTCTAAGCGCAGCTGCATTTCTGTTTGTTTTTGAGACAGAGTCTCACGATGTCACCCTGGCTGTAGTGCAATGGAGCAATCTCAGCTCACTGCAACCTCTATCTCCCAGGTTCAAGTGATTCTCCTGCCTCAGCCTCTCAAGTAGCTGGGATTACAGGCATGTGCCACTACACCTAGCTAATTTTTATATTTTTAGTAAAGATGGGGTTACACCATGTTGGTCAGGCTGGTCTCAAATTCCTGACCTCATGTAATCCACCTGCCTTGGCCTCCCTAAGTGCTGGGATTACAGGTGTGAGCCACCACACCCAGTCACAAAGTTGCATTTTATAAGAAAAATAAAAAATTCAGGCTGGAACAGCCCTCGTGTTATATACACCTGCTAGTTCTTCCTGGCTGCCAGTACCTGGGATCTGGCCTGTGCGTTGCTAAGAGCTAGGGTTGGCTCCTATGGGGAAGTAGTATTTCAACTTGGATGCAAAGCAGAAAGGAACTGAACACAAAGATCCTTAAATTAGATTATGGGCAATTTAGATTGTTCCCCGAGTTGAAGTGGCCTCTGGCCTGCTGCCATGAGTCACACTTGCCCTGGAGAGCAGGGCACTCCGATCTGATGATGCCCTTGTTCTAGCAAAGCCACATCATAACCTATGCAATCAAGCTTGAAAACGAAGGAATTTTATGTTGTCTTTCTCATTTGACCTCAGATCTCAGAGGGGGCTCCTTTTGCTGAGTTTCTGATTAAAATGCTCATGGGTCCTGTTCCTTTCCCTTTAGAAGAGATTAATTGCTCAGTTTCCTGACTCCAGGTCAGGAGAGACTGCTCTCCTCCCCAAGCTAGGGGAACCTTCTGGGACTCCATCAGCCGCCAATGAGGGGATAATGGTCCCTCACTGCCCAATCAGGAGAGGCTCGTGGGTGATGGGGACCTTTGCTCGAAACCCAACTTACTGGCCAGGAACCTCAAGTTCTGGGACCAGGTGCCTTCCTCCCTCCCACTGTGCCAGGGGAGGGGAGACACAATCCCTCAATGGCTGTCTAGCTCCAGGCAGATCAGCTGCCATGGGGGCTGCTGAGCAGGTGGGAATTGGACTGTACCATTGAAATAGCTTGGGGTGTCGGTGGGCCGCCCCCGGGCCAGCACCATGTTCCAGCTGGAGCTTCGAGCCTCGGCCTGGCTGCTCCAGGAGTGTACGCCTGAGCTCAGGGTGTCCCGCGAGCTTTGAGAGGCCTTTGATGGGTTCTGAAACAACAGGATTGGGTACGGACTCAGGGCCCTGGGCTCCAGGATCCATCTCTGGCTTGGGTCTCATTTGAGGCAAAGGGCCACTGCTCATGCCCTCAGCTGGAGGAGGGTAAGGGTTGCCTCCACGGGGGACCAAGGCCTGCCTCCCCATTATCTCTGGTGGCAAAACACATTCCCTAATCCCAGAAGGGTAGATTCCCATGGTTTCTCTCACTCTGAACCATGACCACCTCCCCCGACCTAGTGAGGACCCCTACCAGAAGGAAGGGGTGACCCCCATCACCCTCCCTTTACCCACTACTTGCAGAGTCCATTCACTAGCTGGATGCAAAGCCATTTGCTCTGTGCCAGGACCGGGAGAACCACACCCCTGAAGCCATGGCTGCGGGGCCACAACTGACTCACCTTCTCGCTGTCATCCGACAGGGAGAGGCTGTCGATGCTGAGGCACGAGAGAATTTGCTCCTGCTCCTCCAGAGAAAATGGCTGGGACAGGCTGTTCAGGAATAATTCTGCAGGGAAAAGTGGAAGAAAATGGCTGTGAAAGACTGGGAAGAGGCTGGCTGTGTTTTCAGGGGTTCTTCCTGCACAGTCTGTAGAAGCTGAGCTGCTGGGGAAGGGGCTGGAAGAAAGCCCACACCGCAGGTAAGGAGAAGCGCCGGCCTCCCTCCGCGGCCAGTGCTTGGGGCCCCAGCTGCAGCCATGGTTGCCCGTACCTATTTCCAGCTGCTGCAGTTCCTGCTCCGGGAAGGTTGCTTTCCGCTCTGGTGAGCTGGGGTTTCTGGCAGGGGCTGGCTCCAGGGAAGACAGAGGTAAGGGTTCCCACATCCCAGACTCCTCCTTGCTCAAAGTCAAGGGAGGAGACTTGTTTGGCTCTGGGGGCTCTGGTGGGAGAGGAGGCTGGAGCTTAGGGGCTCTGCCTGTTGTCTCCTCAACTGGCCGAGGCTCTGGGGCCCTTGGCGAAAGCTCCCTCGGCTGGGCATGGAGGGTCTGGTGATAATTGGCTTGATTTGGTGGTGGATGTCTTGGTTCTTTATATTCTCCCCTCCAAGGGCTCTTCAGACCTCCCACTAGAAAACAGAGAGGACAATGGTGAGGGGAAGCGTGCTGTGCAAAGGCTATCCAGGCAGGAGAGGCCTCTCCTGAGTGCAGAAGGGCTAGAGGCGAACAGCGGGGAGGACCTTCCCCAGGCCACCATGGGAGGTGACTTCAGAGGGCAGCATGGTGGTCTCCACAGGAGACTTTCTCAGTAAGACGGTCCCAATATAACAGGGATAGGACTGGATTTCTGTCTTTAATTCCGTTTTCATTCTAGGTGTCAGTAGCAAATTGAAAAACTACAGAATCAGTTCCAGAGGACTTTGTTAACAAGAAAGAGAAGATTGAAAAAAGCCCTGGGGCTATACCAACTCAAGAGCTCCTAGGCAAAGTGGCATCCTGGACCCACCATCTCTCCTACCCTGTCCTCAGTCAGTACTTCCCCGGGCACCGTTGGTTCTGGTGCGGGGCGAGTTCAACCCTGGGACCACCCTCATCCTTATAACTACCAGCTGTCTTTGGTGAGGTGCAAGATCTCTCTGGTTTTATTTCGTTTTCATTCCTATAATCACGGCCTTTTTGTGCCCATCCCTCAGGTGACGTTCTATTGTGTTTGATGTATCATTTTTGATTGGGTTGTGTTCTTGCAAAATGTGTGTTGTTTTATTTATCGATTTTTATTTTTGTATTTTTTGTTTTTTAAAGAGACGAGGTCTCACCATGTTGCCCAGGCTGGACTCCAACTCCTGGGCTCAAGCGATCCTTCCACCTCAGCCTCCTGAGTGGCTGGGACTACAGATGTGCGCCACCATACCTGGCTACTGATCAGTTTTTAGTTTCCCAAACATTACCATCTGGGTTCATTCTGTGTCGGGTTCTCTTTTCACTCGGCACCATGCCTTTAGGATCCGTCCATGCTGCTCTGTGAACACCGAGTTGCTTTGACTGCGTGGTGCTCCATGCAGCATCCTTTTTTGTGTCTCTGTCCTCCCAATGAGGGACCCCACTGTACCCTACTCCCCTCCCACAAAGGAAGCTGTAGCGCGCATCCTCAGGCGTGTTCCCATATGGATCTGTTGGCATTCCTTTGTCAGTGCACCCAGGGGTAGCGGTCCTGGGTCTCAGTCTGCAGACATCTGCCTGAGTGCAGCCAGGCGCTCTCCAGAGTGGGCAGCCTTGTCCACATGCCCATCAGCAGCACCCGAGGGGTCCCAACAGCCCCACATCCCACCAACTTTCTGCTTTTTTCCAGTCAAATGGCTCTCGAGTGTTACCTGGCTTCATTTATTTATTTTTTGAGTCAGGGTCTCTGCTGCCCAGGCTGGAGTGCAGTGGTACAATCGTGGCTCACTGCAGCCTCGACCTCCCAGGCTCAAACAATCCTCCCACCTCCTGAGTAGCTGGGACTACAGGCACATGCCACCATGTCTGGTTAATTTTTAAATTTTTTTTGCAGAGAAAGGGTCTTGCTATGTTGCTCAGGCTGATCTTGAACTCCTGGCCTCAAGTGATCCTCCTGCCCCAGCCTCCCAAAGTGCTGGGATTACAGGTGTGTGCCACTGCTCCCGGCCTCTCTTTATTTTGTATTCTTGGATTCCTAGCGAGTTTCAGCCCCCTTTACACATCATAACCCTTGTGATACTAGTAAACATATATTTCATCTTTAACCCCATTTCTGGCACATAACTCCTAAAAGCCTTACTCTCCAAAGTGATCTCTTTCTATGTACTAATGGATTGACTGAAGGCTGGCAGCCCCTAGGTAGCTTCAGGATGGAGGCTGGTCATCCGAGAGACACAGGACACAGGCAGGATTAGAGGGCTGGGACTTTCATCCTACCATCCCACATACTGGGAGGGAAGGGGGCTAAAGGTTAAGCTGTTCGCCAATGGCCAATGGTTTCATCAGTCATGACTTTGTAATGAAGCCTCCACAAAAACCCAAGAAGACAGGGTTCAGAGAGCTTCTGGTAGCTGGGCACGTGGAGGTTCTTGGAGGGTGCCAAGCCCTAGAAGCTCCACGCTCCCTCCCACATGCCTTGCCCTATGCATCTCATTTGTATCCTTTGTAATATCCTTTCTAATAAACTGGTAAATGTTTATTAAAAAGGTAAATGTAATATCCTTTCTAATAAACTGGTTTCTCTGAGTTCTGTGAGCCACTCCAGCAAATTAATCGATCCCAAGGAGGGGGTCGTGGGGTCCTTGATTTATAGCCAGTTGGTCAGAAGCACAGGTAAACACGTGGGCCTGAGACTGGCATGGGTAGGGGGCACAGTCTTGGGGATCAAGCCCTCCTGTTGCGGGCTCTGACGCTGCCTCCAGGTAGATAGTGTTAGAACAGAACTGAATTAGAGGACACCCAGCTTGTGTCTGCTGCGAACTGATTGCTGGCTTGGTGGGGTGGAAATCCCCACACATGTGGTCACAGGAGTCTTCGGGTTGATTGTAGTTGAGTGGGAGAATGGAAAAAGCACTTCGAGTTCGTGTGTGAATTTTCTCTTTCCCATCTCCTGAGCGCTGCCTCTGCGTCAAGGCGTGGTACTGCCACAATCTCCCAACAACCCCGAGGCTGCTGCACCCCCTACTCCAGAGGGGGAAACTAAGGCTCTGAGGGGTACCTTGCTCTGGACCTGTGGCCACCTGTCTCCTCTGTCCACCTCTGTCCTCTGCCCCCCGGGTCAGCCAGCGCGCGGCTCCTCTTACCTTGCTGTAGTGCCTGGTTCACCTTCCCTGCCAGCTCCGCTGCAGACGCGCGGTGGACGGGCTCTTTCTTCAGCCCCTCTTGGATGGCCTGGGCTGTGAGAGGGGCACAGGAGGCTGGGATCTCCCTCACAGGCGGAGGCTCGCTGGCAATCTGGGGCACAAAAGACAACAGGTGAGGCCTGCCTTCCCTCATTTCCTGATACCCGGCTGTTACTGCTCTCTGTGCAACTCCCGCCGGCCCCTGCTGCCACTGTGCTGGGGTCTATCACAAGGAATGGAGGGGTCTGGGCTACAGTGAGGGCACTTTTCCCAGGACAGGGACACATGGAGCCCGTAAAACAGGCCAGAGCCAGGCAGCAAGATGCCCATAGCTTCCAGGCCTGGCCCGTTAGGAGGCAGGTGGATGGGGCCCAGGGTATGGACAGAAGAGAGTTCTCACCTGCCATGAACTTGGTGAGCCTCCGCAGCTGGATCTCCCTTTGTACCCCCAGATTTGGGTGGCAAGTATTTGAATTAGGATCCCACATGGATGACCAGGCCTCCCCTTGCTCCAACTGCCACCGCAGAGCAGCCCCTCAAGCCTGCGGCCCGGGCCCCAGGGCCCTGCAGCTCCCCATGTTGGCCATGCCGGGTGCCGTCACCGACCTTGAGGCAGAGCGGCCCTCGGAAGAACTGAGTCCAGGGGTGGCAGCCGTTGAGCATGTGCAGCATCATGCAGCAGCTGCTCCAGACGTCCACCTTGGCGTCGCAGCGCCTGCCCAGCACCACCTCCGGAGCCATGTGGGTCTCTGTGCCAGGGATGTAGTCCCCTGAGAAGGCGGAGAAGACATAAAGTCACCTGGAATGCTGATGGGCAGGAGCCTAGGCAATGGTCACCCCAGTTAATCCTCGGGGTATCTTACATTTGTCACTGTTAAAGTACGTTTTATTTTATTATCTTTTTCGTTCTTTGAGACAGAGTCTCGCTCTGTCAACCCAGGCTGGAGTATGGTGGTGCGATCTCGGCTCACTGCAACCTCCGCTTCCTGGGTTCAAGCGATTCTCCTGCCTCAGCCTCCTGAGTAGCTGGAATTACAGGCATGAGCCACCACGCCCAGCTAATTTTTATATTTTTAGTAGAGATCGGGTTTCACCATGCTGGCTAGGCTGGTTTCAAACTCCTGATCTCAGGTGAGCCACCCACTTCGGCCTCCCAAAGTGCTGAGATTACAGGCATGAGCCACTGTATCCAGCCATGTTAAAGTACTTTAAATACAGAAATAACATCTCCAAGTCAAACTTGTAGGGAGGAGCTAGGCGGGGACTCTGCTGGGAACTTGTACCAAGCAACAGAGCACCCATGATATGGACTCTGCCCTTTGGACCAAACCCTTAAAGTGTTTTTTGAAAATAGGGCAGGGGCTGGACATTACAAATTAGGTTGTAGAAGGTTAATTACTGGTATGATGTTCCTGAAATACTAGTAAGTGAAATTTAAAAATCATAATAGAAAACTTATTTGCATAAAAGACTGAAAGAATAGATGGCAGATGTGAACAGTGGTTTTTTTTCCTGGTGATCTGTATTTGTAATTTTTGCTTAGCTCTACTTTCTTCAAAAGATATTAGAAAAAAGGGTCAGGCAGTGGCTCATGCCTGTAATCCCAGCACTTTGGGAGACTGAGGTGGGAGGACCGCTTAAATCCAGGAATTTGAGACCAGCCCGGGCAACATACTGAGACCCCATGTATAGCTACAAAAAATAAAAAAAATGAGCCAGACATGGTGGTGCATGCCTGTGGTCCCAGCTACTCATACTCAGGAAGCTGAGGCGGCAGGATCACTCGAGCCAAGGAGCTTGAGGCTGCAGTGAGCTATGAGTGAGCTACTGCACTCCAGCCTGGGTGACACAGCAAGACTCTGTCTTTAAAAAATAAAAGTTAAAAAAAATTAGAAAAGATATATATATATATATTTTTTGTAACAAGAAAAAGCCCACTAAAGTTATTTTAAAAGAGCTTAAGACAACACGGGTGGAGGTCAAGTGTCCACATTCAATTTACATCTTCAGAATTGTCAACACAGTCCTTCAACAACACACAATCATATACTTCCCAAAGATTCTTTTTCTGTTGGTCAGAATGAAATCATTTTATCCTTAATGCTATAAATGAAAAAAGCAGGGCACAAAATTGTGTTATAATGGCGCTAACTAGACACAGGAAAAACAACAGCCTGGAAGGAGTTATCTAAAATATTCATGATTCGGTCGGGCGCAGAGGCTCACGCCTGTAATCCCAGCGCTTTGGGAGGCTGAGGCGGGCAGATCACCTGAGGTCTGGAGTTTGAGACTGGCCTGGCCAACATGGCAAAACCCCGTCTCTACTAAAAATACAAAAATTAGCTGGGCGTGGTGGCAGGTGCCTATAATCCCAGCTACTCAGGAGGCTGAGGAAGGAGAATTGCTTGAACCCAGGAGGCAGAGGTTGTAGTGAGCCGAGATTGTGCCACTGCACTCCAGCCTGGGTGACAGAGTGAAACTCCGTCTTAACGAAAACAACAAAAAAATTTGTGATTCTCTCTCTGGGTAAGAGGAATGGTGAGAATTCTGTTCTCCACCTCTTTTATATGCTTAACTCTATACTTCACAGTGGGCATGGATTATTTCAATAATCAGAGGAGTTAAAGAAAGATATTTCACTGGCTTTAGAGACCAGGCCCCTTGGTCAGCCTGCCCACTGTGCTTCCAGCCAACTGTGCTCAGAGGCGCAGGAGAGCTGGGGTCACAGGCTGGCAGTGCACTCCCCTAAAAAGGCCAGACAAGAGGCTGGGGGAGCCATGGGGCCTCCAAGGCAGAAGGCCTGGGACCTAGCGAGAGTCAACAGCCTTTCCCTCTCTTCCCTGTGTACAGGAGCATCAGCGATGAGCACCTGACATCCATGATCGCATTTCCGCCTAACAAAGAAACCCCGATAATCATCCAGACTGGGTGCGGGGCTTAAACACACAGGTGGACCTAAGTGTTCACATCTCAATTCCCATTCTGGAAAGCATGGAAGGCATTCGGCGAATGAATGCACTGGGGGGCACAGCAGTTGGTGGGGGCCTTACCTGTGAGCAAGGACTTCCCCAGGCCATCAGGTTGAAGACACACAGCATGGCCAAAGTCGCAGAGGGCTGCATGGCTCCCATCGCTGGACAGGAGCACGTTGTCAGCTGCCAGGCCGCCCCGGGGAGGAAGAGGAACAGGTGAGTCATGCCGGGTCCCAGCCCACCCTGGCTCGGTTTGGCCTGCCCTCCAGTGATGTAATTTTCTGGCTGACCCTACGTGGCAGCTGCTGCTTCTGATTAGTTTCATCAGTTGTGGAGGAAGGGAGGAGGGTATCAGTTCAGGCTAGAGGCAGACAGGATCTCTGAGGGCAAGGGGACAGGAGCAGGGTTTACTCTGGGGGAACGCTGCCACTCTGCTCGCCTGCCCCAACCCCGTACCAGGGGTCACCACTGGATGGGAGCTTGACCTTCGGTTCTCTGTTGCCACCATCTACCAGAAACTATAGTGCTTGGCTAAGGGGTTGGAGAACATCATTCCCCTTCCTACAGGCAGAGTCCTGTCAGCCTGTCTCAGGGCCTGCTACTGGAGATGACCAGGCTAGCCCAGAACTGAGAGGAGATCAGGCAGGATGGTGTGAGAGAAGAGCCTGCTGGGGAGCAGGGCCGTGGGGCCTGGGCCTTACCTTTGACGTCCCCATGCAGAATCCTTCGTGAGTGGAGGTATTCCAGCCCCTCCAGGGCCTGGCCCAGGTAGTAGAGGGCCCGGTCCTCTGGGAGACAGCCCTGCTCCTTGACCAGCTGGCCCAGGGAGCCACCTAGGAGAACAAAGGCCAGGCTATACCTGGGACTTGCTCGAGCCTCCATGCCAGCCAAGGGCAAGAGCACAGGGCAGGTGGTGGAAAGCAGGGTCATAGGGTCAAGAGGTTAACAATGGATGGATCAGTGACCAAGCCAACTTGGGCAAGACTCAGGAGGGAACCCTTGGCACTGAATTTGGAGCAAGAGTGGGACCTGGCTCCTTACCTTCCAGCAGCTCCATGAAGATGTTGACCCAAGGCCCTTCCCTCACAGCTCCATACAAAGGGACAATTCTGGGTGAGGTCAATCCTGCACATGCCATCAGTTCCTCCGCCCGAAATACTTCCAGCCGCACCTGCAAGGGCCCAGAGGCAGCTGTGAGACAGGAAGAGGGGACCAGAGCTGGGTCCCTGACATCCTGTCAGGACCCCGGTGCTCCACACACAGAGGCTGCTGTTTCCAGTGGCTATGCAGGGGCCCGGGGGACCTGCTGGACCCTCAGAGCCTAAATATCCCGTGCCCTTGGTATCAGGAGCAACTTCCTGAACTTAATTAAAGTTCTGGAGTGCTGCCCATGTGCAAAAACAGCTGCATAAAAACTACATTCTGGGCCGGGCGCGGTGGCTCACGCCTGTAATCCCAGTACTTTGGGAGGCCAAGGCGGGCGGATCATGAGGTCAGGAGATCAACACCATCCTGGCTAACACGGTGAAACCCCGTCTCTACTAAAAAATACAAAAAAAAATGAGCCAGGCGAGGTGGCGGGCGCCTGTAGTCCCAGCTATTGGGAGGCTGAGGCAGGAGAATGGTGTGAACCCGGGAGGTGGAGCTTGCAGTGAGCTGAGATCACGCCACTGCACTGCAGCCTGGGCGACAGAGCGAGACTGCATCTCAAAAAAAACAAAAACAAAAACAAAAAAAACTACATTCCGGCCGGGCGCGGTGGCTCATGCCTGTAATCTCAGCACTTTGGGAGGCTGAGGCGGGTGGATCAAGGAGATCAAGGTCAGGAGATCAAGACCATCCTGGCCAAAACCCTGTCTCTACTAAAAATATAAAAATTAGCTGGGCGTGGTGGCATGAGGCTGTAATCCCAGCTACTCGGGAGGCTGAGGCAGGAGAATCGCTTGAACTCGGGAGTCAGAGGTTGCAATGAGCCGAGATCGCGCCACTGCACTCCAGTCTGGCGACAGAGTGAGACTCCATCTCAAAAAACACAAAAACAAAAACCACCCCCTCCCCC
This sequence comes from Papio anubis, assembly GCF_008728515.1. NCBI lineage: Eukaryota > Metazoa > Chordata > Mammalia > Primates > Cercopithecidae > Papio > Papio anubis. The sequence continues at coordinate 52,090,866 of NC_044992.1, forward strand.
CAAAAAAACCCGAAACCCTACATTCCTCATCCAGGCTGCTGGCATGCTGTCCGCCCTCAAATCTGCCAAACGCAGAACATTTTTTCCCCCAGCTAAATGGGCGATTTCTAGGATGTGGGTCCTTTTGCTAATCACCATCCATGTCTACTGTCAGAAGCCAGGCTTCTGACTTATCTGATGGTCAGGAACCAAGATTTGGACTCCATCGGGTGCATTTTGTTTTTCTTTTCTTTTTTTTTTGAGACAGAGTCTCGCTGTGTCGCCCAGGCTGGCATACAGTGACGTGATCTTGGTTCACTGCAACCTCCGCCTCCCGGGTTCAAGCGATTCTCCTGCCTCAGCCTCCTGAGTAGCTGGGACTACAGGTGTGTGCCACCATGCCCAGATACTTTTTGTATTTTTAGTAGAGACAGGGTTTCACCATGCTGGCCAGGCTGGTCTCAAACTCCTGACCTTGTGATTCACCCGCGTCGGCCTCCCAAAGTGTTAGGATTACAGGCGTGAGCCACCGTGCCCGGCCTCAACACTTTTCTTAACTCTTGTAATTATTTGTTTCTTTCCCAGAGGACTAAAACATCCACATAGACAGAGCAGTGTGTATTCTGTTTGCAGCTGTCTCCCAGCATCTGGGAACATAAGGAGGCTTCTGCGGAGGGGTCTGGCCAACTGCCGACTGGCAGGTCTGGGATCATCCACTCCTTTCTAAAGGGACCAGCAACTTGGTGGGAGGAAATAGGCCTTGGATATAAACATTGTGGGCTTAGATCCTGGCTCAGCCTTTTAAAACAAGGCAGCAGACTTCCCATCCACGTGTTTCCATATGCAAACAGCAGGGACAGTGGTATCTGCTCCTGGGTAGAGCAAGGATTTGGAAGGATGGTAACCGACACCAGGCCTGGCAACCAGTGGGCACTCAGGAAGTGCTAGCTCCCCAATTCCTCCAGCTCACATCAGAGAAGCTGATACTTAGACCTTTTTTTTTGAGACAGAGTCTCGCTGTGTCACCCAGGCTGGAGTGCAGCGGTGCAACCTCAGCTAATTACAACCTCCGCCTCCCGGGTTCAAGCAATTCTCCTGCCTCAGCCTCCCGAGTTGCTGGGAGTACAGGCACCTACCACTATGCCCAGCTAATTTTTCATATTTTTAGTAGAGACAGGGTTTCACCATGTTGGTCAGGCTGGTCTTAAACTCCTGACTTCAGGTGATCCACCCGCCTCGGCCTCCCAAAGGGCTGGGATTACAGGCGTGAGCCACTGTGCCCGGTCTCTTAGACCTTTTTTTTTTTTTTTTTTTTGAGATGGAGTCTCGCTCTGTCACCAGGCTGGAGTGCAGTGGAGTGATATCTTGGCTCACTGCAACCTCCGCCTCCTGGGTTCAAGGGATTCTCATGCCTCAGCCTCCCGAGTAGCTGGGACTACAGGCACGTGTCACCATACCCAGCTAATTTTTGTATTTTTAGTAGAGACAGGGTTTCACCATGTGGTCTTGAACTCCTGGCTTCATGATCCACCCGCCTCGGCCTCCAAAAGTGCTGAGATTACAGGCGTGAGCCACTGCGCCCGGCCTCTTAGACTTCTTAATAGACTTGCCCTCCTTCCCGGCTGCTGATGGTTCTCAAGTAAGCCTTGAGTGGCATCGCCAGGGGGCGCTGGCAGTAACAGAACCAGCTTGGAAGCGATCTCCACAGACTTGCTGACTTGGCAAACAGCTCTGACACTGGGGTTTTTGGATTTTTGCCTATCAGTGGAAAATATCACCCTTCTGGTTCCCTAATATCTGGTTTGATTAATCACCTCCCATGAACTTTGACTCTGCCAGTGTTTCCAGCTCTAAAAAGCCTCTGAACCTGAGTTGGAACTAATTCAACAACAGGACTTGTTAGCAAATGTCTTCAGCCTAACCAACCCCAAACTGAGCTTGAGGCACCCCGGGGCACTGCAGAGAACTCAGAAGGGTGCCAAATGGATATCTGACATTTGAGGGAAACAGCCACCACAACGTCTGCTGGACACCGCATGAACGACTTGCTCGAGACAGTTCAGCTTCAAAGTTCAATCACACGACATTCCCTTTGATAATGTATCTCTATGAAGCTAAGTTTTTGGAGGTCACTGTGATTAAAAGTAGTTCAAGGAGAAAATGTGGGAAATGAAGGTGGTGGTGTCCTATCTGATTTCAAGGGTTGAGATGTGCAACAAGGCATACATCCCATTAATAATCTGGCTGTTTGGAAATGGAAGGACCCTTTTTCTTTCAACTTATGTGTCGCTTTTCAAATGGCTACTAAGTTGTTACGATAAAGACTTATTATTTGACCTCATTGCTTCATACACACATCTGTTGGGTATTTGTTTTGGCCTGGGTTGCCCTGAAACAATGACTGAGATATTAACAGGGCTGTGATCCAAAAGAGTTGGGGAAACTTGGCTTTAACTTTGCAGAAATCTGTAAGTCCTCCTAGAGTGTCCCGTCCATGCTAAAAATATTTCCAGTCACCCAGACCAAAGAGGGTGGGAGGAGATGCTTCAAAAGACAAGGTGCTTTAGAAGTCTGTGCCAGCAGAGAAAGCAGCCCAGCCTTCCAGGCCAAGCTGGCCGCCTGTGTGGCCACCCCTCCTCTCTGAACTTCCGTGTTCCTCATCTGTAAAATGAGGGGGCTGGACTGTGATGAGGATATTCATGAGAATTACGATCTAATGCCCACTTATCATTTCCCAAGCACTGGTAAAGCCCTTTCTAAGCATTAGTTATTCAGATCTTACAATAGCCTGTAAGCTGGTGGGATCATTATCCCCATTTTATAGATGAAGAAGCTGAAGCCTGGGCAAATAATCTGCCCAAGGTCACTGTGTATAAGAGATCACAGCCTGGCTTTTGCTCGGGTAAGCCTGACTCCAGAGCTGCCAGCTACTCTGCCTCCTGAAGGCCTTTCCATGCTGAACTTTTTTTTTTTTTTTTTTTTTTTTTTTGAGACAAGGTCTCCTCCCTCGGTTGGCCAGGCTGGAGTGCAGTGGCACAATCACAGCTCACTGCAGCCTCGACCTTCTCGGGCTCAAGTGATCCTCCCATCTCAGCCTCCCAAGCAGCTGACACTATAGGCGCCATGCCCAGCTAATTTTTGTATTTTTTGTAGAGATGGCGTTTTGCCATACTGCCCAGGCTAGTCTTGAACTCCTAGGCTCAAGTGATTCTCCCACCTTGGCCTCAAACATGTTGAGATTACAGGCGTGAGCCACTGTGCCTGGCATCCATGCTAATGTTTTAAAATACATTCAGGAGCGAGCATCCCCAGGGGGAAGCACTGTCAGCAATGAGCCCACTGCCCAATCCAGAAGCCACTTCCCTCCACTCAACTGCCTGCACGCTGGACGCTGGGAATCACTTTTTCCTCCTTGAACTTTCCTCTTGTTTTCCTTGGTAATCTTTTTTTTTTTTTTTTTTAAGATGGAGTTTCGCTCTTGTTGCCCAGGTTGGAGTGCAATGGCGTGATCTCGGCTCACCGCAACCTCTGCCTCCTGGGTTCAAGTGATTCTCCTGCCTCAGCCTCCTGATTAGCTGGGATTACAAGCACCTGCCACCACGCCTGGCTAATTTTTGTGTTTTCAGTAGAGATGGGGTTTCTCCATGTTGGTGGCTGGTCTCAAACTCCTGACCTCAGGTGATCCACCTGCCTTGGCCTCTCCAAGTGCTGGGATTACAGGCGTAAGCCACCATACCCGGCCTTCTTTGGTATTCTTTTTTTTTTTTTTTTTTGAGATGGAGTCTCACTGTGTCGCCCAGGCTGGAGTGCAGTAGTGCAATCTCAGCTCACTGCAACCTCTGCCTCCCAGGTTCAAGCGATTCTCCTGCCTCGGCCTCTCGAGTAGCTGGGACTATAGACGCCCGCCACCACGCTCGGCTACTTTTTTAGTATTTTTAGTCGAGACAGGGTTTCACTGTGTTGGCCAGGATGGTCTCGATCTCCTGACCTCATGATCTGCCCGCCTCGGTCTCCCAAAGTGCTGGGATTACAGACGTGAGCCACCGTGCCCAGGCTCTTCTTTGGTATTCTTATCTGTTTTATAACATCAATAAAAAAAGGCATAAGAGCAATTCTATAAATTCTTTTGCAGATTCCAGGAACGTAAACTGCGTGAAAGGGACTACCACAGTACTGTGCACAGATGTCCAATGAATATTAGAGGGTCCCGCCTTATTTTCTCAGCACCATCAAGATATTCTCCTCTGATCCTTGTGCTATTTTCCTTCTAAACACGTGTCCAGGACTGAAGGCTGCTCACCTTTACCCTAATATAAATGTCTATCCCCCATTACAACTCGGGTTCCTTCAGGTCAGGCCTGTGGATTTCACATCTGTCCCCAGCCCCTGCACAGTGTCTGGCACAGAGCAGGTGCTTGGTGACGGCTGGGTTGACTTGGCCAGGGTCACATTATCCCAGATCAGCGGCAGAGCCAAAGCAAAGCTCCCAGAACTTCACACTTGAGCCAGATGTCCTAAAAGGAGTGATTCTTAACCCTTTTTGGGCTACAGACCCCTTTGAGGATCTGGTAAATGATATGAATTATTCTTCAAAAATGTGTGATTGCCCATACATGCAACACACAAACACTTTGTTTTTTGAGACAGTCTTGCTCTGTCGCCCACACTGGAGTACAGTGGCATGATCTTGGATCACTGCAACCTCTGCCTCCCAGGTTCAAGCAATTCTCCTGCCTCAGCCTCCCGAGTAGTTAGGATTACAGGCATGTACCACCACATGCAGCTAATTTTTTATATTTTTGGTAGAGATGGGGTTTCACCATGTTGGCCAGGCTGGTCTCGAACTCCTGACCTCAAGTGATCTGCCCACCTTGGCCTTCCAAAGTGCTGGGATGACAGGCGTGAGCTACTGCACCTGACCGACAAACATTCTTTTGAATGAAGTTCCTAGAGTTCATGGATCCTATCAATCCACCACTGACTAGGATAAGAACTTCTACATGGCCGTTAAAAAGCGTAAGATGGTTGTGTATGTGCCAATAAGGAAATCTGTTGTGATATATTATTGCATGACAAAAACATGGTACAGAATAATCACTAGAGTAGGATCCCATTTTTTGTGGGGTTGGGGGACAGGGTCTCACTCTGTTGTCCAGGCTGGAGTGCAGTGGCATGATCTTGGCTCACTGCAGCCTCTACTTCCTGGGCTCAAGTGATCCTCTCACCTCAGTTGCCCGAGTAGGTGGGACCACAGGTGTATGCCACCATGCCTGGCTATTTTTTTTTGTAGAGACAGGGTCTCTACAAAGAAATGCTAGAATTGTAGGCATGAGCCCCACACTGGCTGATCTATTTTTTTTTTTTTTTTTGAGGTGGAGTCTCGCTCTGTTGCCAGGCTGGAGTACAGTGGCACAATCTCGGCTCACTGCAAGCTCCGCCTCCTGGGTTCACGCCATTCTCCTGCCTCAGCCTCCGGAGTAGCTGGGACTACAGGCACCCGCCACCACGCCCGGCTAATTTTTGTATTTGTAGTAGAGACGGGGTTTCACTATGTTGGCCAGGATGGTCTCGATCTCCTGACCTCGTGATCCGCCCCCCTTGGCCTCCCAAAGTGCTGGCTGGGATTACAGGCATGAGCCATAGGCCCGGCCTAATCTTACTTTTTTTTGAGACGGAGTCTCACTCTGTCACCCAGGCTGGAGTGTTGTGGTATGATCTTGGCTCACTGCAATCTCCGCCTTCCTGGTTCAAGCAATTCTCTGCCTCAGCCTCTCGAATAGCTGGGATTACAGGTGCCTGCCACCATGCCCAGCTAGTATTTGTATTTTTAGTAGAGACGGGGTTTCACCATCTTGGCCAGAGGCTGGTCTTGAACTCCTGACCTCGTGATCCACCTGCCTCAGCCTCCCAAAGTGCTGGGATTACAGGCGTGAGCCACCGTGCTTGGCCCTGATCTTACTTTTAATTGCAAACAAATATAGGCTCATTATAAAAGAATTCAAATGATACCAAAAAAAGCAAAAGTCCCCATTTCCCAGTCCTATTCTCAGAGGTAAATGCCCTTTGACAGAAATCTTTTCAGACTTTTAAAATTTCTTTTTTATTTCTATTTTTAACTTTTTGGTAGACATGTGATCTTGCTATGTTGCCCAGGCTGGTCTCCAACTCCTGGCCTCAAGCAGTCCTCCCACCTCAGCCTCCCAAAATACTGGGATTACAAGCATGAGCCACTGTACCCAGCATGGACTTTTTATGTGTGTATAAACAGGTAGTTGTTTCTTCTATTAAAATGGGATCCTGGTGGGGCAAAGTGGCTCACACCTATAATCCCAGCACTTTGGGAGGCTGCCCAGGAGTTTGAGTCCAGCCTGGGCAACACAGTGAGATCCTGTTTCTACAAAAAATAAAAAATTAGCTGGGTGTGGTGGTGCGTGCCTGAAGTCCCAGCTACTTGGGAAGCTGAGGCAGCAGGGTTGTTTGGGTCTGCAGGGCTGAGGCTGCAGTGAGCTGTGATCATGCCACTGCAAACCAGCCTGGACAACAGAGCAAGATCCTGTCTCAAAAAAAAAAAAAAAAAGATCAAACAAAAACCTTAAAAAAAAAAACTGCATCAAACTCTGGACCCATGGCCAATCAGCATCCAGATCAGGATGTTCTAGAAGGAGGACGAAGGGAGTGCTGGCACCACCACGTGACACCTCACATACTGGATTCTCCCCAAGAAGCATTGTGGGGGCACAGACTTATTCTGACCCGGTATGCGGCCTGACCTCTGATGCCGGGCCCACCTCCCGGTCCCCATCCCCTCATCAGAGAACTGTTTCTCCTGCTCTTCCAGCTGAAAACCCTAAAGGACACCACTGCCTTGACGGAAAGGAGGGGCTGTCTGCCCAACCAATGGCAGCTGTGCGGGCTGCCAAAGAGTCATCCCCACTGTATTCTCCGGGGTGGGAAGGAAGTGGTTCTGTGAGTGGCCAGCTCTGGTGGGCTTGAGCTGCAGCTCTGGTGCTGAGAAGTCCACATCTTGTGCTTGGAGTTTTTCCAACTGCCTTGCAGTGGATGGGAGGGGCGAAACATGGAGTATTTATCCTCTTCCACTATATTAGGGTTGTTTACCTTGTTGCCTGGGAAGACTCTGAGGCCCTCAGCAGGGGAACAGCTGAGAAGCCCAGTGACTAAGCTCCCAGCGCTGGGTGCGCGTCTCTTCACACTCTCACACTCTCCTCCCACCACCTCTCAGGAGGGACAGCTGAGCCTTCTCCGGTAGCCTGGAGAGGGGAACTGCAGCTGAGCAGGTCAGGCATGTGGCCTTGGCCTCCAAGTGGAAGACGATGATCCACATTGGCAAGAACTCGGCAAGAACTCAGCACGCACTCAGCACGTGCTGCCAGTCGGGGGTGGTGAGAGCAGAGTTTTCGTATTTGACACAGTGTGTCTCAAGTTTGGGGTGATACCTGCAGATAGTCCCCTCACCCGTCTCACCATCCAGCCCAAGGACACACCAGGGAAGCTGGGTTCATTCACATCCCAGTTGTCTCCTCTCCCCTTAAGGCCACAGGCACCCCGGACGGTGGTGGCGGTGTCTGCTCTGAATGGGGCCAGTGTGTGCCGGGCTTTTGTGCTCTGGCTACAGTGAGCATTTCCTGTGTCAGGTTGGTGCTCCAAAAGTTTTGGACTTTGGAGCACTTCAGATTTTGGGTTTTCAGATTGCGGATGCTCTACCTGTATTTGTTGCTTTCCTTTTGGAGATTGGAGCGTCTCTGACATAAGCCACTTGAAACAAGGTCTCTCTCTGAGCTTACTTCACACTGGCCAAAGGGCCAAGGGGATGGTCCACAGAAACGCGCCTTAGGTCCTGGTGCTGGCTTTGAGGCTGAGAGCTTTGACTGGCAACAAGGTGGCTTCCAATCAAGGTGATCCAAGAGTCAGGGGTGGGGGAAAGGTTGGTGACGGGGAGAAGGACTGACACCCGTGAGGCCTGTGGGTCTGCAGCCGCCACTGATGCTCCCTCTGGGCCCGGACAGTGTAATCTGACAGGAGGAGGCCTCAGCTCCAGGCCCAGCATGCCACACCGTCCTCTCTGCTCTCCACTTCTAACACCAGTGAGATGAAGGGGTGGGAGAGGTGATTCCTGTCTTCTGTCTCTACTCAAAACTCTAGGACAACAAGTCTATCTTCTTTCCTCTTCTTCCTGAAGAGTGGCTGAAAGCCGAACTCTCAGGTCAGACAGACCTGGTCTGAATCAGGGCTCTGCCACCAGGCCATTGACTTCCTGTCTTGCCAAGCTTGATTTCCCCACCAAGTCTGTCTTGTAGGACTGCGGCACACCTGGCCAACAGGGCAGAGCTCCGACTCCCACTGAGACTGGCCTCCTGCTGGAAGCGCCTGACAGGTGGAGACTACTGCTTTCCCCATCATCTGGCCCAGGTCGGGGGCGGCCCCCTATGTGGTTCAGGGGTTTTACCTCAGTGTGAATTTCATGACGCTCCAACCATCTTCCATGTTGGGACTTGCCCCTCAGGGCCCTGGCTATATTGAGACACCGAGGCCGCGTGTGTCCTCTCACACTGCCTCTCACATACACACATGCCAAGGGCAGCGGCCAGGCCAGGACACGTGACAGGCTGCTCCCTTCCAGTTCCAGCCGACCTCAGGTGGCCAGTGACAGCCAAGTTCTGTTCACAAGTCAGACCCACAGTCACCCTGCGACTGTCCTTGACAGAAAGCAGAGGGAACACACCAGGCCCCCTTCCTGGCTTCCCTCTTCACTCAGCCCCTGAGCCCTGGCATACCTTTTTGACAGCGCACTGGAAGCCAGTCTGCTTGTCCTCCATCCTGTGCACCTCTCCGAAGGAGCCTCTGCCCAGGCGGGGCTGGTGTGTGGCCCAGTGGACTTCTTCTCGGTACTCATAATCCACTGGCTTGAGTTTCTGGGGTTGGCAGGAGAGAGAGGCCAGTTTTAGTGGCCAGGGCAGCAGAGGGCTACAGGGCTACAATGAGGAAGGCCCTCCAGCTAGTGACCTTGCCAGGGCTGCTGAGCTGAGCCCTCACAACCAGGCAGCCCTGGGGCGAAGACGGGGATCTGGGCTGGGCAGCCCCAGAGAGGGGGTAGAGGAATGAGGTGAAGGCGAGGGAGGGGTTCATGGGCTGCAGCCACTGATCCTTGTGATGAAAAATATCCCAGACTTGTGATGGTGAAACAGAAACAGAACTGCCAATCACCTTGACAATGAAAAAACAAAACTCAGGAGCTAGGTGGAGGGAAGGGAGGAACAGTGAAGAGGGGCCGGGGTCAAGGATGATGTTAAAAGAGGATGGAGGGGCCGGGCATGGTGGCTCACACCTGTAATCCCAACACTTTGGGAGGCCAAGGTGGGCGGATCACTCAAGGTCAGGAGTTTGAGACCAGCCTGGCCAACATGGTGAAACCCTGTCTCTACCAAAAAATACAAAATTAGCCCAGCATGGTGGTGCATACCTGTAGTCCCAGCTACTCGGGAGGCTGAAGTGGGAGAATCACTTGAACCCGGAAGGGGGAGGATGCAGTAAGCTGATATAGTGCCACTACACTCCAGCCTGGGCGACAGAGTAAGACTCTGTCTCAAAACAAAACAAAACAAAACAAAAAATTAAAAAATTAAAAAGTAGATGGAATAAGACGGTGCAGTGGCTCACACCTATAATCCCAGCACTTTTGGAGGCCAATGTGTGAGGACTGCTTTAGCCCAGGAGTTTGAGACCAGCCTGGGCAACACAGCAAGACCTCATCTCTACTAAAAAAAGAAAATAGCTGGGCGTGGTGGTACACGCTTGTAGTCCCAGCTACTCGGGGGGCTGAGGCAGGAGGACTGCTTGAACCCAGGAGATGGAGGCTGTAGTGAGCTATGGTTGTACCACTGTACTCTAGCCTGGGTGACAGAGTGAGACTCTGTCTCAAAAAACAATTTATTAAAGAAAAAAAAAAAAAAAGTGGATGGATGGAATAAAACCCAGAAATCAAAGTGTGATAAAATCATTTAAAGTTATACACTTATTTGGGAAGTGAACAAGAGGAAAAAGGGAAGGAGGTGGGTGGTGAAAACAGGTCCCATCCTCATCTTCTGTCTCTGGGGGCCATGATAACATCTCCAGTGGCTCCCGGCTGATTCCCCTTGTCCTCAGCATGTGTATTATTCATGCAGTGCCCGCATTCAGCAAGCAGGAGGTGACCAACCAGAAGAACTCAGAACAGAAGACGCTAAAAAGGCTGTGAAAAGTGAGGTTGGCAGCGTAACAGATGACACTTTTCATCCACAGTGAGCACTATCCTACTGTTTGATTTGTCACCACAGATAAGAGTGACTCTGATAAAGAGAGAAAAGCATCCCCCAGGTTGCTGGTGGAGGGACGTATACAGGTGCTGGGGGATTAGTTACCTCAGTGAGCAGGACGCCCTCATTGTCCTCAGTTTTGGGGCTGGGCTCCCGGGGTCTGGAGCCCCCTGCTGCCCAGGTCTTGGCCAGGCTGGTCAGGCTGTGGGCCTGGCCTGAGCTCACGCTGCCTTGCAGAGCATGCACCAGGTATTCCTCCACAGAAAACTTCTCATGGGCACCACGAGACGGGCAGCTGGGCTCCAGGTGTGGGCCAGGCAGGGGCTTTGGACTGTCTACACAGGCCAGTTTGCTCAGGTGTGGGTGAGGCAAGGGTTGCTGGCTGTCTACACAGGCCAGTTTGCCCAGGAAGGACTCTAGAGGGTGAGGTTTCCAGGGCTGGAGAGGGTGGAATGGGAAGGGATGAGGCAGTCTGCTATAGGGGAAGGGGTGCGTGGGCAGGGGCAGGGGGCCTCCGTCCTGGGGGTGGTGCAGTTTCCACACGTGGTTCAGACATTGCAAGGGGCTGATCAGTTTGTGGAGTTCCGATCGAGGCAGAGCTGGTCGCAGGCCCTCGCCAAGCTGCTTAAAACAGAGTTGACCAAGGCCTGGTTCCTTCAGAGGCTTGGTGAACTGTGGGGTGTTTCTCACATACGGGACGCCGAGTGGAGACTCATCCTCCTGTGGGGAGAAACACAGCTGTCAGCACAGAGGGCCAGGGCCAAGGCACAGGCTCCAATTCCAAGGCCCCATGAACCTGCGGTCTGGGCAGTGGGTGGAGGGTCTCACCTGCACTGGGATGGTGCAGCTCTCCTGCTCAGGGGTCCTGGGGAGGGGTTTGGCCAAGGCCACTCCTGTATGAGCCAGGGACTTTGAGCTCTTCTTCTTCCGTTTCTTCCGGGCTTTGCTACGACGCTTTCCCTTCCAACACACACGGGCCATTTTGCCCTCAGTAGCATGGGCCACATTGTTGGGGATCTGATCAAGACTCTCAGACTGGCTGTCAAAAAAGGGACAGATTTGCATATTGAGCACAAGGAGGCAGGAAGAGGCAATGGCCCAGACACTTGTATCTGGACTCCTACAGATCCAAGGTCAAATCCCAGCTTGCCATTACTTGTGTGAATGCGGCCAAGTTTCTAAATCCCAAGGAACCTCAGTTTTCTCACTTATAAAATGGGTTTGGTATTTTCTGCCATGCAGGGTGGAAATGAGGTTTCAATAATTTAGTTCATTTAAAAAGCCCAGCTCAGTGTCTGGCCCCAAGGCAAGTTGCCAAGAAGCTGTGCTTGTTACTATGGTGATGGGATACAGACTCAGCACTTCTTGGGGAGAGTTGGGGGAGGAGACACGGTTTGCTCACTGCTCTCCAAGGTCAGCTGCCCCTGGAGAGCTCCCAGGAGGGGGCCAGGCTCATGGCAGGCCTCTCAGCTCTGATTGAGCAGAGCTTGTTTCTGTTGCCTCCGGATGGAGGAACAGGTAAGGCTGGTCACCTCCACTCTCACGGTTCCTGGGGGTCCCTGGCTGCTGCTGAAGGTGACACCCTGGACTGCTGCCTGGTACCGGGGAGCCTGCCCTTCTCTGCTGGCCTCGGGGCTCATCACTGCCATGGCTCTAACTGGACTGGGGTCCCTGCCAAGTATGAAAGGACCTGGCAACAGATGGGTTGCTGCAACAGCTGTGGAGGAGATCATGGCCTCAGCCACCCTCCCTTGGCCTCATCTTCTGTCCCCACAGAGGAGGCAGACTCATGGTAGTCCTGGGGACCACTGGAAGCCTACAGGCTTCTCTTGGACAGCTGAAAGAAGTATGTCTATCAAAGGCTCCTACTCTGGGCCAAAAGGCACCCAGGACAGCAGAAGGAATCCCACCAGATTCTAAGCCTTTCTTGGTTCCAAGGCAGCTGCCCTCCCCACAATCTTATCACTAGCAGGTTCCAAACTCCAGTGATACAAAAACCTGCCTGGTGATAGGGGAGGGAGCTTGAACTCTTTTTTTTTTCCCAGACGGAATCTCACTCTGTCACCAGGCTGGAGTGCAGTGGTGTGATCTCGGCTCACTGCAACCTCCAACTCCCGGATTCAAGCGATTCTCCTCCCTCAGCCTCCCAAGTAGCTCAGATTACAGGCATGCACTATCATGCCCAGCTAATTTTTGTATTTTTAGTAGAGATGGAGTTTCACCATGTTGGTCAGGATGGTCTCGATCTCCTGACCTCGTGATCCACCCGCCTCAGCCTCCCAAAGTGCTGGGATTACAGGCGAGAGCCATCACGCCCGGCGCTTGAACTCGTTTCAAAAATCATCTGTGGGGGAATGCAGAACCTGGGAACAGACTGAGCCCCACCCTGGCTTCCTTTCTACTGGGCCACCAAGTCTATCTGTCCCCTCCTTTTCTACTGCCCACATCCCTACTTGGTGCATCTCCCAGGAGAAAAGGCACCAGCAGGTTTCTCACATAGAGAACAGTAGAAGGCCCCCTGACCAACCCGAACTGCGCTCACAGTCATGCAAGAGTGGAAAGCAGCTTCTGTTCCCAGTACCCTCCCTGTTGATGGGAAACGAGGAGGTGCATTAAGGACTCTGAGGAGAATAAAAATAAAACGTCAAGTTGATGTGGCCCAGAGGCAGTCAGCCACAAGCTGTGAAAAGCCTTTGAAAAGCTTATTTGGCTGAGAGAGCGGCTCAGCCAGGAAAGCCTGGGCGAGTTCCAGGAGCTGAACCACAGGTGCTGAGGGAGGGAGCCCGGGGTCAGCAGGAGCAGCCCAGGCAAGCGCTGGGGACGAGGATGCTGGGTCCAGTCCCCGCCTTCCCACTCAGGCTTGTCTCCCCTGCTTACCTGTACTGTTTGGACCCAGCGATGAAAATGCGTTCTGAAAAGGTGGGGCTGAACTCCTGGCTATTCTCACCTAAAGCAAAAGGAGTTAGATTAGCAGAGAGGAGAAAAAATAGGAATTCAGCACTTAGGGGAGAGACATTTTACAGAGATCCCCTCTGGCGCCTCTCCTTCCCCTCCATTCCAGACAACCCCTGTCTGGCAGTCACCTCCCCACCAATGCCTCCTTCCCGCACTGTCTCCCCAGCTTCTCAGCTTATGGTCAAGAGCAGACCATGGCCTCAGCCACCTGCTCTGAAATAGCCATGCCTATAATATGGGGATCATAGGGTGCCTGCCTCACGTCCTGTGAAGCTGAAGTGAGATGATCTACAAAAAACGCTCAACACAGTGCCTGGCTCATAGGAAAAACAGCTCAGTAAATACCAGCTATTAGGTATTTATATACGTATGTACATATAAGTGTGAATATATGTGTGTGTATTTTTTTTTTTTAATTATGTCACTCACTGCATTTTAGTTTTTATTCTCTCATGTCTCCTCAAAAACCAACCAGGAGGAAGTGGGAGACAAGGGCAGGATGTGTGCGTGTGGAGAAACGCCAGCACGGCTGTCTAGCTCTCCAGGTTCCACCCCAAGAAGCCTACTGGGTTGAGGGAAGGTGTTGGAGAGAGAGGACTCCCGGCCCTACCCAGGCCTCGTGGGAGTTTCTGTCTCCAAGGGAAGCCACCATTACTAGTCATCATAAGGTATCATAAGTAGAAGCAGAAAGGACCAGACCAGGCCTCACCCTGCCATGGCCTGCCGCCCCAGGACTGGCCCAGCAGGCTCAAGAGCACGGTGCTCATTCCTGGGGGTGGGGCCATCTCTAGGTGGAAGATGGTGAAGGCCCTACAGGCCCCAGTGGGGCTTTCCAGGAGACCTGGCCTTTCCTGTCTGGAGCCTCTCCAGATACTCGGGCTGCTCAAGGTCACAGCAGAAGGTTGATGGCCTGCTTGATGATTCTGCAGAGTCCCGAGCGCTGTCTGTTACCTCTCTTCCCCTGCTCCAGTCATGATGGACACAGCCTCCCCTTGCCACATTCACCATCTGTGCACTTTTACAACCCCACGTTCCATGATTCTCGGCATAGACCTCTGGTTGTGTCTTGTGAGAATCTTATCTAGCAGTGGCACGGACCTCTCTCCTCCATAGGGAACCCCTGGGCCCAGTTACCCACCTGCAGGCCCACCCACCTGCCCCATGCCCACAAAAACCCCAGGCCCCTACACTCAGCCTGGGCGATGATAGAAATGGCAGCTGGCCCTGCCTCGGAGCCTTCCTTGGCTGTGCCCTTGGTAATCACGTCGTTCAGGATCTCCCACTTTCCGCAGAACACAGGGCTCTTCTCCACGGCCTCAAGCTTGTAGACGGAGCTCTGTTTCTTCCCCAGTGGCGGCGTCTTCTCCTTGGCTTTGGGGAGTTCCTTCTGCTGCCCCACTGCTGAGCCAGGGGCGCCTGGGCAGGCCATTTCCATCACTGCCATCTCCCAGGCTTGTGCTCACCCTGAGAGAGACCAAACACAGAGCAGGTCACTTAGAATCCCAGACCTGGGAGAACACAGGTCAGCCTTGGGTGGGGGAGAAAGGCAGGGGCATAGGCTCTCTGCCTCTTTATGTATGCCTCTGCCACCCATACTCATCCTCCAAACATTCTCAGTGGTAAGACTCAACCTCTCAACATCTACACATGTTCCACATGGCACAGGCCCCCGGTCCTCCCAGCACCACAACATAAACAGCTTCTTCCACTGTGTCCAGCAAGGATGCCAGCCAACTCCCTCTAGGACAGCTGTGGCACAAATGTCTGGGTCGGCTCTTTCTTGCCTTTATGGTGGCGGAATCTTTTTCTGTTGTTTGTTTTATGGCAAACTTTGCTTCCCCAGGACAGGGTGGTGAATCCCAAACTCCAAAACCATGGCCTCACCGACCCCACATAAGCCTTTGGAGAGGGCCTGTTGACATACACCATCCACAGTGACTTTTCTCCAAGGGAGAGAAGCAAGGTTCTATTCTGTTCCCTAGTAGGAGGTAGATATGTGTGTGTGTGTGTGTGTGTCCTACAAAGTCTAAAACTCAGCATGCAAATGGTGCTCAGCACGTGGTTCCTTGCCCAATGCGTCTGTTTGTGGCTCTCCAGAAGGAACTAACATGCTTCCTCCTCTAACGTCCAGACTCATTGGCTGAAAACTTCTAGGTATCATTTTTCGTTCAGGCAACATCAGGAGTAGAATTTATACTAAAGGCCCTAACACCAACCTATACCTCTAGAAATAAAGAATAAAGCACAAGAATTCACCTTTCTCTGGGTTCTGTCTTGCCCAGCCCTAGGAAGCTGCAAAGAAGAGCAAACCAGAGTTGCCAACAATCTGTGCAAACAGCCTGCAGACTGGAATTGGCAAAAAAGAGAAGAGCACTGATTTGAGACTGTTACCATTTGGAAACCTTTTTAAAGACTGGGAGTTTTTAAAGGGCAGGGCCCCTCTCAGGCATGACTTGCCTTAGAAACAGCCTGAGAAGGTCCCAAATGCAGAGAGATTTTTAATAACTGCTCTCTGATGGTAGGTTTGTCTTAAAGCTGCTACTAACAGAAATCATCTTCCTTGCGGTAACTCTCTGAACCCTGGATCACGACTCTGCTTCTGGGGCAGACAGGCACACCACCTGAAGCTGAACTCTAAGGCCTCTGGCCTTTTGCCCTGTGAGGCCTGAGGACTGAATGAGATGGTGGGAAACTGAGGTACTAAGTTGAAGCCTTTCTCCTTCTGAATCTGCCTCACTGGTCTTCCCACCTTGATGGCTCTGAAAGGCTCTGCCAGCTTGGCTGGGGTGTGTGGTGGGGTTTGTTGTTCGCCATTGATTAGTCCCTTGCATCTCTGTCTTCAGGGGTCTCCTAGCTCTGAACTCGGAGTAGTTCCAGCTTCCTGCAAGGATGCCTGGATTTGGTTCCAAACGCCAGATGCTGAGGAAGCCGAATGGGTGGCCTCACTGTTACCTGAGGATCTTAAGAAGTCTGAGGGGGCTGGGCACGGTGGCCCATGCCTAAAATCCCAGCACTTTGGGAGAATGAGGCAGGAGGATTACTGGAGCCCAGGAGTTCAAGATCAGCCTGGGCAACATGGTGGAACCCCGTCTCCACAAAAAATACAAAAAATCAGCTGGGGTGGTGGCATGTGCCGTAGTCCCAGCAACTCTAGAGGCTGCAGTGGGAGGAATGCTTGAACCCAGGAGGCTGAGGCTGCAGTGAGTTGAGATTGCACCATTGCATTCTCCAGCCTGAGTGACAGAACAAGACCCTGTCTCTAAAAGAAAAAAAAAAAAAAGTCTAAAGGGTGTTCTGAATCCAATTAGGCAAAAGCCCTTCAAGGCCGGCTATACCTCTTGTAACAGTACTTTCATCCCACCTCACATCTCCCCACCCCACTCGACCTCCAGAAAAGAAACTGACCTAAGCCCAGAGCCGATCCCACCTTTCTCAGCCTCTTTACCAGGGGAAACGAGATCTTAAGAACAGACGAAAAAGTCTCCAAACCTAACAGCAGTAGGGAGTGCTCACAGGGAGCTCGATGTGACCTTGACCTCCTCCTTTCTATCTGAAGAAGCTGAGGCCTAATTCAGTGGAGACTTGTCCAAGGTCACCCAACCCACGTGTGACAGGGCATGGCCAGGACCCAGACCCTAGGATCTTTAGGCTATGATGCCCACTCCCCAAGCTCCTGGGTTACAGGCGAATGCAGAAGGGGACACGAAGGTCCTCCCTGGTCAAGAAGCCCTGGGGCTTCTTGCTGGAGTGAAGAGGCTCCTGAGGGCAGAGGTGAGGCCCTGCACACAGTGCCTCCCCAGTGTATAGCACAGGGGCCACAGACCAGGCAACTGACGCTGGCTGAATGAGGGACTCAAAGGACAAAGATTGCTTTTCCATAACCTTTGGAGACAGGATGATCCTGAATGCTGAGGAGGAAGAGAGAGTCCTGCCTGATGAATGAGAAAAATGAGGCCAGGTGGTATAGCTGCTGCTCTGAGGGTGCGTGGCTATTAGAGATCTGGCTGTGTGGGGGCTCTGATAGCCTGTCCCTGCCTGGCATGGCCCAATGGAGGCTTCTGGATAGGTCATCCTGAGCTAGAACTCCTCCAGAGAGGGTGCAGGGCATCCCGAGTCCCAGAGCTGTCCTTTCATATTGGTGTTGGGGAGGCAGCTGTCCAGGGCCCCAGTCGCCCCTCTGTGGGCACACCAGGCTCCCCTCTTCCCAGAGAAGTGGAAGCTGAGGCTGAAGCAGCCATGCTCAGAGCCTCCTCTGCAGTTCCCCGATGACTCATCCAACAGCCTGGCAGGCAGACAGTAACAAGGAGGCTGTTGAGAAGCTGACCCAGCAGATGGCAGCTGAACTTGTGAAGGGCATGGGGAAAACAGGCTGACCCTCACCTCCCAGGGGCACAAATCACGGCCTGGGAGCTGTAAAGCTCCTCCTGTGGCTGGCTTTTCTGTGCCACATCACCATGACTCAGACCCTCACTGACAGCCTCCAAGTTCAAGAGGCTATTCTTGGGACACTCTGGCCTGACAGTGGCTCTCCCCAAACACCTCCCACACAGACACACATGCACACATACACATGCACACACAGACACATACACATACATATGCACTTGCTCCCTCCCTCCTTCCCTAATTCTATCTGGGCTCTCGTCTACAAAAATCATGGTTCTGTATTAAGCCCAGGACTACTGGCTAGGGGGCCTTCCCAGCCCTGGACTTTGGCCTCTGGCTGTCACCCCAGCTCATGGCCCTGCTGCTATGCCCCTTCTTCCTCCTGCAGTGTGTGGGGAGGACGAAGTGGGAGCTAGTTATGTCTCTGCCTTTGAAGGCAAGTCCAACTCCTGATCCATTCCTCAGCCTAGACACTCTCCCCAGCTTCACTCAGGCCCCAAATGTATTGGGTCCTCTGCTCTCGCATAAGAGTTAAGGACAAGAGTAGTGGCAACAGTCAAACCCACATGGCTCACCCATAAGCCCATGAAATCAGAAGAGGAAAGGAAAGGAGCAGAATTCACTCCATATTCTTTGAGGCCTGATGCACAGACACTGTTGGTTCTTTCTTCTGTGATGCCTCAGTGACCTCCTGGCGAAGCCTGGGGGATAGGAATGATCTGGATGGTACCAGATCAACCCCTGGGCATAGCTGTATGAGGAGTTCTTAATCTGGGTTCAAGGATGGATTCAGGGAGGAAAATATAATTTGCATTTTTCCAGGGAAGACTTGGTCCACAGCTTTCAACAGATTCTCCAAGGATCTGCCATTCCCCAGAAGGTTGCTCTAGTCTCCCTAGAAGATCAGGGCCAGGCTAAATGCCTGATTCTGGCTCTATTCTTCCACTCCAAGGAACAGCTCTCCAATGCAGCAGTTTCCAATCTGACCACAGATTAGAATAACCAGATAAGTTATTTAAATGCATTCCTCTTAGGCCTGCTGAACCAGAGTCACTGGGCATTAGGCCCAGAATCTGTACTTTGGACAAGTTCTCTGGATGATTCTGATGCCAAAGGACCAGGGACTGCCACCTGACCCCTGCTCTGTACTCAAGGCGACACTGTCCAAAGTGGTAGCCACTAGCACCATGTGGCTATTTACATTTAATTGAAATGAGGTAAAATTTGAAAATCAGTTCCTCTGTTACACTAGCTACCACACTCAACAGTGCAGACAGAGAACACGTCCATCATTGCAGAAAGTTCTACTGGACGGTGCTGTTCTGAAGTGATAAGAGCGGTGTTTTCTCTGACAGCAAAATTTCTGTTCCTAGGATTCTAGGGCAGGAATGGGGTTTACAGTAAACAAATTTTTGATTCACTGGAAGGTACAAAAGCAATGTTTTAAATGTTAATCTTCAAAGATGATAATCTTTTAAAGAATATATCATATTTCATTTCCCTGTTT
Source organism: Papio anubis (assembly GCF_008728515.1). Lineage (NCBI taxonomy): Eukaryota > Metazoa > Chordata > Mammalia > Primates > Cercopithecidae > Papio > Papio anubis. The sequence continues at coordinate 52,110,003 of NC_044992.1, forward strand.
TAGCAAGTACAGCATAGTAAAAATGCCAGACTGGGAACCAGAAGTTATGGGTTCTAGCCTTAATGATTTTTTTTTTTTTTAAGAAGAGCAGTGGGACCATTTTTGTCAAATGAAATCATACCTCAACTCCCAATAACTAAAAGAACCAGATGCATGGAACTGGCATGTAACCCACATTTGCAACTGCTGCCCTGGCTGAAGGAGCTCCACATGCTCAGTGTCCCTTCATCCACCGAGGACCTCTACAAAATCCTAGTTCTCCAAGAAAAGAGTTTGGAAACCAGCGGCCTAGGATATCTTTTGAGGTTCCTTCTAGTTCTGAGAATGTAGCCCATCTGTCAGGATTCTCTGAGGGCCAGACAACTCCAATTCAGAACACTAACTGTCGCTATTTACAAATCACCTACCGTCATCTCATTTTCAGACATGAAGATATGGCTTAGGGAAGTTTAGTAGCACACCAAAAATTACGCAGTTGCAGGTTGCAGAGGTGGGGTTGAACCCAGACTGCTGCCTCCTAAGCCGACATCTAAACCTTGAGCTAGCCACTTAACTTCTCTGAGTTTCTTCTTTTAGCTTCTTCAGAGCTGTTTTGAGGACCGAATGAAGAAGAGTACATGAAACGTCGATCGGGTTGCCTGGCCAACAGAAGGGGCTAAATGAATGTTCATTCTCTTGTCTGTCACCAGGCTACTAAAAGCCATCACTGAGGTGATGGGACTTCTCTGTTTCAGCACCATATAGCCAAGGTATCTTGAGCCTTACCTAGTTCATGCAACACTTGGAGACTTGATTCTCCACACACGAAAGGGAAATAAAAATCTGTCTTACAGAGCCATCTTGAAAATGTCTACAAGGGGCCAAGGCAAATCCCTCTCATGACTATTTCATCTGGAAGTAAAACTTGTCCTTCTCTGAATGCCCAGAGGGGATAAATAGCAGAAGTAGAATGACTCAACTTCCTTAATAAGATATTGGTTGAAAACCAATCTTCTCCCGACTTCCTCTTTTAAGCCTCCAGCTTGCCTGGCCACCAGGCCACAATAGGCAAACCTCTGCCTATCAAAGTGAGGGGCTGGGCTGGGCGTGGTGGTTCACGCCTGTAATCTCAGTACTTTGGGAGGCCAAGGCAGGAGGATCACTTGAGGCCAGGAGTCTGACACTAGCCTGGGCAACATAGTGAGACTTCATCTCTACAGAAAATTTAAAAATTAGCCAGGCATGGTAGCACACGCCTGTAGTCCTAGCTACTTGGGAGCCTGAAGCAGGAGGACTGCTTGAGCCCAGGAGGTTGAGGCTGCAGTGAGCCATGATAGCACCACTGCACTCCAGTCTGGGCAACGGAGCAAGACCCTGTCTCAAAAGAAAAAAGAGAGAAAAGGAAAAAAAAAAAACAAAAAAAGAGGGAACCAAGGGCAAGTATCAGGCAGAGCAAGCTGGCCTGGCAAAACAGCCATCTGGCGAGGCAGACCCAGAAGTCCCCATACATGCTCACCCTGACTCCCCTTTCTGCCCTTCCTGCAGCCCTTTCCCCAGTTTGTTCCAGACTGATCCCTTCACTTGCCTGAGCAGGGCAGCACTGGGCAAGGCTGATTCCCTTCTTCTGCCCACCCTGTTCCTCCCATAAGGAGTGGCTGCTTGTCTTCCTCCCTTATCAATGTCTGCCCAGATCTCACCTATCCTTTAAGGCCTATCTACTCAATGAAGCCTTTTATGGTAAGCTTCTGCATCCACTCCATAAATATTCAATGAGTGTCTCCCAAGTGCCAGGGAATGGAATAGCCACCACCGTCCATAAATGTTTTCTGTGTATGGGGCATGGTGCCAGGAACTCTATCTGCCTTGTTGATGCATTCCACACTAACCCTGCAAGGTTGGCAATATTATCTCTAATTTTACAGATGAAGAAATTAAGGCTTAGAGAGGTACATTACCTACAGGAATAAATGAGGCTCAATTTATACGGTTAGAGCATCCAACATGGAGTTAGCGCTCAAGCCAGGACACTCTTGGCCCATTCTCTTGGGACCCAAGGATCTCCAGTTCCTTCCTAGAATAAGATCTGGTTGGCAGAGGCATGTAGAACATCCAGGAACTGAGCAGTATTACTACCCATGTGGATATTACTACCCCTAGCATCTGCCCATCTACTGTTGGTAATAATTTCTTAGCCCATATAGACAGGAAGCAGAAGAAGATCCCTTACTGATGAGGGGTCTCGTCAGTCAGGGCTGAATCAGCCATCAATTTGTCAGACTTTTAGTTCAGTTACACCACTAAATCCTCCTGGGGTGTTATGACTTAACTTGGTGGTTTTAACAGGTCATTTCATTTTCTTGAAACAATCAAACAAGTCCACATCTAATACACACATACACAAACAGGAGTTCTAGGTAAGGTGGCGCTGCCTTCACTGAAAGAACCACTGAAGGATGTGCTTTGCAAAGAAAAAAAGTAAACCAGAAAAAAGGAACAACGGTAGGCACAGGAACTCAAACAATATGTTGGTCAATTTAATTAATAGTTGAATATGAAAAATTGGTTTAAATCTTTTTTTTTTTTTGAGACGGAGTCTGGCTCTGTCGCCCAGGCTGGAGTGCAGTGGCGGAATCTCGGCTCACTGCAAGCTCCGCCTCCCGGGTTCACACCATTCTCCTGCCTCAGCCTCCCAAGTAGCTGGGACTACAGGCGCCCGCCACCATGCCTGGCTAATTTTTTGCATTTTTAGTAGAGACGGGGTTTCCCTGCGTTAGCCAGGATGGTCTCGATCCCCTGACCTCGTGATCCACCCGCCTCGGCCTCCCAAAGTGCTGGGATTACAGGCATGAGCCACCGCACCCAGCCTTTTTTTTTTTTTTTTGAGACGGAGTCTCGCTCTGTCGCCCAGGCTAGAGTGCAGTGGCACAATCTTGGCTTACTGCAACCTCAGCCTTCTGATTCAAGTGATTCTCCTGCCTCAGCCTCCTGAGTAGCTGGGATTACAGGCATGTGTCACCACCCTTGGCTAATTTTTGTATTTTTAGTAGAGATGGGATTTCCCCATGTTGGCCAGGCGGCTTTCGAACTCCTGCCCTCAGGTGATCTGCCTGCCTCAGTCTCCCAAAGTGCTGGGATTATAGGCATGAGCCACCATGCCTGGCCAGTTTAAATCATTATAAAACATGAAAATCTAGACACTAATAATAAGGAAGATGTGTGAAATGGGTTGTTCGATGGGTAAAAAGTAATATGATCTTTGCCTTTTTGGGGACTTTATGTACAAAAACGTTTAAATGTTACTAGAAAAAATTACAGTTAATATGTATGTTGATTTGAGTAATGACTAAAATAATAGAAATACAATTCAGCGGTGAAACCCCGTCTCTACTAAAAAATACAAAAAACTAGCCGGGCGAGGTCACCTCGGTGGGCGCCTGTAATCCCAGCTACTCGGGAGGCTGAGGCAGGAGAATGGCGTAAACCCGGGACGTGGAGCTTGCAGTGAGTCGAGATCCGGCCACTGCACTCCAGCCTGAGCGACAGAGTGAGACTCCGTCTCAAAAAAAAAAAAAAAAAAAAAAAGAAATACAATTCAGACCAGAAGAGTAAAGAAGGAAAAATAGAAAATGCTGTCAATTTGATACAAGGCAAGGAAAGGAGGAAAAAAGAAGCAAAAAGGACAATAAATATAAAAAACACAAGATGGCAGAATTAAGGCAAAATATTAGCATGTCATTAAACCACGGTACATGTGAGTAGATTACAAAACAGCAAACCAGATAGGATTTTAAAAGATTCAGCCAGATGCTGATGAAAAGAAACGCAACAAAATTATCCAGAAAAGTTGGAAGTAAAGACATAGAAAGATGTGCCGGGCCAATATTAACCAAAAGAAGTAATATTCGTATCAGAAAAATACTTAAGACAAAAAGATATAATCACTTATAGGCACCCAACAAAGAGCCTCCAAATCCAATGACTGGAGGCAGCCTGAGGCTTTATGTTGAGTAAGGTCTTGGCCCCAGAGTGTCCTGTCTAGCTGCAGAGCAAGGATCTTATGCGTGGCAGTTCCTGGGCATGTACTGGGTCTGCTGGGTGTGGGGCCCTGTGCCGAGTGCTGGCAGTATAGTGAGGAAGAAGACACTGTCCTTTGAGGGTCTTACAGCCTACAGGGGAAATAGACAAGAAGTCAGAAGAGTTCAGTACAATACAGGGATGCAAGGACAGAGACAGACACACAGCAGATGTGACGGGAATACAGGGGGACACCTAGTCCAGCCCAGGAGGTGATGCCTGGGCTGAGTCTAAAGCAGTGAGCAAGACCTGCCCAAGAAAAAGGAGAGGGTATTCTGGGTAGAGGGGATGGCAAAAGGTAAGGTACAGAGGTAAGTCAATGCAGCAATCACCAGCAGCTTGAAGTTGTCGGTGAGTAAAGTGTAAGTCAGGCAGTCCCAGGAGAGGAGGCTGCAGATGAAGTTCAGGCATCAGACCATGGACACACGCTTGATCCTCATATACCCCCAGGGTTTAAATTCTCAGATGAGTGAGGTGGGTATAATTCCACATTCCTCCCAGACTCTTGGGGGTCAAGTTCCAGATGGCAGAAGTCGCAGAGTAGGGGCAGATGGTGGATGCTGGGCATCAAATGAATGAGCCACTGGCCAGGCACAGTGGCTTATTCCTGTAATCCCAGCATTTTGGGAGGCTGAGGCAAGAGGATCACTTGAGCCTGGGAGTTTGAGATCAGCTTGTACAACATAACAAGACTGTGTCTTTATGAAAAAAAATAAAAAAGAAAAGAAAATCCTGCCATTGGTACAGAACCCCCACCCTGGCCTGGGCCAACAATCTGACAAGTGACAGGCTTCTGAAAGGCTTGCTTCACTCTCTCCCTCAGGCGGAGAGGGAGAGTGGCCATGTGATCCCTGGGACATAGAAACAGATGTCTAAAGAAGGAGGAAGGGGCCTTACTGGGGCCTGCACTCAGGCACTGTGAGTGAAACGCAGCCAGAGGAACCTCAAAACTGGACTCATTGGCCAGCCTGAAGCCTTATTCCAAGGAGAACAATTTCTGCATCAGCATTTCCCATTAAGAAGGATATGAAATGTGAAGGTACATTAATCACTAAAATCTTACAGATCAATTATTAAAAAGAAACAAATCAGACATGCCCTCAAAAACTCAGTTTCGGCCAGGCATGGTGGCTCACGCCTGTAATCCCAGCACAGTCTCGGCCAGGCATGGTGGCTCATGCCTGTAATCCCAGCACTTTCGGAGGCCGAGGCAGGTGGATCACTTGAGGTCGGGAGTTCAAGACTAGCCTGGCCAACATCGTGAAACCCCATCTCTATTAAAAATACAAAAATTAGCCAGGTGTGGTGGCACATGCCTGTAATTCCAGCTACTCAGGAGGCTGAGATGAGAGAATTGCTTGAACCTGGAGGAAGAGGTTGCAGTGAGGCAAGATCACGTCATTGCACTGCAGCCTGGGCAACAGAGCGAGACTCTGTCTCAAAAAAACAAAAACCAAAACTCAGTCTTGCTGCCAATCCCACAGGTCAAACTGCAGGGTAAATACAATCTATGGGGTAAAGTTTCTGACTGTCCTCCAATTCCCACCACATGCCTGATGATGGCTAGCCAGCCCTAGCCGTGTAGAAACTACTGTCTATGAGGCCCCTTCAGATGTTTAGGGCAATTCCCTCACATCTATTCTATTGGCATTGGTCTTACCCACTTTCAGCTTCTCTCTGACCTCCCACCCTCGTGCTGAGCTAATCCTGAAACATCATGTACTTAACACAACCTCAAGCTCAAAGACATCTGCTGGCTCTGCACTGCTTATGGGCTCAGTCTCAACTCTGTGGCCCATAATCTTTCTGGCCACTGTTTCCCCAAACATAGGGTTTGGCTTTGGCCAGTCTGATCTCTCCACAACCCCTCGGCTACTCAACTCTCCAGGTCCCACGTGTGCCATGCTGTTGTGTGGGCCACCCCATACATCCTGCTTGTCCTTCAAAGGCAAGGCTCAGCCTCCACCCAGGAAGCCCCTCCCATCAGCTCCACTGCACAACAGCCTCCTTTTCTGCCTGCCCACAGCACCTTGTCTTCTCTCTCCTCACCCTCCTCCTGGTCCTCACACCCCCACTCCCTTTTACTCATTCAATGAAATAATGTAGATGAAGGAACTCTGGGAACAATCAAGCATCATACCAAGTGAAGATACCCACTCTTTGTGTGCACAACTCACAGAATTGCAATCTAGGTAGGGAACAAATTAAAAAAAAAAAAAAAAACCAGAAAAAAGCATAATCAAAGATGTTCGGGGCTGAGCGTGGTGGCTCATGCCCATAATACCAGCACTTTGGGAGGCCAAGGCAGGAGGATTGCGTGAGTCCAGGAGTTTGAGACCAGCTTGGGCAATATAGTGAGACCCCATCTTTACAAAAAAATACAAAACTTAGCTGAGCATGGTCGCATGTGCCTGTAGTCCTAGCTACTCAGGAGGCTGAGGTGGCAGGATTGCTTTAGTCTAGGAGTTCAAGGTTGCAGTGAGCCATGATCACTCCACTGCACTCCAACCTGCACAACAGAGTGAGAGCCTGTCTCAAAAAAAAAAGCCAGGTGCTGTGGCTTATGCCTGTAATCCCAGCACTTTGGGAGGCTGAGGCAGATGGTTCACCTGAGGTCAGGAGTTTGAGACCAGCCTGACCAACATGGAGAAACCCTGTCTCTACTAAAAATACAAAATTAGTTGGGCATGGTGGCACATGCCTGTAATCCCGGCTACTAAGGAGACTGAGGCAGGAGAATCGCTTGAACACGGGAGGCAGAGGTTGCAGTGGGCTGGGGTGTATTGCATTCCAGCCTGGGAAACAAGAGCGAAACTCCATCTCAAAAAAAAAAAAAAAAAAAAAAAAAGGTCACAGTATTTCTGTAACAGTAAAAAACTAGAACAAAAAAGTCTAATTACAGGGGAAGGATAATTATTAAATAAATCATGGAACATCCATTAAAAATGTTTATAAATCATTTAACAATATGGAAAAATGGGATATTATATTAGTAAAAAAGAGGATAAAGAAGTATATCTAAAATATGACCCTATATACATGTGTTTGTATATTATAATGACATTTATAAAAATGTAGATACCTAGAACATATAGCAATGGTTCTCTTTTGGTAGTGGGCTTATGGATGATTTAATATTTCTTTTTATACTTTTCTAATTTTTCCACTTTTTCAGTGAGCATGTATTAGTTTTCTCAGTTCTCTTTTTTTTTTTTTTTTTTTCTGAGATGCAGTCTCACTCTGTCACCCTGGTTGGAGTGCAGTGACAAGATCTCAGCTCAATGTAACCTCCGCCTCCCAGGCTTAAGTGATCCTCCCATTTCAGTCTCCCGCATAGCTGGGACAGGTGCGTGCGTGCCACCATGCTTGGCTAATTTTTTGTATTTTTGGTAGAGACAGGGTTTCGCCATGGTGCCCAGGCTGGTCTTCAACTCTTGAGTTCACGAGATTCACCTGCTTCAGCCTCCCAAAGTACTGGGATTACAGGCATGAGCCACTGTGCCCGAACTTCGTTCTCATTTTTAACAGATAATGTTTCTAAACGGTAAAAAAAACAAAAACAAAAACATGAAACAGACGGGGTGCCAATGAAAAGCATGAGTCCTTCCCTCCCTTCCTTCATTCCTCTAAGGGGATCCCCAATACCAGTTTCTTGTAACTCCCTCTACTGATTTTTTCTGTAGGTATTACTTTTCTTTATTTTTATTATTGTTATTATTTTTATGAGATGGAGTCTCACTCTGTCGCCCAGGCTGGAGTGCAATGGTGCGATCTTGGCTTACTGCAACTTCTGCCTCTTAGGTTCAAGATATTCTCCTGCCTCAGCCTCCTGAGCAGCTGGGATTACAGGCACCCGCCACCATACCCGGCTAATTTTTGTATTTGTGGTAGAGACGGGGTTTTACCATGTTGGCCAGGCTGGTCTCGAACTCCTGACCTCAAGTGATCTGCCTACCTTGGCCTCCCAAAGTACTGCGATTACAGGCATGAGCCACCATGCCTGGCCAAATATTACTTTTTATCATGAAAACAATAAAAAAAATCTCTTGGCATGGGATGAGAATTTAGGAGGCATTAGGTCCACACTTGAGATTGGGGCTTTATAAATACGTGATGAGCAGGTTTCTGCGACCCTGTGCATGCACACGCACACACATGCAAGCACACACCCATGTGCAGGCGGGAAACTTCACCCGAACGTCTGTGGCTCTTCTGTTCTGCTCACTGAGTTTTGGCAGCTGGGCCGCTAAAACAGAAGGCTGGAGACGGCAAGCTTGTCCTTCCTGGTTTTGGTTTTCATTTCATTCCCTCCCTTGTTCTCTGACGGGGACTGAGAGTTTTTTATCAGTTGTGACTCAAGAAGTAGGAAGGTGCTCAGAAGATGGGGACGGTTTCCTGCTTTGATTTATCCAGTGGCAAATGTATGCGTGGTTACAGGCCTGTGCTAGTGCTGGATGGACCAGATGCCCCGGGCCCGAGTGGCCCCATAGAGTGAAAAACAGCAGAAATGGACCAGGGAGAGAAAAATCAGCCCTTCCTCCACTGCTTGTGCAAAGGGGTGGGAATTGCAGGGTTAGTCCTAGTATGGGAAACCCAAGGGAGGCCAGTTTTCCTAGCTAGCCTCTCCTACCTTCCTTAAATATGATCTTTCACCTTGCTTAAAATTTTTTTTTTCAGGCCAGGTGCAGTGGCTCACACCTGTAATCCCATCACTTTGGGAGGCCAAGGTGGGGGGATCACTTGAAATCAGGAGTTCAAGACCAGCCTGGCCAACATGGGGAAATCTCATCTTTACTAAAAATACAAAAATTAGCTGGGTGTGGTGGTGGGCACCTGTAATCCCAGCTACTTTAGAGGCTGAGGCAGGAGAATCACTTGAGACCAGGAGGTAGAGGCTGTGGTGAGCCAAGATTGCGCCACTGCACCCCAGCTTGGGCAACCGAGTGAGACTCCATCTCAAAAATTTTTTTCAAATACCAAAATAATTGTTCATTATAAAAATGTAAACAAAACAAAATTGTATATAGAAAAAAAATCCTGGCACCGTCCCCTCCTCTCTGCAACATAAAAAACACTTAAGTTTCATGTAAATCCTTCTAGTTCTAATTACTATACATATACAAACATATAGTTTGGGACTATTTTTAAAAGAAACGTGGGATTATACACATGTAGTATCATACAAATTGCATCTTTCACTTAACAAGATACTATGAATACTATTCCATCTCAGCACATGTAGATTTATTTCTTTTTTTTGTTTTGTTTTGAGACGGAAGTCTTGCTCTGTTGCCCAGGCTGGAGTGCAGCAGCCCATTCTCGGCTCACTGCAACCTCCGTCTCCTGAGTTCAAGTGATCCTCCTGCCCCAGCCTTCCGAGTAGCTGGGATTACAGGTACCAGCCACCACGTCTGGGTAATTTTTGTATTTTTAGTAGAGACGGGGTTTTACCATGTTGGTCAGGCTGGTCTTGAACTCCTGACTTCAAGCAATCCACCTAACCTCGGCCTCCTAAAGTGCTGGGATTACAGGTGTGAGCCACCACGACTGACCTCTAATTCATTCCTTTTAAGGCTTCATCAGATTGCATAAGATTGCAAGGTACAGATGTACCATCATTTGCCCACCTGGAAACTGTTTCCAATTTTTCTTTCTTTTTTTTTTTTTTTTGAGATGGAGTCTCGCTTTGTCGCCCAGGCTGGAGTGCAGTGGCGCGATCTTGGCTCACTGCAAGCTCCGCCTCCCAGGTTCACGCCATTCTCCTGCCTCAGCCTCCAAGTAGCTGGGACTACAGGCGCGCACCACCACGCCCGGCTAATTTTTTGTATTTTTAGTAGAGACGGGGTTTCACCGTGTTAGCCAGGATGGTCTCGATCTCCTGACCTCGTGATCCGCCTGCCTCGGCCTCCCAAAGTGCTGGGATTACAGGTGTGAGCCACCGCGCCCGGCTCCAATTTTTCATTTATAAGTAATAATGGAAAAAACCCTATCCTTATTCACATTTATGTGTACTTGTAGAAGGAATTCTAGGTGGTAAGCTCCTGGGATTGGAATTTCTCGGTGACTCTTTTAATGGGTTATCATCTCTTTTCTCCTGTTTCTATGTGTCAGAGAAGTAGGCAGCATTGGATAGGTGGTTTCCAAACACACTATTTATTTGCTGTGAAGATGCTATCCTTGCTTTCAACATGCTTACAGTCTAGATGGGGAGAAAATGGGTAGATGGATAAATAAATCATAAAGGAATCAAAATGATCTTAGCATCAGAAAGACCTTCAGAGGTAATTTATTCCAATATATTACTTACTAATCCTGAGGAATGGCCATTCAGCCACACGACAGGATGGCCTTGGAGTCAGAAGATTTGAGTTTGAATCTTAGTTTCTCAATACTCTGGTGTGTGACCATGGGCAGGTCACATAATCTGAGACTCAGGAGTCTTATCAGTAATACAGGGATCCTTAAACCCACATGACAGAATTTTACAGGGTGACTCAATGCAAGGAACAAAGTTTAAATTACATAGTACAGTGCCTGGCATGTAGTGGGCACTCTGGAAACATCAGTGGAAGCTCCAGTGAGATGGAAGCTGCTACAAGATGAGCAGTCAGACCTTTGCATGACCAGAACTGTAAGATTTTTTTTTTTTTTTGTGAGACAGTTTCGCTGTCACCCAGGCTAGAGTGTAGTGGCATGATCTTGGCTCACTGCAACCTCCACCTCCCGGGTTCAAGCGATTCTTGTGCCTCAGCCACCCAAGCAGCTGGGATTATAGGCATGCACCACCATGCCCAGCTAATTTTATTTATTTTTTTGTAGAGATGGGGTTTTGCCATCTTAGCCAGGCTGGTCTCAAACTCCTGGCCTCAAGTGATCTGTCCACCTCAGCCTCCCAAAGTCCTGGGATTACAGATGTGATGGTCCATAAGTGTTAAGTTGCTTGAAAGTTGCTGCTATGAGGCGCTGAAGGCTACCTCCCACAGCTTCTAGCCAGCAGCCCTAGCATCAGACGGAAAGTCTGGAACAGATGTGGTCAAAGCAGGAGGAGGAGAATCCTGAGAGCAGAGGGACAGAGTTGTCGGCAAGAACCCATGAAGATGTTCTTTGAAGAGCATTCTGCACACCCCATCTGGCTTCTGTGTCCACTGGCAGTGCCTCAGCTCTGCGTGATAAACTGGGACTCACAATTCCTTGGCAGCTAAAGCTGAAATTAGTTGTTCTGTGGTCATCTTTGGGTGTTGCAACAATCTGCTATTTGTATACATATAACCACATGCTGGCTGTTGGTAATCATACAAATGAATAATAATGGCAGCTATTATTATTTGCCATGTATTAGGTAATGCATGCATTTTTTTCTTGAAGCTTCACAACTCTGTGAGCAAGGCACTAATGTTATTCCTCTACAAGGAGGAAGAAACTGGGCCTCAGTAGGCCAGGTAAACTGCCCAAGGCCACGGCAGAAGCAAAGTGGCAGTGGCAGGATTTGCACAAGTGACTTTTATGTCAAAGCCCATACTCTTTTTTTTTTTTTTTTTTTTTTTTTGAGACGGAGTCTCGCTCTGTCGCCCAGGCTGGAGTGCAGTGGCCGGATCTCAGCTCACTGCAAGCTCCGCCTCCCGGGTTTACGCCATTCTCCTGCCTCAGCCTCCCGTGTAGCTGGGACTACAGGCGCCGGCCACTGCGCCCGGCTAGGTTTTTTCGTATTTTTTAGTAGAGACGGGGTTTCACCGCGTTAGCCAGGATGGTCTCGATCTCCTGACCTCGTGATCCGCCCGTCTCGGCCTCCCAAAGTGCTGGGATTACAGGCTTGAGCCACCGCGCCCAGCAAAGCCCATACTCTTAACCGTGACAATTTAAATCCAATTTAAACCCAATTTAAAAATTGGGACCGAGATGCAGAAGCTGTCACAAATCAAAGGTTAGTGAGAAATCCAGGGACTGGCCTGGGAGGAAGCACCTTAATTATGAAGCATGAACTACAGCCAGCCTATGTTCTGGAAAAAACAACTTTAAAATGACAACAGGGAAGAAAGACTCCAAGCTGGACTTGTGGTGGGTCTGTGTTCCTCAGCCCACCCAGGCCTGGCATAGCCGGGCCCATCCCAACGAGAAATTCTATGATAAATGCAAATGTGCCCTTCACTTTATAAAGCCTTTATAAACCTGGCTCCAGGCTTCTTGAGCTAATATTTACCATTCTTTTTATAACAAAGACTTGAGCAGCATCTTCATAAATTTCAACACTACTTTTGCCCCCAGGCCCTGATATAGGGCATTTTATAAGCTTTAAAAGAGAGGTATTACAATGGTATTTTCAATTCAACCTTCAAATCCTTTGCACAAGGAGAGCCAGCAGCAAATAGAAAAGATGCCGCAGGGGGCATCACGGATCCACAGAGACCCAATATGCAGGAGAACATGTGGGGCAAAGTAGTATTGAGATAAAAACCTGCCACATGTGTACTTAATTTTATACAATAAGCCACAAGGAATGTTTAATGTATGTTGTATAAAAATTTTTTCAGGCCGGGAGCAGTGGCTCATGCCTGTAATTCTAGCACTTTGGAAGGCCCAGGCGGGCAGACTGCCTGAGATTGTGAGATGGAGACCGGCCTGGCCAACATGGCAAAATGCTGCCCCCACTAAAAATACAAGTCACCTGGGTGTGGTGGTGGGTGCCTGTAATCCCAGCTACTCAGGAGTCTGAAGCACGAGAATCGCTTGAACCCGGGAGTTGGAGGTCGCAGTGAGCTGAGATCGTGCCACTGCACTCCAACCTGGGCAACAGAGTGAGATTCTGTCTCAAAAAATTAAAAAAAATAAGAAATAATTTAAAAATTAAAAAATTTTCAAGTGTCATTGAAATCTGCAACTCAGGGTATTTTGTACAACTGAATATTCTGATGAAGTGGGGCTGCCCTGTATGCCACTTAACAACGACCGATTTCCAAAGATTAGAAGGCCATCACTGCCCTTGACACTAAAATCATGTGAAACACAGCCAGTTTCTTTGATGACTCAAAACGTACTTTGTGATTTTGCCAAGCTTTGAGATCATTGTTACAAGCAGCATTTTGGTTGTGAAAAACAGCTCTCCTTATTTAACCTTTCGGGGTGGATTCTGAGCAAGAAGTTCCCTAGGCTACGGTCAATCTCGCTGAAATACAACCACCCGCCTCTCCTTTCTGGGTTTGGAAATCTGGTTTTCAGAGGTGGGAGTGGGCTTCAAGCAGCGTCTACCTGTGTTCGGAGAAGATGAAGAAAGACAGGCTCAGGCTCCCTGCATAGGAGAATTCAAGTTCATTGCAGTCACTGGTGACTGGTTCTGAAATTGAGGAACTAGTTTGAGGAACTTCAGAATAAACAAGAAACCCAAAGAACTCGGCTTTCCACGGAAGGCTTCCAACGCATGGAAGGAGGCACAGGTCCAGCTCCGCCCTGCGGCGGGGCAACCTTGACCCTGGCCTCGTTTCAGATGCTGCCCCACACACTCTTTGACAAGCTGGCCCAAGCAACCAGCTTGAGGACATGATTGGCAGAGGGGTCCATTTATAATGAGGGGTCATAGTCTTGTCCTCCACTGGGAAGGGAAAAAAGGGCTCCGGACATGGGGCATGACGAGGAATATTCTCAGAGGATCTCACACGATTCTTTGGTAAAACAGGGTAAATCATGAAACAGCCCGTGGTTCTCTCGTCCTCCCCGAGGCCAGCAGGGCCTAGCAGGAGTTTGGATTCAAGTCTTGTACTTTCAGTCAACAGCAAATACTTAACCAGTGGCTACTATGTTTCAGGCACCATGCTGGCCAGCGGGAATATGAGGCTGATGAAGAGGCTTCTCTGCTGAAACCCTCGAAAGGCCTTCTTGGAAGGTTGAACCCAGTTACCTAGAAGCACTCCCTTGATCCACCTGCCTGCAACTCTCTAGTGGCAACAAGCCTATGGGATGTGCCAGGGTAGTCACTGCCCTCCCAATTCCCTTCTGGAAGGGTGGGAGGTGGTCAGTCTTTATTAGCGGGCTACTCACTGTCTGATTCCACTTTGAACTATATTTTCTTTTTTGAGAAAAGGTCTTGCTCTGTCACCCAGGCTGGAATGCAGTGGTGCAACCACCGCTCACTACAGCCTCAAACTCCTGAGCTCCAGTGATCCTCTCACCTCAGCCTCTGAAGTAGCTAGGACTACAGGTATGCACCACCATGCCCAGCTAATTTTTTATTTTTTTTTGACAGAGTCTTGCTCTGTCGCCCAGGCTGGAGTGCAGTGGTGCGATCACGGCTCATTGCAACCTCCGCCTCCCAGGTTCAAGTGATTCTTGTGCCTCAGCCTCTTGAGTAGCTGGGATTACAAGTGCCCGCCAACACGCCTGGCTAGTTTTTGTATTTTTAGTAGAAACAGGGTTTCACCATGTTGGCCAGGCTGGTCTTGACCTCCTGGCCTCAAGTGGTCTGCCTGTCTTGGCCTCCCAAAGTGCTGGGATTACAGGTGTGAGCCACGGTGCCTGGCCATGCCCAGCTAGTTTTTAAAAAGAAAATTTTGGAGGTGGGTCTCACTATGTTGTCCAGGCTGGTCTCCGACTCTTGGCCTAAAAGGTAATCCTCCTGCCTTAGCCTCCCAAGTCACTGGGATCACAGGCATGAGCCACTGTGTCCAAACAACATTTGAGCACATTTCTCCTGAGTGTCTCTACACTTCTGAAAATGCACTTCTTTCCCCCAGAGTGTTGAAGTTTCCCAATTGTTACCAAGCTCCCACTCCAAGCTGATGACTGGTACAAGACCCCAGGATGAGAGAAATACCAAGGGGTTCCCACCCAGGCACCTGCAGAATCCAAGACACTCTACCTGACAGCGCTGGCTCAAGCTGGAAAAGGAGGGCCACTGGGCTGCGCATGGTGGCCTCCTCGCCCCCTCCAGCTCCTATTGTCATGGCTCCCGACCAACACCGGGGCTGACCTGTGAGGTGTCTGCCTTCATGCCCAGCTTCCCCCTGTCATGGTGAGGTCCTCCAGGGCGGTGCCTCAATTGTGTTCGGTTTTCTAGCACCTAGTAGATGTGGCCCATTTGACACACTTGGCAAGTGTTCCTGAGTGAAAGGACAGACACACTTCTGAGGAATAAATGAGTGCCATAGGCTCTGGGAGTCTGGCTGGACAGGGACACGTGTCCACACTGTCCAATCACCTGGCAGGCTGGAAGGGAGGGAGTCACAGCTTGGTGGCTGTATTCTAACTGCATCCCAGCAAGCAGGTGTCCTGAAAGCTGGCTGTGGAGCCACTCCTGCCATCCCCTGTGCTAAATGCTGACTTAGAGACCCAATTACTTCTACTGCTTGAGAAGATAACCCTTCTGAACTGGACAACACCCATCTGGGCTCGGATTTGCATATATTTGTATATATCTAATACATGCTAGAGGGAGGTGGTGCAGGACTCTGTCCTTCACATTGATCTGTACAAAGCTATTCCTGCCTCTTCAGGCACAGCATCTGCCAGTGGAGACTGTTGGGCAGGACTCAAGGAGCCTGGTGGGTTCAATCAACTCCCTTGGTCAAAGGACTCAATTTGTAACCTTTTTTTTTTGAGACAGAGTTTCACTCTTGTCGCCTAGGCTGGAGTGCAATGGTGGATCTTGGCTCACTGCAACCTCCACTTCCCAGGTCCAAGTGATTCTCCTACCTCAGCCTCCTGAGTAGCTGGGATTACAGGCACGTGCCACCATATCCAGCTAATTTTTTTCTATTTTTAGTAGAGACGGGGTTTCACCATGTTGGCCAGGATGGGCTCAACCTCTTGACCTCATGATCTGCTCGCCTCAGCCTCCCAAAGCGCTGGGATGACAGGTGTGAGCCACCGCGCCTGGCCTCCATTTATCTTAATTGGCAACCACATCCTCATTGGAGGCTGGCTAAGCCTCCTTTCCTCCCAACCCTCCTGGCTATCCCTAGTATCGACCAGAAATATCTACCTTTTAACTCTGGCCCAGTAAAAGGAAACATTAATGTCAGTAGAAGGTGGATTTTGGCTACAATAATTCTTTGCATTTACAGGGGCCACCATCCAGATATGACATCATGAAATCATGCTTCACCCATAAGGAAGAGCCTCTCACTGAGAGGAGCCAGACAGATCAGCTAGGATAACACGCAGAGTATGCATGCACCTCCTGCACAGAAGAAAGATGCAGAAGAGCTTCATGCACTGTGAGTTTGGACCCCTGTAATCAATCATTGATAGTTACTAAATACCCACTCTAGGTGAGATACTGTTTGGCTAGGTAGGAAAATGCTCTAAAGGTGTGGGCAACCTTTGAGACTTCCTGGTAATTGTATTTTCTTATCAACCTTGACCTCCTTTTGATTACAGAACCTCATGGTATAAGAAAGCGTCCAACAAATAGCTTTCTGTTTACTTTTTCTTAGACCCAGGGCAGCAGCTGCTGTGGCTCCACCCTTCCCAGGCCTGGCAGAGCTTGCAGAAAGGCTGAGAGTGATAGGGTTGGGGTAGGAGAATAAAAGGAGGAGCTAGTTAAAAAAAAAAAAAAAATCCTGCTTCAGGTTTAGTTCCTTCATTCCCTGGCAGCAGAGCACAGTGAAGAGTCTGGGTTTTATAGTTCAGGCTCTGCCATTAACTAGCTGTGTGGCCTTGGGCAACCCACTTGGCTTTCTTGGGCCACCATTTTCTCTCCTGCATTTTCTCACTGCAAAAAATGTGAATGATCATGTCCAGGCTGTAATCCTAACAGCTCTTTCTGGACAGTGAGGTTAAGGTTATTTAGCCATGCCAGCAGGAAGTGACTGCTGGTTGGTCCAGATTGATGGAGTATGGGTACAGGGGCTGGGTTGGTGGTCTGCCAGAGATAGGGAACAATATTACTTGCAAGAGAATAACCGTTCCTCGGCTGTAGCTTCATTAAAGTCAAGTGCTCCTTGTACGTGGTCCTGGACATTGCTTATAGATGTCCCTGGCCATAAGTGGTCAAGTTCAACACCAGCTGCACTAGTCCAGAACAGTGTCTGAAGAAAATCTCTGCCTTAATGGTCACCTGATAGTGGTTTTAGCGGAAAGAGGGTCAGGAGAAGCTGTAGTAGCCAGAAACTGGGAGGGAGGGATGGCTCAGGAGTTCCCCCTGCTGCTTCTTTCTGGGTCCAAACCCTGGTCCTAGAAGTGTAGACAACTGAGGTGGTGGCAGGCTTGGGATTCCTGAAGCTTCTTGAAATCCAGGGTTTAATCTCACCTTTCCAATCACTGGAGCTCTGCAGAGCCTCCAACTCAGGTGGTTGTAAAGGAGGCAGGTGGAAAAGTGTTCCTAAAAGGTTTTTCACACCAAAATAGGGTTTGTCGCTCTGCTCTCTGCCAAGGGATTTCCCAGCTCCCTGGGGCCAAAGCTCCCCTCCTGCTTCTCTGCTGACTGTCACTGGAAGCAGGCCATTTTCCACCCTCAAGGTGGCTGGACTCAGGAGTCAGTGACACTGCTGATCTGGGCTCTGTGCCCTGTCTACGATCCCCCCTCCGCTGTCAGCCCGCAGGCCCCAGAAGCCTCCTGTTTGCCTCCTGCCCACAGCCTCCTAGCCCGGGGCTGGGATGAGGGTGATTTGTGGCAGAGGGCTCCTCACGAAGGTCTGCTCAGGACTTTCTCTGCAACTGTGCTGGGGAATAAATCGCCTGTCACCTACACCCCTGCACGGGTGACTCACCTTCCAGAGAAAGTGCTCTGCTCACCTAAGCAAAGCTGCTTGGAAAATGACTAAGGCACCTATCAAACGCACTCTGTGGGGTCAACCAGTTATGGAGCAAGGTCCAGGCACACTCTGCCTCTCACCTCCAGCTTGAAGTCAAGTGCAGAGCTGCCACGCCAGGCCTGCTGGTTTCATTTTCATCTGAACCCAGCTCCACATGAGGCTTGACATCCGGTGATCTATTTTTTCTAAAAACTAGCTTCACTTTAGAAATGACTCTTCGGCCATCAAGTTAGCTTCCCCAAGAGAAAACAAAATGTTATTTAAAGGGAATGGCAGCCTGGTGAGAGCCTATATTTTTGTTTTGTATTAAGGGGAAAAAAAGACTTTAAAATATAATATGAAACTGTTTTTTTTTTCCCTTATGAGA
This sequence comes from Papio anubis, assembly GCF_008728515.1. Lineage (NCBI taxonomy): Eukaryota > Metazoa > Chordata > Mammalia > Primates > Cercopithecidae > Papio > Papio anubis. The sequence goes on from NC_044992.1 coordinate 52,128,165, forward strand.
TTAAAACAAATGTTTTTCTTTTAATAGATGGGGTCTCGCTATGTTGCCCATAGCTACTTGACCTCCTGGGCTCAAGTGATCCTCCCGCCTCAGCCTCTCAAGTAGCTGGGACTACAGAAACACACACCACCATTCCAGGCTTCCCGTGAGATTTAAAGGGAAATCTGCAAGTCCCTGACTGCAGATCCTGGGCTCCCAGACACAGTCCTGGAGAGAAGCTGACAAAGACATCTTTATGAGAGGGAAAGGACGGCGAGCTGGGGATGCCATGTGGTAGTGGGAACCTCACTCCTCAGAACCAAATGTTCCCTCCTAGTCCCCCAGACAAAGAGCAAGTCCTTGCTGACCTACATGCCATACAGTATTTTCCCTTTCCTCACCTCCAGGGTTAATGCAGGAACCTACTTGATCACATGTGGGACGCAGGAAGCCCCTAGACAGGCCCAGCTGTGTCTCCAGCTCAGAGTCAGGATTGTCAACTGGGCAGAGCCTGGACCTTTGTAGGCTTATTTGGAGTATGGTGAGGACAGTATATAGTGTAAGGCAGGGAGAGCACGACAGCTGACGCTTTTAGACTGAAGAACTGTCCCCCTAAAAGTCCTACTGAGAAAATGACTCTGGCCTGTCAGGCAGTCTGACTCTTCTTGACATCATCTTACAGAAAACAGGTTTAGTCACAATGCATTAATTGGCAACTACTACTGCTACTATCACTGCTACTATTACTACTACTACTAGTGCCACCACCAACAACAATAACAACAACAGCAACAGTTACAGTCGCTACATTCTGTGCCGGGCACTGGGCTCAGCACTTTATATATGTCCTCTCATTTTCTACTCAAAACACTCCCGTTAAGTATTTCTGATTCCATTCACAGATGAGGCACCTGATGATTAGAGAAGTGAAGTGATTTGCCTGTGGGCACACAGGCAGGCAGTGGCAGACCTCGATCTGACCCAGGTCTCTCTGACCTGACAGCCTCAGCCACCACATGTGACACGGAGACACCAAGGACTTGTTCTGTTGCTCTGGACAAATCACGGGCTCTCCGCCTTTGTTTCTACATCTGGAAAATGGGCACAAGCACACCTGTCCAGACAGCAGGCTATTCCTCTTTTAGCCTTTTATTAATTAACAATCAATATCAATTAACAATTGACTGGTACAATAAATAAATAAAGCTGCTAGCCTGGTTTCGTTATATTCAAAACTGACATGTTTTGGGGGAGGAAAATCCTTACCGTTTCATGAGCAAGTCAGTAGAAAAAGCAGTGACCTAGATGTCAGGAAAAGGGGGTTTAGATTCTGAGCAATCCTGTCTATTTCTCCTTATGAGGCTTCACTTTTCTGATCTTTGTCCCTGCCCTTCTTCACATGAGCATTGTGTGAAAATAGAAAGACTGGCTATAAAATTATTCTTGATGCCACATAATTTCAAGGGATTTCTATCAGGGAGCTGAGGGATTAAGAGATGTAGAAAAGCAAGAAGGGAAGAGGCTCCTTTAGAACACAAAGAGCACACCGGTCACTGAAGAAAAATGACTTTTTCTGCATTGTCATTCAGGCAGTCATAAGCCTAGAACGAAAAATCTCATACTTCGATGTCCTGCTCAGTTCAACAGAAATGTTCCCCTACAATTTGCCCTGGGTCCCGCCTTCCCTTTCTGGGCTACTGCTTTCAGCATTTTAGCCAGCACCACAGAGTAAATGCAAAACCTTCACACATGCATCACTTTGAATGCCCACCCAGCTCTTGTAGATGTTCAGCCCCATTCTGTTCTCTTACTAGGGAATCGTGGTGTGTGGAGACTAGAGGGGCTGACATCCTTAGAGCTCCCTAAATCCACTGACATGGAATTGTCCCCGGCCCACCAATTTCACACTGGTGCCATCAACAGTGCCCATAATGCTCAGATGTTTCCAGTTTAACTGAAATACTAAAATGGGGCAAACAGGAAGCATCAGACACAACTGCGGTAGTGACTTATTAATCACGAAAGCAGAATTTTAGTTGCATTTTAACCTTTTGCCAGGAAAAAAAAAAAAAACAACCTTGAGATGATGGAAGCCATCAGTAGAAATATGCTGCCTGTATGTGTATTGGGCTGACTTAGACTTTTTACTTAGGACTAACTTTGCTTTTAAGATTTCTGAACTTTCCCCCCAGAAAGCACATCTGTCAAACCAACCAATATGAATCTGTCAGCTCTTCACAGGGGCAGGCAGGCTTGTTAGGAAAGCCCATGCGCTGTCCATTGAGACAGGAAAAAAAATAGGAAGTTAAAAGTGCCTTCACAGGCCAAAGTGATACAACACTGTTCAGAGGGTGCCAACAACGAAGAAAACAACCTTGGATAAAGCTTTCATCTCTTTCACATCTCCGCAGATCTCTCACCAGACCCTGGCCAGGGATGAGCGGTTATCAATCACCAAAACAAAACAAAACAAAAATCACAACAGTGGCCTAGGGCTGGACAACCAACCAGCGCAAGTCATCTTCTCAGCAGTAAATGATATACACATATTCCAGGCAGATCACAAAGGAGTCAGTGTTCAACAGGAGAACCAAAATGAGGAACCAAACCTTCATCTGTTGAGGCGAAAAGGCCCAACCAGACATTTTTGTTTAATAGAGGGAGACTGATTTGGCAGGGTCTCTGTGGTGCCGCTCCCACAAACCCTTAACAGACAATACCAGTGACAAAAAACCCCCTTCAGAACTGCTCCTTATAATCAGAAAACACTCAGAAGATGGCCTGAAGCTTGGCAGCGTCTTGCTGTCTGATTTCACAAGGAGCTGGTACATACACCTGGGTACTTATCTCTAAAATTAGAGTCAGAGATGATTACTTTTATTTTGAGATCTTCTGAGAAGTTCTCCACACCCTTCAAAAAAATGAGGATGTCCGAAAGGTGTCTGAAAAATTCAGAGGTCTGGCATCGCTCCAAAGGAACTGATTGATATCACTTAAAAAACACCAAGAGTAAATCCAAACACAAGCGAAGTAAGGCAAGCACTTTTTAACTGTCCTCTCACACTGACAGCATAAAAACCACACCAAAAACTTCTCCCTCCTGTCTGCATCTCAGTTCTATAATGTGGTCCTGATCTAGGATTCTGGGGAAGACCCATCCTTAGTCCCAGCTATGAGGCATCAGGCAAGATACATACCACTCCCACTCCCCTCATACACACCTGCCTCAGGTGCCTCACTCATAAAACAGGACACTACAATCTGTCTTACCACACAGCCATCTGAAGGAAAACAGAGCTCACAGGTATGAAGACACTAAGTAAAAAACACATCACTAATGTTAAGATACTGTCTCCTTCTAATCTTTCAGAAAGACCATGTTTCTAGTCAAGGGGTTTTCAACATTTTTCCTGGAATAAACTCCAGACTGCTATTTTATACCATGACCTTACCCTAATCATTTAATTTCACGTGCTTTTAGGGCCCTTAGTTAAGTCATTGGTGTTCATTGTCTCCAGTGATCAAAAGTAGTTTTACCATTTACTTTGCCGATGTATGTACCTTTCACCACTTATCCTCTGCCTCATTCATACCTCCAGTCTACCCTTTAGGGCCGAGAGCAACTTTTTAACCTCGACTAGGAAGGAAACACTTTTTCTGAAGTTAGCCAGCATTAAGGAGGCTCCCGGGCAGGTGGGAAACTGTACAAGTGGCCCCTGTCTGCCTGGTGCCCGGTGGTTGCAAGATGCCAGGGCCACGATGGGTTTCCAAGATGGGAATATTACATCTGAACCAACAGATAAAGTCCCGAGTTGGAGAGCCTAGAAGAATTACAGAGGAGGACTGGGTTCAGAGGGCGGAGGGGGGATGCTGCGGGCGGCCAGCACTGCCCCGCTGCATGCTGAGGACAGGCTTAGCTCGTGCTCCCCGCCTTGAGGTGTGACCTGAGAACTCCCCAGGAAAGACCAGGAGGGTTTCACGCCAGGGCAGATGCGAGGGCGCACTCCTGCAGGAGACACGTCCGCCCCACGCCAGGCGAGCTTCATCCTGGGGGCACTGGGGCGCAGAGCAGGCGGGCGGGCCTGGCGGCGGCGCGGGGCCCTGGTGAAAGGGAAGCAGGGCGCCCCTGCGCGCGCTCGGAGCCAGCGTGTGGCCAGCAGGAGTGCGCGGCCTGGAGGCCCGGGGCGAGCGCGGCGCCGGCAGCGCGTGCGAGGGCGCGCCCGCGGACCGCCGCGAGTGGGTTGGACGAGGTACGTCGGACTGCGCTGGCCCGGCCGCCAACCCCACTGTTCCGGGGCGAGGGGCCAGGCCGCAGGCCAGCCCGGGGCTGAGGGGCGATCCATCCTAGCCGCTCCCTGGGCGCCTCGTTCCGGGCCCCAGGGTCCCGCCCCGTCACCTACCGGCCAAGCGCCGATCTCCCCAACCAAGCGAGTGTTGCGCTCCGCTCGCCCGCGATCTCCCGCCGCCGGCCGCCGACCGCTGAGCTCCCGGCCCGCGGTCGCCCCGCCCCGGTCCCGGGCTCCGCCCCCTCGCCTTCTCCACCGCCCCCGGGGCCACGCCTCCCCCAGCGGCTGTAACTTTGCCTCGCTTCGCACCTCCCTTCTTTGGCCGCACGGCGACCTGTGGCCCCGCCCATTTCCCCAAGCCAGCCAATGAGACGGCCGTCCCTGCAAGCCCGTCTTCCCGCTCCCTAGCAACGATTGGTTAACGAGGCCTGGTTTCCAGAAATGGGCACTATTTCCGGGCGATGTTTGTAGAGGGGAGATCGCTGGGCGGGCGGACAGAAGGCGGAGGCGACTAGGGTGTTGGTGGAACCACACATGCGCCCTCGGCTTCTGGCAGTCTTACCAGCTGCGTTCTTCTCGAGGTTACTGGAAGGAAGGGCGAGTGTGCGCATGCGTGGGCACTCCCTGCCTCTGCTTCGGTTACCTTGGCGACAGCGAGGCGCTGTCCTTCGTGGGTCGCGCGCGTCCCGCTTCCTCTCTGCTGCCAGGCGGTGGCGGCTGAGGCGGGAGGTGGTGGGGGTAGAGATGTTTTTATTGAGCTCTTATCGTGTGTCTGGTGCTGTAGAATCCCTGCAATGAATAAAGGTTACAGTGCCTGCCCTCGAGAAGCTTCGGGAGCAAAGGGCTTACAGGGGCCCTACCTGTGGGTTGAAACCCAGGTACAAAGAGAGCATGTGGGTGCGTGGCGTGGTATGAGCGCTGAGCAAAGCATCTGCTTGCCGAGTTTGCAGACCGCAGAGCCGGCAAGAGGATGAGAGCTTGATGTATGCAAAGAAAGGACCTGGAGTTCAGAATATGCGTTGAAGTGTCAACAGTGCTTCTTTCAGAATGGGGGTCGGGGGTGGGGAGTAGGGAAGGTATGGACATTTTTTCAACTTTTGCTCCTCTGTATTATCTAGTGTTTCCACACTGAACTTGTATTTTATTTATAATAAATTCCAGGCCAGGCACGGTGGCTCACTCCTGTACTCCCAGCGCTTTGGGAGGCTAAGACAGGAGGATCGCTTGAGGCCAGGAGTTGGAGAACGGCTTGGACAATATAGCGGGGACCTCGTCTCTGCAAAAAATAAAAGAATAACCGGGCTTGGTAGTTCGCACCTGCAGTCCCAGCTAGAGGGGAGGCTGAAAGTTTGAGGTTACAGTGAGCCATGATCGTGCCACTGCACTTCAGCCTGGGTGACAGAGTGAGGCAGTCTTAAAAAAGAAAAAAAAACCAAACTTGATTTATTTGCAAAATAAAAGACGTACTCCTACCCTAGGTATCCCACTTCCACGAAGGGTCCATGATAGGTGTGGTGAGTGGCTCTAGTCTGGGGATAGGCAGGCCCCACCCAAGGCTGTCTTGAAAAGTAAGGAACACTCCATCTCTGAAAGTGTTTGAGCAAAGACCACCATCTGCTTGAGACTACTTTGCAGACAGTCCAAAGCTGAAATCTTCTTTCTGGATATATCTGTGCCAAACAGTCGTCTCCGCTGGGGGATAGGGAAGACCATTTATTTAGGCAGTGGTCAAAAACTCACAACCTGAGGGCCTCATCCACTCACCCAGGCCAGAAATATGCTTTGTTTGGCTGGCCCAATATTTTTTTAAATTTGAATTTGAATGCCTTAGAGCAGAGCCTACGATTCCTTACAGCTCCCGCCACTCTGTTTTTTACTCAACCATCTAACCTTGTGTCACCTGTCTGGGCCCTGGAGCATTTGAGGTTGTGGCTCCCACAGAGTCTGTGCTTTAGAGCCAAACAGTCTCTGGTGCCCACCCTGGCTCTGCCACTGACTAGCTGGGAGATGGCAGGCAAAAAAGAAGCTGAACTGGTGGCCCCCAAATCTCTTTCCACCCCCAGGGTTTTGCATTTCAGTGACTCAAGGAGAGGCAGAGCTTGGCCAGATGTACAGGTTGGTATCGGCAAACTTGGATGCCCTTATTGTCTTTCCCACCACCTGTTTGCCTCTGGGCACAGCACTTCTCAGGAAAGATGTGGGCACACCTCCAGAGTCTGAGACGCTCCCTGGCTTGCCTTTGCCTTCTCTCTCTTTCACTATTCCTTCTTTAAAACACCCAGTGCCTCTGTACTTTGCCCAGATTCTCTTGACACCTCTGGTCCTGGGTCCCCTGTACACTCCCACCTACCCCATCAAGATGATCTGTCTTTAAATTCATCCCTGAACACTAATGTGTATTAATCAGAGAGAGTGAACTGTGTTGACTCAAAACTGTTTGGCCAGGGGTGGTGGCTCACTCCTGTAATCCCAGTGCTTTGGGAGGCTGAGGCAGGCGGATCACGAGATCAGGAGATTGAGACCATCCTGGCTAACACGGTGAAACCCTGTCTCTACTGAAAATACAAAAAAATTAGCCGGGCGTGGTGGCGGGCGCCTGTAGTCCCAGCTTCTTGGGAGGTTGAGGCAGGAGAATGGCGTGAAGCCGGGAGGCGGAGCTTGCAGTGAGCGGAGATTCCGCCACTGCACTCCAGCCTGGGCGACAGAGCAAGACTCCGTCTCGAAAAAACAAACAAACAAACAAACAACTGTAACTCTGGAGAGGAAATGTCACATCAGGTTGCAGGAGAGGAACAAACCACTAAACACTGGTAAGGAAGATATTCGGGATAGGCAAGGCGTCTCAGTTTCAGCTACTTTTCTGAGGTCTTTCCAAGCCCCACTGTGTGTGGGTGAGGTGAGAAACAATACACCCACCCAGAGTGAGCAGTGTGGTGTCTCTGAGTCTTGAAGTGCTTGCACCCTCTGGAAGGAGAGCTTTGGGACAAGATTACTTCCTCCCAGCCTAAGTCGAGACAACCTGGGAAAGCTTCTGGTCTTGAGTCACTTGTGCACCCTCAGCTCTGCTTTAAATACAAGAAATTGACATTTACAGGATGACTCACACCTGGAGTAGTGAACTAGGTTCTCAGTACTCAACGGTTTTCACATCCCATCCATTTCAGTTCTGGAAATAGCGTAACACTGTGCTATTCCAAAAGAATCGCAGCTTGTTTTCTGATACTTTACAAAAAGTAAGCCCGACAGACTTAGAGTACTTCATGTGCATAACCTCACTGAATGTTCCCTCTAGGCTGGGGTTTCTCAGCCTGGCACCATAGACATTTGGGGTTGGATAATTCACTGTTGGGGGAAGGGGGCTTGTATTAGTCCGTTTTCACGCTGCTGATAAAGACATAGCTGAGATGGGGTAATTTATAAAGGAAAGAGGTGTAATGGAGTGACAGTTACACGTGGCTGGGGAGGCCTCACAATCATGGCAGAAGGCAAAAGGCATGTCTTACATGACAGCAGACAAGAGAGAATGATGAGAGCCAAGCGAAAGGGGAAACCCCTTACAAAACCGTCAGATTTCATGAGACTTACGCACTACAATGACAACAGTATGGGAGAAACTGCCCCAGTGATTCAGGTATCTCCCACTGGGTCCTTCGCACAACATGGAATTGTGAGAGCTACAAGATGAGATTTTTTTTTTCTTTTTTGAGATGGAGTCTCCCTGTGTCACCCAGGCTGGAGTGCAGTGGCGCAACCTCAGGTCACTGCATCCTCCTCCTCCTAGGTTCAAGTGATTCTCGTGCCTCAGCCTCCTGAGTAGCTGGGACCATAGATGTGCACCACCATACCCGGCTAATTTTTATATTTTTAGTAGAGATGGGGTTTCGCCATGTCAGCCAGGCAGGTCTTGAACTCAAGTGATCCACCTGCCTCAACCTCCCAAAGTGCTGGAATTACAGGCATGAGCCACTGTACCTGGTTTCAATATGAGATTTGGGTGGGGCCATAGCCAAACCACATCAGGGCTGTCTTGTGCATTGGAGGATGTTTAAAAGCTTTCCTGGCTTCTGTCTACTACATACCCATAGCACTCCCTCATCCACCCAATGTGACAACAATAAATGTCTCTGGACATTGCTGGATGTCACCAAGGAAGCAAAATGGCCCCCAGTTGAGAACCCCTACAGTCTAACCTCATAGAATAGGTAGTATTACTGTCCCCATTTCACTGATGAGCAAACTGAAGCTCAGACAGAAGTAAGTTGCCCAGTGTCACTTTGCTGTGACAGGAGACCCAGGATTCAAACCATGTCGGCCTCCAGAGCCCCTGCCCTCCTGCATGCCGGACTCTGCAGAGAGACTTCAGGCTTCAGGGAGCCAGTTGCCCATCAGTTCTGCAGGAGAATGATGAAGAGTGAGTAAATCAGTGAAGGAATGCTATCCTTGGATCATTTTTCCTTTTCTGTTTGCCTTGGAAGAAAGGAAATTATATTCTGGTTTTTATTGCCTTAGTCAGCACGGTTTATGGTGTTGAGCCATGTCCAATGAGAAAGTGGCTGATGAGTCATCTGAATGTCTGTGGATTTCAGGCCCCAGATTACTGTGAGATTCTGAAGTCACACTTGAGAATTCAGATGTGAGGCTGAGATGAGAGATGACTGGGGACTGTGGGGTGGATGTTCCTGGAGGAGAACGGTTTTCATTTCTCTATCGGGACCGCCTAAAGCTGCAGCCACAGTGCTGTTGCTGCCCTCCCCAGCTTGAACCTGCCCCACTGCTGCTGTCAGCTGAGATCTATGGAGGGGCCAGGGAGGCAGGAGAGGAAATGGATAAATGGATGCAGGCAGAAGTGTGATCCATTCTCTCTTCCTATTTTGTGATCAGTGATCTCATATTGGTAGCTTGAAATTGGACATGTTGGGAGTATTTACACCTTGGAAGTTGGCAAACAGTATAAATCAGAACTACCTATCCCTTGAGTTGGTTGTTGAACACCTGCCGGCACACCACTGCATGCTGGTTCTGGCCTCTGCCTGCTGCCCACCAAACCCACCCCACATGGGGAGATGACAAGGGGCACCACGAACCACAGAGCTGCTGGAGAAGAGGAGGGGCCATGGCGATGTGGGTGAGTGGGAGAGGAGTGCCAATTTCAGCAAAGAATGGAGGTGAGGGCTGGTGGGGGTCTCTGGAGGGTACTGGGCAAAGATGACCTTACAAGAACGGGTCCTGGGCTTACCTTCCAGAGAGCTAGCCTCCTCTCCCAGCTTTGGAGACTTCTTAGGGTGCCCTGGCTTGACACAAATTCTTCTCACTTCCTGATTTGGAGATTTTCCCCTCCAAACTCACCTGCTTACCTCCAGTCTCCTCTCCACACTATCTTCAAGCATTCTGGTGGATTGAATCCTCCTAATAGATCGCATAGGTCCTGTCATTCCACTCCCAATGTGCCGGCATCTCCTGCCCTTCAATATCTCCCTCCTTTCGCTTCTTCCTTTCAACCTACAAATGATATCAAGCCGAGGACAGCCTAAAAACAACAAACAAACAAAACCTTGCTAGTCCTGGCTTTCCCCTACACTGTTAGCCCAGCCTTCTTTCCCCCTTCACTCCCAAACTTCTTGAAAGTCTGCTTCACCTGCCGCTCGAGTGTGCCCCTTGCAGCAGAAACCAGCCGTTTTCTCCATGGACTGCCTCCTAGTAGATGACTTTGTCTCAGTTTCTTATCTGCGGCCAGCCACAAACGTGATGCACTGAGATCCTCTGTGTCAGGCTTTGGGGAGGAAGCATGGAACCTCTAGACCAGTCTGTCCCTGCCCTTAGGGAGCTTCCTTGAACAGGTAGCAACAGATGAGGACTTAAGCCACTGCAAGCATGGCAAGAGGAGGGGAGAGTATACTGTGTCAGGTAGGATCCAGCCAGGAAAACAGAACCCATTTTGAGATTTTTTAAAAAATTAATTTTGATAGAGGTAGGGGTCTTCCTATGTTGCCCGGGCTGATCTCAATCTCCTGGCCTCAAACGATTCTCCTGCCTTGGCCTCCCAAAGCACTGGGATTACAGTCATGAGCCTCTATGCCCAGCCCCATTCTGAGTTTTTATTTTTATTTTATTTATTTATTTATTTACTTTTGAGATGAAGTCTCACTTTGTCACCCAGGCTGGAGTGCAGTGGCACGATCTCAACTCACTACAACCTCCGCCTCCCAGGTTCAAGCAATTCTCCTCTCTCAGCCTCCTGAGTAGCTGGGATTACAGGTGCCTGCCACCCCACTCGGCTAATTTTTTTTTGTATTTTTAGTAGCGATGGGGTTTCACCATGTTGGCCAGGCTGGTCTCGAACTCTTGACCTCAGGTGATCCACCTGCCTCGGCCTCCCAAAGTGCTAGGATTACAGGTGTGAGCCACCTCGCCTGGCCTCTGAGTTTTTAAACGTAGAATAAACATAGAATTGAATGCAGGAAATTGGTTACATAGGGGATGGAAGGATGGAGAAGTTCTTCAGACAGTGGGGAAAGTAACCAGGAATCCAGCTGTGACCCCTGGGTTGGAAGGACTGGACTGGGGCAGTGTAATCAAAGGCTGGGACTGGGGTCACTTGGAAGAAGTTAAAACCATAGAGAAGACACAACCATTTCCACAGATACCACTAAGACTGAGAGGGATGGGGAGAAATCCCTGGATTCTCCTTTCCTTCTACCTTTGAGTTTCCTGCCAGAGCCTCTCACTGGCCTGGGAGCCTAGAGGTGTCAGTCAGTTGCAGTGCAGAGCAGAGCATGTGAGGGCTGGATGGGGGAGCACACAGCCCAGGACCAGCGCAGGTATGGGATGGGAGAGGATAAAGGGGGACTAACTTAGTGGAAGAGGCTCAGAGAAGGCTTCCTGAAGGGACTCAGCTGCGACCTAAAAGATGAAGGCAGTTAAAAAGGAGAAAGTATTTGCAGCAATCACCAGCATTTTTTTTTTGCCAATCCTCTTTCCGGGGCTTGTGAGATACTGTGTTTTTTTGTCTGTTTCCCTCTCCCATTCTTTTTTTTTTTTTTTTTAGACAGGGTCTCACTGTGTCACATAGGCTGGAGTGCAGTGGCATGGTCTCAGCTCACTGCAACCTCTGCCTCCCAGGTCAAGCGATTCTCTTGCCTCAGCATCCCAAGTAGCTGGGACTACATGCACCTGCCACCGTGCCCGGCTAATTTTTGTATTTTTAGTAAAGACGGGGTTTCTCCATGTTGGCCAGGCTGATCCTGAACTCCTGACCTCAAGTGATCTGCCTGCCTTGGCCTCCCAAAGTGTTGGGATTACAGGCATGAGCCACGGTGCCCGGCCTCCCTCTCCTGTTCTTAAAAATTGAGACACTCCAAGTTTCAGGCCTAAGCCCCTCATTTCTCTACACTCTTTCCCTTGGAGTCCTCATCCACTCCTGGCTATATTGAATCATTCAACAAACAGTAGTTGAGCACCTATTCAGTGCCAGGCACTTGACTAGGCCCTGGTGCCAGAGAGAGATGAATGAGTCATGAGGCCTGGCCTCAACAGGGAAGATGAACATGGTAACGATAGATGTGCAGGGTAGAAGGAATCCCTGGGTGAGGTAAGAACTCACAGAATAGATCAAACAAGGCTTCCTGGAGGAGGTGATGCTTGAATTGGTTGCTGCCAGCTACACCAGCAGTAAGCCAGGTGAATGAGGTGGGAAGAGCATTCAGGCAGAAGGAATAACATGTACAAGGGCATGGAGACAGGGGACAGTCAAGACATGTTTGAAGAACTGGGTCTGGGATGCAAGGAACTGGGAGGGAGATGCAGCTGGCCCTACAGTCTGCAGCCTGGATTGTGGAGGAGGGCCTCGTAGGCAACTCTTAGTAGACTGGGTTGGAGAAAAGACAAATAACATTGCTAGAATGGAATTTAGAAATCTTTCTCTGATTGCAATGATGAAGAGTGCAGGCTGCAGACCCAGAGGCCAGCTGGGGGGCTTTGCAATGAACCAGGTGAGAAATGATGGGAGCTGGACTCTCAGGGGCAGGAGGATGGGAAGCAGGAGAGATGAGCAAAATATGGACAGAATCAGTATGGAGAAAACAAGTATGATGACAGGATGTGGACATGGGTGGGGAGGGCGAGCCTGGGATGAGGCTGCAGAGGTTGGGAGCCACAGGAGGAGAGAGGATTCTGGAAGAAGAAGAGGAGCGCCGGCTTTGGACATAGTATATCTAGACTGCCCTGGCTCTGTCAATTGTCCTCTCTTTGCTGTTGACTGCCACGTTAACACCGTCAGTTCTGACCATGATCCTGGGCTCCAAACCAGAGTTTCCAGGGGCCTGTAGGGTATTTCCACCTTCTAGCCGCCTGGCATCTCCAGCTTTGCACTGTTCCCCAAACCTGTTCCTTGGTCACCCCTCTCTGTTAATGACCTCACCGCCAACCCCGGGAGTGTCCATCACCTGCCTCTTCCTGCTGTCTCATGCCAAGCCATACTGATTCTCTCTCCATGGTACCTCTGTATCTGTGGCTTCCCTGTGTCTCCCCTGTTTGATGATGATGTCTTTGTGGTATGTCAGCCTTTCCTCTTGCTTCCTGCCATTTATATTCCAATCCCTCCGAAACTGTCTGTCACTCCCTTGCCCAAAATTTTCAATGGCTCCCCATTGCCTACTGATGAAGTACAAGCTTCTTATCTGGCTCACAAGGGCCTCACAGTCTAGCCCCAACTCACCTCTTTTAGTCTTACTTTTCACAGCTTCCCTGTGGGCACCCTCTGTACTACTCACTGTTGACCCAAACCACCTGTCTGTACATCCTGACCCAAGGCTGCCCTGTGGACTGAAATGCATCCCTCTGCCTCTGCCTGTCAAATCATACCCATCCATCAAGTTCCTGATGAAACGCCTCCTCTCCAAACACCACATAGCCCAGCTATGTATCTGCCTACCTTATCTCTCTTAACAGACAGTATGCACCTTGATGGCAGCTTGTAATCACCAAATAGTGAGTTGATATTTAGTAAGTGTATGTTGACCTGAAGTGGCTCCAAAATCATTCTTCAGATCAAGAACCTCCTGTGGGCTCGGCACAGTGGTTCACCCCTGCAATCCCAGCACTTTGGGAGGCCGAGGCAGGCAGATCACTTGAGGTCAGGAGTTAGAGACCAGTCTGGCCAACATGGTGAAACTCCATCTCTAATAAAAATACAAAAATTAGCCGGGTGTGGTGGCGGGCGCCTGTAGTCCTAGCTACCTGGGAGGCTGAGGCGGGAGAATTGCTTGAACCTGGGAGGAGGAGGTTGCAGTGAGCCAAGATCGTGCCACTGCACTCCAGCCTGGGTGACAGAGTGAGACTCTGTCTCAAAAAATAAAAGATAAAAAAAGAACCTGCTGTGGCTCCTTGTTGACCACTTCAGAAGCCTGTTCCATCTTAGTATCTAACCTTACTCCCCCACTGTTGCCTCCAAATATGTCTCATGTTCATTTGCAACCCTACAGTAGAAGTGTGCAAGATATAAACATGAAAAAAGGCATTACTGCCCTCCAGAAGTATGCATTCTCCTAAGGTTGATAAGCCATGCATACTAACGACTAATAGAATTGGTTTAAAATCATATCTTAACCGGGTGCAGTGGCTCATGCCTGTAATCCCGGCACTTTGGGCAGTGGAGGCAGGTGGATCACTTGAGGTCCGGAGTTGGAGACCAGCCTGGCCAACATGGTGAAACCCCATCTCTACTAAAAATACAAAAATTAGCTGGGCGTGGTGGCATGCACCTGTAATCCCAGCTGCTTGGGAGGCTGAGGCAGGAGAATTGCTTGAACCCAGGAGGCGGAGGTTGCAGTGAGCCAAGATTGTGCCATTGCACTCCAGCCTGGGTGACAGAGCAAGATTCTGTCTCAAAAAATAAAATAAAACGATAAAATAAAATTATATCTTTTGCTCAGAGGGGGATATCCAATCTCCTTTTTTATGATCGGAACCCGGATTTCATTCATAGTGGTGACCTGCCCAGTGTGAAATGCTTCCCCGGCTCTCTTACAGCTACGGTGGTTATTTGATGTAATTCTGGCCAGTGAGATGTACATGGAAGTCTCTAGATGGAGCTTCTGGGAAAGCTGGGGGGCTGACCCAGCTGGCACAAACCCTTTTGTCTGTTGCCCTTGGCCTTATCCCCTTTCTTTAGTCTGGAATGCACACCGAGTGCTTGGAGGTGTAGCAGCCAGCATTTGAGCAGAAGAATGCAAGCCTCATTCTATGATGGCAGAGCAGAAAGCTAGGCTTTGGGTCCCCAGTAGCCTCATGGAACCGTCATGCAGCCGGGGACTGCCCACCTCCTGGGGACTGCCGACCTTCAGCTTCTGGCATGTGATGAAGCCACTGCAATTGGGTTTCTGTGACATGCAATACTGACTGGGACAATAAAAGTCGTAAAATTTAGCCAGCTTGAGAATTCCCAACAATGAAAAGTAGTCCCAGGATAAAATTACACTGCAGCAAAAGCCTTAAGTGTAATAAGCTGGCCAGGTGCGGCAGCTCACGCCCGTAATCCCAGCATTTTGGGAGGCCGAGGCGGGCGGATCACAAGGTCAAGAGATGGAGACCATCCTGGCCAACATGTTGAAACACCGTCTCTACTAAAAATACAAAAATTAGCTGGACATGGTGGCGCATGCCTGTAATCCCAGCTACTCGGGAGGCTGAGGCAGGAGAATCGCTTGAACCCGGGTGACGGAGGTTGCAGTGAGCCGAGATCACACGCTACTGCACTCCAGCCTGGGTGACAAAGTGAGACTCCATTTCCAAAAAAAAAAAAAAATGTAATAAGCTTATGCTCATTAGGGATTGCGTAACACATGGAAACAGTAAAGATAGGTCTGTAGCCTACATGAGTAGAGAGAGCTTCTCTTGTTTTCTGAGAAAGGGAATCTCACCTGGGAAAGCTGTGGAAGGAGATGAGTGACTTCATGGGCTAGACAGGATGCCGGAAATGTCAGTCAAGGACTGCGTGACTCCTTGTGCTAATCACAAGAAGTCTTGATCAGGACCAAGATATATTTCACCCGATTCAGACAAAGGATGCTCAAATTAGGTAGAGGGAAAACCCAGGTGTTAAGATGCAGAGATTAGAGCAGATGTCTGTCTGTAGAGACAAGAATGCTTTCATGCAATCCATGCCATCTGGACAGGGCTTTACTATAAATCACAGTTCCCCAAAGGGAGGCATGTGGTTCCCCAGGGGTGCACTAGATGATGTGTGGTGGCCCACAGCTCTAAGAAGCATTGGATCTCATGCTGAGCTAGTTGTTCTCTAATTCTTTTTTAGATTTGTCTATTTCTTGAATAATTGATATATGCGGTTTGTACGAATTCCAAAAGAGCCTGCCTCTCCCACCTCTGGCCCCAGGCTCTTTTTTTCTTTTTTCTTTTGAGATGGAGTCTTGCTCTGCTGCCCAGGCTGGAGTGCAGTGGTACAATCTCGGCTTACTGCAACCTTTGCCTCCCGGGTTGAAGTGATTCTCCTGCCTCAGCCTCCCAGGTAGCTGAGATTACAGGCACCCACCACCACGCCCAGCTAATTTTTATATTTTTAGTAGAGACGGGGGTTTCACCATGTTGGCCAGGCTGGTCTCGAACTCCTGACTTCTGGTGATCCGCCCATCTCGGCCTCCCAGAGTGCTGGGATTACAGGTGTGAGCCACTGTGCCTGGCCTCCAGGCTCTTTTGAAACAACCATTCTCCCATCCAGGTACTAAGCAGGCCTGACCTTGCTTAGCTTCTGAGATCAGATGAGATGGGGAGTGTTCAGGGTGGTATAACAGTAGACGAAGCAACCATTCTTACCAGTTCCTTGTGTATTTTTCCAGATATACTTCGGCATGTACAAACAATACATTTCTATAGCCTCTTTCTAAAAAGTTAATGGAGGCATGCTGTCCACAACTGCCCTGTACCTTGCTTATCTCACTTAACTTATTAGTGAGTTTCACATTATACATATAGTACTGCCTCCTTCTTTTTTTTTTTTTTTTGAGACGGAGTCTCGCTCTGTCGCCCAGGCTGGAGTGCAGTGGCCGGATCTCAGCTCACTGCAAGCTCCGCCTCCTGGGTTCACGCCATTCTCCTGCCTCAGCCTCCCGAGTAGCTGGGACTACAGGCGCCTGCCGCCTCGCTCGGCTAGTTTTTTGTATTTTTTAGTAGAGACGGGGTTTCACCGGGTTAGCCAGGAGCCTCCTTCTTTTATAAAGACTCATACCATTCAACTGTATGACTGACTGGTATATAATTTACCCAGTTCACTGTTGATAGACTTGTTTCCAACCATTTCCAACCATTATAAGAATTGTTGCAATAAATATCCTTATACGTATTTCATTTTGCATATTAATTAATCCATGCATTCAACAAATAATTTTTGAACACCTACTATGCCTCAGGTCAGGTCTAGGCACCAGAGGCAGAGCAGTGAACACAATAGATGGAGTCCCTGCATCACGGAGCTGCCCTTCTGTAGTGGAGAATAGCCATAGGATTAACTCCTAGAAGTGGGTCACACTTTCAATCCTTCTAATTAAGTCAAGTAGAAAGGCTCACTCTGGTGCCAATATGTCTTTTTTTTTTTTTTTTTTTTGAGACCAAGTCTCGCTCTGTTGTCCAGGCTGGAGTGCAGTGGCGCAATCTTGGCTCACTACAACCTCCACCTTCCTGGGTTCAAGTGATTCTCCTGCCTCTGCCTCCCAAGTAGCTGGGATTACAGGCGCGTGTGCCACCAAGCCCGGCTAATTTTTGTATTTTTGGTAGAGATGGGGTTTCACCATTTTGGCCAGGCTGGTCTCAAACTCCTGATCTCAAGTGATCCACCCGCCTTGGGCCTCCCAAAGTGCTGGGATTACAGGCATAAGCCACCACACCTGGCTGAGTGCCAATATGTCTTTAATGTATCTCTCTCTGACACTTGTAAATTTCTTTAAGACAGAAAGTGCTGGCCTTAGGTTTAGAGTATATGACAGGCCACAGAGCCTAGCTAGAGTTGAATAACAATGTTTGGTTGTTGCTGGATTTATTTTTATATAGCAAAAGTTATTGATTTTCCATCTATAGTCAAAATATGAAGGTTCCCTTTAAAATACTCAGGTTCCTTTCAAAACAATTTTTTAAACTTATTCTTTTTTTTTTTTTTTTTTGAGACAAGCTCTCTCTCTGTCACCCCGGCTGGAGTGCAGTGGCACCATCATGGTTCACTGCAGCCTCAACTTCCTTGGCTCAAACAATCCTCCCATCTCAGCCTCCCGAGTAGCTGGGACTACAGGCATGCACCACCATGCCTGGCTAATTTTGTTTATTTTTTGTAGAGACAGGGTCTCATTATGTTGCACAGGCTGGTCTCCAACAACTGGACTCAAGCAATCCTCCCACCTCAGCCTCCCAAAGTGCTGGGATTACAGGCGTGAACCACCGTGCCCAGCCTCAAAATAATTTAAGTAAAATTAAAAAAAAAAAAAGGAGTCGATATAGAGAAGAATGTTAAGTAAATTAATAACATAGGTGGAATTCAGATATGGAAAAAACCCACAAAGGTGATAGTCAAATAAGTGAGGTTAGGAAATCATCAGATTAAACAAGCAAGGAGAAAAGGTTAGGCTCGTTATATTGTATTTGATGTTTATTTTTGTATCTTCACTCATCTTTGGTGTTGAAACGTTCTCACCTCCATAATTCTTCCTAGGCAGCTGATTTGCTTATCATTTATTATTGTTTACTACTTGTTTGGTGATTCTTATGCTTAGATTTCCTGGAGCTCCTGGTCATGAAAATTTTGCTTTGTGGGTTTTTTTTTTTTTTTGTTTTTGTTTTTGAGATGGAGTCTCGCTCTGTCACCAGGTTGGAGTGCAGTGACGTGATCTCGGCTCACCACAACCTCTGCCTCCCAGGTTCAAGTGATTCTCCTGCCTCAGCCTCCCGAGTAGCTGGGATTACAGGTGCACATCACCAAGCCTTGGTGATTTTTGCATTTTTAGTAGAGATGGGGTTTCACCATGTTGACCTGGCTAGTCTCGAACTCCTGATCTTGTGATCCGCCTGCCTTGGCCTCCCAAAGTGTTGGGATTACAGATGTGAGCCACCGCGCTGGGTGCTTTGTTTTGCTTTCATGAACTGTCACCAATTTGCATTCTCTTAGAAGATCTCTTTCACTTTGAATCCCCCAAAGGCCCCGCTCTCTTTGTCATTGCTGGCTCTGGAGGGGGTTGGAGATGCTCCTCCTGGGGGCCTTTAAGCAACACCCTTAGTCAGATTTTCATAATCAGGCTGAGGCTTGCCCAGTAATTCTCTAAAAATATAATGTGATGAAACAACCAAGCCCAAGTAAGCCTTCGAGGAGATCTCAAAGCCAGAAGCTTCTGAACAGTGCCCACAACCACCAGTGGGGCTGTAATCACCCACAGCTTGTTAGCTAAAGACACAAACAATTAGCTTGGTGGTTGGAAAGGTAAACAAGGGGCATTTCACAAATGTGCTCTTTAGGTCGAGTAGGTGGTAGTAAGTCTCTAGCTGTGGTTGTTGGCTTTCTCTGCGGCACAGGTTGGACAGTGGGTGCTGCCTCTGGGCCCTGGGCAGAGTACCTTTGAGGCGGGCGGTAAGAGGGACCAGAGCTGAATGGAGAGGGAGTAGATGGGAGCAAGCAGGGCTCCAAAGCAACTGAAGGAGCACCTGGGAGCCTGAGAAATAAGAGACAACAAAAAGTAAGGCCATCCATTAGAGGGCAAGTCCTTGAGTTTTGAAATCTAGTGGAGCTCTCAATTAATGACTGAGGACCTACTATGTACCAGGCCCTGACTTAAACTTTTTCTTTTTTCTTTTCAGATGGAGTCTTGCTCTGTTGCCCAGGCTGGAGTGCAGTGGCACGGTCTTGGCTCACTGCAACCTCCACCTCCTGGGTTCAAGTGATTCTCCTGCCTCAGCCTGCCGAGTAGCTGGGATTACAGGTGCCTGCCACCACGTCCAGCTAATTTTTTGTATTTTCAGTAGAGGTGGGGTTTCACCATATTGACCAGGCTGGTCTCGAACTCCCGACCTCATGATCCGCCCGCCTCGGCCTCCCAAAGAGCTAGGATTACAGGCATGAACCACCATGCCTGGCCTGACTTAAACATTTTTATAAGTACCAGCTCAGTGGTTCTCAAGCTTTTTGACTTGTTCATACATTTTTTTGAGGACTCCAAAGAGCTTTTGTTTACATAGATGATATCCGATGGTGTGATGGTACATGTTTAGCAATTGGTTGTCTGCTGAAAAGTCCTAATTTGTAGCACTTACCAATTTCCATGGTGTAAATACTTCCACCACGGCCGATTTCTTTTTCTTTCTTTCTTTCTTTTTTTTTTTTTTTTGAGACAGAATCTTGTTCTGTCGCCCAGGCTGGAGTGCAGTGGTGCGATATCGGCTCACTGCAACCTCCGCCTCCCGGGTTCAAGAGATTCTCCTGCCTCAGGCTTCCAAGTAGCTGGAACTACAGGCATCTTGAACCCCTGACCTCAGGTGATCCACCTGCCTTGGCCTCCCAAAGTGCTGGGATTACAGGCGTGAGCCACTGTGCCTGGCCCACCATGGCTGATTTCAATATACCAACCTAACATCACTGAATGTGAAATGGGAAGACATATGCACAGTCAACTTTCCCAAGCCAGTGCAAGCAGACTCCAGTGCACCGCTGGAATTTTTATTGATGTTTACAATATGGGAAATTAAAACTCAGAAATTTTTTAAAAATGCCTTCATTAAAAATACTAATAACAAACCCATTACATATGAATACAAACATTCTTTTTGAAAATAGCTATTTAGCAAAATAAAAAATAATTAGTGAAGACAGTGGCATTGTTTTATGTTTTGCAAATTCCTTTAATCTAGCTTAATGTAAGACAGTGGCATTTACAGATCTCCATTCAATCAGTTGTGATGTCCTATATCATGTGGTCTTTGGAAAATTCCACAAAAGGGCATTAAAGGTAAATAATAACTTAGCATTACTATGGAAATAGTTTTGACCTCATGGACCCCCTGAAAGAGTCCTGGGGACTTCCAGGGAGTACCAGGACCACACTTTGAGAATAGCTGTACTAATGCATTTAATTTTTCCCAGTGAAGAACTCGATGGATAGACATTTTGCAAGAAGGCAGGACATGGTCCATCCTACCTAGGGCTCTTCTCTGTGGCTCGAGGGAGAGGAGTGGCAGTGGGGGAGTGGAAAGGGGATAAAGTGATCCTACCCCCAAATAGCACTTATATACACTTGGCCAAGCCTGCTGCGTCACCCTAATTACAGGACAAATCACAGGCTAAGGAAAGCCTCCTCCTAAATTCTCCAAAGAGATCACCCCCTTCTTGCCTGGAGTCTCCTCCACTCAATGTTCCCATTACTTGGCACTCAGACGCTTGAGTCAGCAGCCCCTCCAGGTATTCCTTCATTCTTCTAGAAACTTTTGTATCCCCTGTGCTGCTAGAGGTCCATGTAGTACATATAGAGCTGCCTCATTCCTTGCAAAGACTGCATACTACTCCCCTGTATAATTGGCATATAATTTACAGATGGCGGGCTCTGCTTTTTCCCTTCACATCCTGGGCTATGTGATGAGTTACTGGCACCCACCCCCACTACCCTTTTTTAGGGCAGTTAAAGTTAAATCTTTTTATGTCATCACCTACGGAAAGGGTCCAGGGACAAAAGAGTGGCCCACACCACTTGGGGCCCAATTAATGACTACTCTTGTGGAGACTGGGGACTCTGGCAGGTGGGAGTGGTTAAATAGAGGCTCTCCGAAGGGCCTCGCAGCTTCCTCTTTTGCTATCTATACGGTCCTTTCCAGTGGTGACCTTCTAGGAGTCTCAGAAGCCCCAGGAAGGGAGAAGTGTAATTGTGGGGGAGGGAGGGAGCAGTGCAGAGACAACCAGTCAGGGTTCTGCCTGGAAGGTCAGGGGGCTGAGCTCTGGCACCAGAGACCTTTAAGAAACAAAAGGAACTGAGAAAGCAGCCAGGAGTCTGCTCAGCCTGGAGTTCCTGGAATTCTGCTTTGTGGGTGAGCTTCCCGTGGCAGCCAAGGGCCCTTCTGATGAACAGGACATGAGAATGGGAGGTGAGGAGGGTGGGTAGAGAAGTGGCTGGGCCTGCCAGCTCTTCTGGGCACTGCCAGCTCCCCAGACTGGCTCCAGATTTCCTCCAGGAGCTGAGCTGAGATTCCTGGGAATCTCAGCCACTTGGGTGAGTGGCTGCCTGCCTGCTGAGCAGAGGTTGGGCGAGTCTACAAGTCAGGTTCTCTTCCCAACCAGGATCAAACTATCTGCCCACCTGGTCTGGAGTAGGCAACGAAACTAAGGCCACAATCTCTGGAAAGCCATCTCTAAAACATGAACTTTACATAGGAGGGAACAACTGGCCCCACAGCCATTTTTATTAATATGATTAGGTGATTGCCACCTTGGAAGGCACTGTGAGCCTGGCCTGGGCTGCAGGACTGATGGATTTCAGTAAAAGGCAGGAGAAGAAGGGATCAGGAGCAGGAGGCGGGAGCCAGGGAACACCAGCAGGGGTGGGATTCTTACAAACTTGGGGTCGGAACCACTCCTGAGGTTGCAGACAAATCCAGGGATCCCATTTCCTCCCTCTGCCCACTGTTAGTGCAGGTGAAATCTTGCTAAAATAAAAATCAAGGGTAGCCTTGGTATACTGTCGACTTCTCATACTATGTCATAATCGTTCACACATGTGCCTCCCCTTCTAACCTGTGAGGTCCTGGGGGATGGAGGCCTGGGTTAGACTCACCTCTGGACACCAGCGTCCCGCACTGGGCTTGGCACAGGGGAAGGGCTCAATAGGTATTACATGAACGAGTGAAGGAGCCTGACTGAGTCCTCCCCATATGCCAGGCCCACCCAGGGGGAGCCACCAGCAAGGGCAGTTGATTGGGATGGAGGTGTGGATGCACCTGTCTGGCGGCTGCTTTCTTCGTTTTCACTGTTCATAGCTTCCTCCTCCTCCTCCTCTCCCTGGAGCTGCCCTGGTCTCTAAATGCTTAGATAAGGTGGTTTATTCATCCATTCACCAAATGTTTACTGGGCACCTGCTGTGACAGGCCCTGGGTTCTGCATGATTGGGAATGAGGCCTACACATTTCCTGCCTCCTCCAGTTCCCAGTCTAGTGTCATTAAATAAGTAATTACAGCAAGTAGTGACAAACACTGTGACTTGGTAGGTCGCATAGAGCTGGGGTGATGGTATAACTTATTCTAACTGGGATGCCTTTTGGGAGTAAAAGTGCTGGTTGCCAGTTGAGTTCCCCAGGAAGCAGATTCTGAAATGGAGATTAGTGTGCAGAAAGTTGATCAGGAGGCCTTGGGGATCAACACCTGTGAAAAGGAAGGGACCAAAGCAAGACTGAGCAGAGGGAGATGTTGGGATGTGATGGAGTCTCAACGAAGGCCTCAGCCAACCCCACGGGGCACCTTCGGCTGAGACAGCCCTTCAGCTTCATCTCTGGTTGGCGTGAGGAGGCCTGGCCTTCATACCATCGTGTCGATGAGTCACTGGATACTGGCTACCTCTGGAAGGAGGTATGACCTTGGGTGAGGCTGTTCTCAGTTGAGACAGTCTTCAAAGAAGGTTGACAGCTGCAGGCATCTTCCCATTGCCAATAGCCAAGGATTTGGGTGGCGCTTCCCAGCATCTGCCACAGAAGCACGTTGATAATTATGTCCAGGTAATAGGTGTTTGCCAGAACTGGCTCAAGTACCTACAGCAAGAGCACCCGGCTGGGAGTTTCAGCTGGAATCCTGCACAAATGTGGGGTGGCAGAAAGCTCCCAGCAACAGGAACAAGCCCAGGGCTTGCTCAACCTGCAACCTCTTCATGGCTATCTCTCCTCCTTTCTCTCACCTGTTTCCTTTTTTTCTTTTTTAAACAGGTTCTCGCTCTGTTGCCCAGGCCAGAGTGCAGTGGTGCCATCATGGCTCACTGCAGCCTCAAACTCCTGAGTTCAAGGGATCCTCCCAACTCAGCCTCCCGAGTAGCTGGGACTACAGGTGTGCATCACCACACCCAGCTAATTGTTTGATTTTTTTTTAGAGGCGGGATCTCACTATGTTGCCCAGGCTGGTCTCAAACTCCTGGGCTCAAGTGATCTTCCTGCCTCGGCTTCCCCAAGTGCTGGGATTATAGGTGTGCACCACCATGCCTGGCTTCTTTGCTTTATAGAACCAGTCGTGGCTATCACATGCTACATCACCTACTTCATATGCATTCTATCACCCATTTTCCATGCATTCTATTCCTTAATTTGTGGTGAGGTGGGTATAATTATTATTCTCACCCCATACATCCAAACTATCAGGCAGTCCTTTCACTGTTACTTCCAAAATAGAGCCCAACCATTCCCTTTCTCTGTCTTCAACACCTCCATCTTGGTGCAAACCACCACCATCTCTCTCTTAACTGCTGACATTGTTTTGAATTTGAACCCAGGTAGCCAACAGCATGGATCTGCTGAAAAGGCAGAGACAGCAGTAAAACAACAGCAGAGACAGACCACAGACGGAGACCCAGGTAGAGCATGTACACTGAGAAAACTCCAGGGAAGCCAAAAACATGGTATCTGAACCAAGAGATGAGCACATGAGCTGAAAGCTCAGGATATTCCCTCTTCAGAACAACATTGAAAGCAGGGGAGCACAGGGGTTAACAGCATGGCCTCTGGGCCAGAGCGCCTGGGTTTCTGTAACCTTGGGTCAGCTTCTTGATGTCTCTATGCCTCAGTTTCCTTGTCTGTAAAACAGGGGTGATGATAATAGAACTATCATAAGGTGTTTTAGGAGAAGTAATCAGTCGCCATGCGTAAGGCATTTAGAGCCGTGCTCTGCCAGGGTTAGCTGCAAGTATTACCCTGGAAGCTACCATCTTGGTCCACATTCAGTGTGGCCAATGTGGCTGTTAGCACTCCTTGTCTGCTCCCATCTCCAACACCTTAGCCCCATGTGGAGTCATTTATTCATTCAACAAGTATTTCTTGAGCACCTACTCATGTATCAGGCACTGAACTCTTGTTTTATTTTCCTATATCCCAAAAGTCGCTGAGCTTAAGGGCAGGCTGACCTAGGCTTGCTTTCTGTTGGACAGGGGAGGCTCCATTCCCCATCATTTCTTGTTCATGCTCAAGGTCATCCGGATGAAAAGCCAGCTTCTGTGTGACTCAGCTGCCTGTTGTTCTCCCTTTTGGATCTCTGGCTGCTGGGTCTGAGTCCTTGGGTTTAGAGTGAGCAGGAGAATGACCCCTAGGCCCTCCTCTCAGACCCCAGGGGGCTCAGCGGGAAAGGAGGCTAAGCGGTTTACTTGGGCCCTTTGCAGGACGGGGCCCTGCCCCCTCTGGTGGGTGCCTCCTCCACGTGGATCCTCCCTTGGCCATGGCCTCATGTACTCCTGGCCTGAGCCTCCTTTTCTGGGGTGGCCGCTCTCCATCTCAGGAAAGGGCCTGGAAGGGATGAGGGAGGAGTTCACAGGAGAGAGAAGAGGGCAGAGGCAAGTGGAAGAAAAGAGAGAGGCCAAGTCAGGCAAGAGGGGTTGAGAGGGAGGAGGGGGAGAGGATGCTGATGATGACATTGGACATGATTGATTAATGCACGCCTTAATTCCTAGGAGGTCAGAGCTGTTATTATCCCCACTCTACAGTGGAGGCTGAGGCAAAGTGGGTTATGAAACTTGCCCAAAGCCTTGGAGCTGGTAACTGGCAGAGCTGGAATTTGAACTTGAATAGTTTGACTCCACCTCCCCAGAAGGCTGCAGAATTCCCGAAAGGCATCCTGAGGTGTGCAATGAATCGTGTTGAATGGACGGTGGGGTGTGTTTGTGTGTGTTGGTGGGGCAGGGGGAGGCTGAAGGCTCTGAGTTGGCTCTTTTTTTTCTTAAGAGTCAGTGTCATGGCTGGGCACGGTGGCTCACGCCTGTAATCCCAGCCCTTTGGGAAGCCAAGGCGGGTGGATCACTTGAGGTCAGGAGTTCGAGACCAGCCTGGCCAACATGGTGAAACCCCGTCCCTACTAAAATAAAAATATTAGCCAGGCGTGGTAGTGTAGGCCTGTAGTCCCAGCTACTTGGGAGGCTGAGGCAGGAAAATCACTTGAACCTGGGACACAGAGGTTACAGTGAGCTGAGATTGGGCCACTGCACTCCAGCCTGGGTGACAGAGTGAGACTCCGTCTCAATAAAATAAAATAAATAAAATAAAATAAAATAAAATAAAATCAGGGTCTTGCTCTATCACCCAGGCGGGTGTGATCATAGCTCACTGCAGCCTGGAACTCCTGGCCTCAAGTGATCCTCTCACCTCAGCCTCCGCAGTTGCTGGAATTACAGATATAATCCCTGGTGTCTTTTGGCCCCTTCTGGTGAAGCATCTTATCTTCCCCATGAAGTAATCTCTCATGCACTTGGGTCAGGATCCTATGATCCTCCCACCAAACCTGTATTCACCAGGTTCTGAGACAGCACTGTCCACAGCAGCAGTGTGAGGAGGGAGGTGGCTGTGGTGTGGGCCCAGGCCTGATATTGGTCATTTGCTATCCCTGTGATCACAGGTGAGGCATTAGGCCTCATTTTCCTCAGTCACAAAATAGAAATAAGAAGTCCATCCTCATAAGGCCATGATGAAGCTGAAACTGCACAGGGGAAGGGCCTGGCACAGGGCAGGGGTGCGGTAAACAGACGCAGTTGTGATTCTTGCAGCTCCCGTCACCAGCCTCACTGCTTGGTGGCTGGCAGAGCCCTTCCCACCCCACTCGCAGTCTGGCTTAGATCCCCGGAGCAGGTAGGCAGGCACTTGCAGAAGCCCGCTCACTGTTTCACAGATGAGCAAATTGAAGCTCCGGAGGTCAGAGAGAACAAGGAGGCCTTGCAGAGGTGTGTGAGGATCTGCCGGAGTCTGCGGGGGTGTCAGGAGGAGAGGGCCCTCTGGGTGGACAGTGGGGGCTCAGGGGCCCAGTGCAGCTTCCCTGCTCCTCCCTTAGCTGCTGAGTTCATCTACACGGCTGGGATCTGTTGGCCCACAAATGGCCCCCATGTCCCTTTCCAGCAGCCTGACCTCGTCCACTTGGAGAAAAACAGGAAGCTGGGCACTGCCAGGAATCAGAACACTCCCTTCCTCAGCTCTGGGCTGCAAGGATGCTGGGATGGCAGGGGGCTCTGGGAGAAGAACCTGGGACAGGGTGTGGGGTGGGGACTCTGTAGGCTAAGCCGGGGTGACTGGGCTGCCCTCCGGGCTTTGGCTCAGTCGGCTGGACTTGGTCTGGCCTGGCCTTGCTGAGCCAGACCCGGGGCTGGGAGGCAGCGGTGAGGTGGGGAGGCAGAGAAGGAGCTCCTGACTTTTCTCTCCCATGTGGAGACAGAGCCCTGGGGCACCAGAGCCACATCCGCCTTTTGCGATCGTGGGCCCCTTCCTCCACAGAAAAATATTAAAAAGTATATTATGCAACTGTGTTGGTATAAAGATGAATATAACCCAAGCTGGATTCATGATTATATGTTGATTATTATTCTGTTCAACATTTCTTCTGATTATAAAATAAAATTAAAACATTTTCAGCCAGACACCGTGGCTCACGCCTGTAATTCCAGCACTTTGGGAGGCCAAGGCGGGTGGATTGCTTGAGCCCAGGAATTCAAGACCAGCCTGGGCAACATGGCAAAACCCCATTTCTACAAGAAAATGCAAAACTTAGCCAGGTGTGGTGGCACAATCCTGTAGTCCCAGACTTGGGAGGCTGAGGTGGGAGGATCACCGGAGCTCGGGGTGTTGGAGGGTGCACTGAGCTGCAATTGCACTGCTCCACTCCAGCCTGGGCGACAAAATGAGATCCTGTCTCAAAAAAAAACCACCAACAACAACATTTTCACGGGGCCTCAAAAGTGTCAGTGTGCCGCCTGTGTCTAATGGAGAATTTGGCCCCGTGGGGGGAACATTTTAACGCTTTCGTATCCTGCAGGAGCCATGTACCCCCACACAGCCATGCAGCACGGCCATTAGCACCCAGGGGAATGCCAGCTCAGCCTAGAAACTGAACCTCCCCAAGCCCCAGTTTCCTCTTCTGTAGAATGGGATAACGAAAATGCTTGCCTGCTGGTGCTTTCTTTTGTTTTGTTTTGAGATGGAGTCTCCCTCTGTCTCCCAGGCTGGAGTGCAGTGGCATGATCTTGGCTCACTGCAACCTCCACCTCCCAAGTTTAAGTGATTCTCCTGCCTCAGGCTGCCAAATAGCTGGGACTACAGGTATACGCCACCATGCCTGGCTAATTTTTGTATTTTTAGCAGAAATGGGGTTTCACCATGTTGGCCAGGCTGGTCTTGAACTCCTGACCCCAAGTGAGGCTCCTGCCTTGGCCTCCTGAAGTGCTGGGATTATAGGCATAAGCCACTGCGCCCGGCCCTCATGCTCTTTTGAGATGATCCCATGAAAAGTATCAGGCCCAGGGCCTGACCCAGATAACCCCTGACTGTTTTCACCACGTATGCGAGCCTCAGACGCTGGCAGAGACCCCAACAGCAGCAAGGTGCCTAGCTTTGGGGCTTAGGGACATTTCCAGGGCTGCCACACCTTTCACTTCTTTCTCCTCTCCTACCTGTCCCTCTTGGACTCCTGCTAAGGGTCAGACCCAAGGCAGTCATGAATCTAATACATCATGTTAGTCCAGTTCACAAGCCACTTTGGCTCCACGACTCCATCAGTCCTCACAACTACCCCACGAGGGTTGTTTTGTGTGATTATTCACCCCATTCTCCCAGAGAGTATACCAGCCATCAGAAAGGTTAGGTACCTGTCCAAGGTCACACAGCTAAAAAGGACAGAGCTGGGAAAAGCGTTTAGATCTGTCAAGCCTACCCTCAGTTGGCAATGTTACATCTGACACCCCAAAATGTTCATGCCAGTCAGTGTGTGTGTGTGCGTGTGTGTGTGTGTGTTTGTGTGATGGTTCTTGTGACAAGGTAGGTGACAAGGACTGGAGTGACTCTGGAAGCCTCAGGACCTTTCTGGGATGTGCTGACTGGTGGTTCACAGGGGTCCCTGGGCATCTGGGCTCCTGTCTTTGCCCTGCTTAGAGCTGGGGCAGGACCTGGTCCCTGCCTCCTTGGCTCTACTGCAGCTGCACCCTCCTTCCTGTGCCCCTGGTCCTCCTCACTGGCTGTCTCAGTGGCAACAGAACCAAAGGAGCAAAGTGGTTTAAGATAACCCCGCCATTTTACATCAGAGCTCTAGGGTCATCCTTACGTTTTACTTTTTTTTTTTTTTTTTTTGAGACAAAGTCTCATTCTGTCACCCAGGCTGGAATGGAGTAGCGTGATCTTGGCTCACTGTAACCCTGGCCTCCTGGGTTCAAACGATTCTCCTTCCTCAGTCTACCCATTAGCTGTGATTACAGGCATGCACCACCATGCCCAGGTAATTTTTTTTTGTATTTTTAGTAGAGACAGGGTTTTACCATGTTGGCCAGGCTAGTCTGGAACTCCTGACCTCAAATGATCCGCCTGCCTTGGCCCCTCAAAGTGCTGGGATTGTAGGTGTGAGCCACAACTTTTTTAAGTTGTTTGTTTGTTTGTTTGTTTGAGACAGGGTCTCACTCTGTTTCCCAGGCTGGAGTGTAATGGCCCGATCATAGGTCACTGCAGCCTTGACACTTGGGCTCAAGCGATCCTTCCTCAGTCTCCTGAGTAGATGGAACTGCAGGTGTGTGCCACCATGCCTGGAATTTTTAATTTTTAAAACTTTTAGTAGAGAAGGGGTTTTGCCATGTTGCCGAGGCTGGTCTCAAACTCCTGGCCTCAAGCCATCCTCCTACCTCAGCCTCCCAAAGTGCTGGGATTGCTGGCGTGAGCCACTGCTTAGTGTAATTTTTTTTTTTTTTTTTGAGATGGAGTCTTGCTCATCGCCCAGGCGGAGTGCAGTGGCCAGATCTCAGCTCACTGCAAGCTCCGCCTCGGGTTTATGCCATTCTCCTGCCTCCAGCCTCCCATTAGCTGGGACTACAGGGGCCACTTCACCTGCGCCCGGCTAGTTTTTTATATTTTTTTTAGTAGAGCCCGAGGGTTTCGCCGGGGTTGCCAGGATGGTCGATTTCCTGACTCGTGATCTGCCCATCTGGAAGCCTCCCCAAAGTGCTGGGATTACAGGCTTGAGCCACCGCTCCCGGCCTAACGGGTGTAATTTTTAAGTTTGTATTGGAAAACAATTTACCATCTTCAAATATACATTATCTCATAAATAGAAATATAGTGAGAAGCTGGTATTCAAGTTAGATTCCAGTAAAGAAGATTTAGGCTTAGGGTGAAGAAGGATTCATAGCCCATGAGTATTATTTAAGCACAGAAACTGATGACTGCGTACCGTGTAGTGCATGGAGAACCCTTTTTAAAGAACTTCCGGGACAGACTGAATTTCTCTCTGGCAGGGATGGTTTGGGTTAAGGTTTTAACTTCTGTGCTGTTTCTGATTAAAATCTTCCAGCGCCTCTGGCTGAGTTAGACCTCTCTGATCTCTTGTTACTTTGTTATTTCCTAAGAATCTGAGCTGGAGCTGGATGACAAATACAGTCCTCTGCCCCATCTGCCGTGGAACTGGGGGATGACCCCTCCTTTGCCAGAGGAGGATGGGAGCTTGTGGGGTGCTAAGACTGCCAGTGGATCCACCCAGCGGGAGAGTCTCTTAATGACTCGACTTGGATCCTGTCAGGGCTCTGCCTGTGCTCTCGCTCTGGGGCATCCCGTGGCTCTTCCAGTAGGGGTGAAGGGGGCGCGGCTGGACGCTTGCTCAAGGCCCTCCCATCCCAGCAGGGTCTTGCCCCCTTGACTCCTGAAGGTAAGCTGGCTCCTTCTCCAGGCCTCCCCTCCGCACTTCGTGCCACTCTGCTGAAGCAGACTCCGCGGTTCCTCCCAGCTCCAGCCTCCCGCTGGCCTCCTCCACGGCCCTCTGCATCTGAAGATGCACCGCATCCAGGTGCGAGTCTCCAAATCGAGTCCATCGGCACAGTGGGTTGTAAGCTCCCTGAAGGCTGAGACTCACCCTGCTCTGCTCACCACACTATGCCCAGCTCAGCCAGCCCACAAGAGGCACCCAATAAATATTTGCTGAACCCATTATTGTATGGATTAATATTGTAATGTAATAAAATAATGGATTCCACAAATATTTCCTGGAAGACGGGTGTGGAAGTCACACGGACCTGGGTTCATGTTCCATCTCAGCAAGCTGCTCAGCCTGAGTCCCTCAGGCTTGTTACCTTCAAAGTGGGGGTAATCATTCCACTGGGCCCACGGGGCAGCTGTGGGGAAACTGAGGCAGTGCACATGCACCACTTAGTAGAATGCCGGGCAGGGCACAGTACACGCTGAAGGGATAGGAGCCACTATGAGGAGACCCCCTCTTGTGCTGGGATGGTGAGGGTGAGGGCCCAGGATCCATCGTACAGGCAGATGCACAGTGAGCAGAACGCGTGTGAGGCAGGGGGCCCGATGTGCCTTGGGATGGCAGGAAATAATTCATCCCTGCTGTTGACACTGGCTAAAATCATATCAGATGGGTCAGAGAATATACCCTAGTGGTTAGCTATGGAGGTTGGCAAGAGAGGGGATGCGGCTAGCACAGGAAGAGGGGAGAGGAAGAGAGGGGCACCAGCCAGGCAGACCAGGCAGGGTAGGTAAATCAAGCAATCCTCCCATCTTGGCCTCTCAAAGTCCTGGGATTATAGTTGTGAGCCACTGTGCCCAGCCTTGTCAGATTCTTTCCTGCCTTCCTAGGAGGGTGGGGAGCAGAGCAGAGGGCTAGGCCCTGGGGGTGGGTAGGGAAAGAGAGAGAGACTCTGGCATTGACACCCAGATCCTAACCCCAGCTTTGCCACCATGTGAATATGGACAAATCACCCTCTTTCTCACCCTCGGTCTCAGCTCCTCCTCTGTGCAGACACACTGACAGCCACAAGTGGACTTATCTCCCGGCTACAGTGGGGAATTGGCCTCCAGTCAGAAGTAGGATAGGGAACAAGCATGGTGGTTTTGGTGTCATGGATTCAAATCCCAGCTGGGTGACTCTGCTCACCTAACCTGCCTTTCAGTTTCCATGACCTGCTATATAGCAGAGTGGTTAGGAGAACAGACTCTAGAGCCCAACCCAGGGTTAATCCCTGTTCTGCCACTGACTGTGGGAACACAGGCAAGGCACTTCACTCTGGGCCTCAGTTTACCAATCTCTTCAATGGGGATGGGTATAATCATCCTCTTCTCATAGGGATATTGTGAGAGTTAAAGGAGGTAATTAACATAAAACTCTTAGAACAGTGCTTGGTGCAGGTGAGGGTCATGTTACTACACATCGCTGAATATAAGACACTGTCTGTGATAAGATGCATTACACTTTTAAAGATGTTAAAATGCAAAAGTGTGCACCCCTATAATTGAGGAAGTAAGGCATAATTTTGAGATACTGCATAGAAAACATCACTGTAAACTCTAAAATAATAGGCAAAATCCTAAAGTTCTTGGGTGTTTTTTGTGTGCCAGGCACTGTGTCAGGGCCTTACAAGCATTGTCCCATTCAACCCTATAATAACCCTATGAGGGAGGTTATGGAATCATCTTCACTTTACAGATGATTAAGTGATTTGCCCAAGATCACACAGCTTTGTCTACATAAATGGTGGGCATTCATCACCACAACCACAACTATCCCACCCCTTTTTGGCTTCATCGGGTTTAGAATGCTTTTTGTTTGTTTGAGATGGAGTCTCACTCTGTTGCCCAGACTGGAATGCAGTGGCAAGATCTTGGCTCAGTGCAACCTCTGCCTCCCGAGTTCAAGTGATTCTCCTGCCTCAGCCTCCCAAGCAGCTAGGACTACAGGCGTGCACCACCATATATTAATACATTAATTTTTGTATTTCTAGTAGAGTAGGGGGTTTCAGCCTGATGGCCAGGCTGGTCTTGAACTCCTGACCTTGTGATCTGCCCGCCTCGGCCTCCCAAAGTGCTGGAATTATAGGCAAGAGCCACCGTGCCCGACCTAGAATGGTTTTACTCCATGGTTCTGGAACTTGGCTGCTTGTTGGAATCACTAGGGAGCTTTAAGAAATCCTGAGACTGGGCAAGATAGTGAGACCCCATCTCTACAAAAAAATAAACAACAACAAATTAGCCCGGTGTGGTGGCTTGTGCCTGTAGTCCTAGCTACTTGGGAGGGTGAGGTGGGAGGATCTCTTGAGCCCAGGAAGTCAAGGCTGCAGGGAGCCATGATAGTGCCACTGCACTCCAACCTGAAGTCTGGGGCTCCACCTCAGAGATTTATATGTAATTGGTCTGGGGTGTGGTCTGCACATTTGGGATTTTAAAAATGACCCCCGTTTCAATAGCAGACAGGTGCTTCACACACACACACACGCACACACACACACACACACGAAACAAAAAAATGACCCCCAGTGATTCTACTGTGCAGTCTGGAGTGAGAACTTCTGTTTTACTCCAGATATGACTTCAGTGCCTCCTAACTTCTCACCAGTTGCTCCCTCCCTGCCTGAAATCCTTTTGACACAACCCAAAGACTTTCATAGCTCAATAGAGATAAATTAGTTAAAATTCAGAGACTGGTTGAGGAGAGAAAATGGCTGAATCTCATTCCTACACATGTTCCATTGGGCAACTGTAAGATTCTTTCCTTTTTTTTCTACTTTTTTTAAAAATAGAGATGGGGTCTCGCTATGTTGGCAAGGCTGGTCTTGAACTCCTGGCCTCAAGTGATCCTCCCGTCTTGGCCTCTCAAAGTGCTGGGATTATAGGTGTGAGCCACTGCTCCCAGCCTTGTCAGATTCTTTCCTGCCCTCCTAGGAGGGTGGGGAGCAGAGCGGAGGGGCTGGACCCTGGAGGTCGGTAGGGAAAGAGAAAGAGGATCTGGCAACAACGCCCAGATCCTAACCTGAGCTTTGCCACTGTGTGAACATGGACCAATCACCCCCTCTCTCACCCTAGGTCTCAGCTCCGGCTCTGTGAAATGATATTCATTTGAGAGCCAGCATCCTAGAGCTAGGGACACAGTCCCTAAGAACCTGCCTTCCAGCAACCCTCAAGGCCACACATCCGGGTAGCTTCCCTGGGGTCTAGCTTGCCCTGCCTTCTGAAGTTTATTTGTTTAACACAATCGAGTTATTACAAAGCTTAATTCCCAGAAGATATCACTGTACTTTTGAGCTTATGAAGCAACTCAAAGTAAATTTATGAGGTGTTGACAAGTAGAGGCCGTGGGGAACCAGCTTTTTGTTGCATAGAGAATAATCTTCTGTAGTCAGCTGGAGGCTTATCTTCAGTTAGATGTCGTCTAAGAGAAAACATTTCCTCTTTTGAGCAGATCAACGTGGAGCCTCTGTAATAACTCTTTTGCACACTTATTTAAAGGGAACCCTGTTCTGATTCCTGTGGTTACCGATTAATTGACGACGCTTTTATAGTTCTTGGAATAAAGAAGAAATGGAAATTCCAAGGAAGAGAGAGACCTATAAAGCCCTTTTAATGAGATACATGAGTGGGTAGTGGTGAAGTAAGGGAGTGTCCTGGAACCAGCCTGAAGGGTGGGCCCAGGAAGCTGTTCCTACTCTTGGCTTTCAGAGTTTTGTGTTTTTTTTCTTTTTTCCCCAAAGTCATGGCTGAAGGCCTCCCAGCTGTGGAGCTTAATCAGCCCCGATGATTGCATAAATCACAAACATCTAGCACTAGCCCAATCAGGCCCAAACCCAGCTTTTTTGAATGTTAGAACTTGCACATTTGAGGTCAAGTTCTGTTGGACACAGAGAGGAAGGGTATTAGGAAAAGGACAAACTTTTTCCAGAAACTCTTTGGCACCCAGCCTCCCTCCCCCCGAGTCAGATTTGGGAGCACATCCAAAGCAAGGCACCCACACAAAGACCAGGGACGCTTTCGAGATGAGATCCAGCCCCTTGTCTGCCCACAGGCATTGACTGAGTCTCCTTGTGCTCGGTGGGTTAGATGCTTGAGCAGGAGCTGGGAGGTAAGTCAACTTGGCATCATTTCTGTGCACTAAGGGAGGTGAATAATCCTGTGTTCCATGTATTGTGCCTGGGTTGGGAGTTAAGAGGTGAGAGAGGGCTGCCCCTCCTTTGGAGCAGTTTCTACAGGAGAGACAGACCAGATGCCTGGCCTGACTGCTCTGCTGCCCCACCCAGACAGACCCGGGCTCTTGGTTCCACTCATGATGAGTATTAAGCACCCCCTACACCATTGTATCCCTTCCTTATTCCACTGGCTGCCAATGCGCTATCTTGTTGACCCAGCCTCCAAATAATTTATCTTGATTATGGACTTTTGGCACCTCCTGAAATTTTGCTCTCGAGGCAAGCGCCTAACTCAGCTAATCCTAATGAAAGCCCCGATAAACATCTGACTGATGGCGACACATACAAAAGCAGCTTCAAGCCACAGTGCGTGAGTGCTTAGAGAAAAAGCCCCATGAGACTCCAGAGGGACATGTGCGTAATTCTGGGGCAGTGCTTCCCAGAGCATATGCTGTGAAACATCAATCCTATGAGGTGTTTCTCCAAAAGGTAAGAGATTTTTGTGGACAAATAATTTTGGGAAACAATGCATGCTGTAGCTTCCGCCTTAGATATTCATTATGGACATGAACATGCTAAAAGCTCAGACTCCTGGGTGAAGAAACATCACTTTTCTAGTCCATCCTCTTTGGCTGCTTAGCTGGGTCAGCTTGGGCAAGTCTATCAATGTTTCTTAAAGGGAAATGAGAGAGTGCTCATCTCAGAATCTCTTATGGGTGCTTGTTAGAGAGTACTGGCCAGTCGTGGTGGCTCACGCCTGTAATCCCAGCACTTTGGGAGGCTGAGGCGGGTGGATCACCTTAGGTCAGGAGTTTGAGACCAGGCTGGCCAACATGGCGAAAGCCTGTCTCTACTAAAAGTACAAAAATTAGCTGGGCATGGTGATACTCAGGAGGCTGAGGCAGGCGAATCGCTTGAACCTGGAAGGCAGAGATTGCAGTGAGCCAAGATCATGCCATTGCACTCCAGCCTGGACGACAGAGTGAGACTCCATCTCAAGAAAAAAAAGGGAAATAGAGAGTACCCAGCCTGCTGTAGACTTTCTGAATCAGAGTCTCCGGAGCCCAGGAACCAGGAATTTGTTCTGAACAGTGCCCAGCTGATGGTGATGCATGTTCCACCTGAGAACAGCAGATAAACTTTGCAGGGCTTTGGCTGTTTCTGAGTGTTGTAAATATCAAGATATAAGTTTGACCAACAGTTTAGTCCAAAAGAAACTTAGGCACTTCCCAACTCATTATTTGAGGCCTGATACCAAAACCAGGCAAAGACAACACAAAAAAGAGAAAACTACAGACCAATATATGTTATGAATATAGATGCAGTCTATGGTACAGAGTGAGGCTTTGTCTAATTAAAAATAAGAAAAATTTATACTGGAAGTGCTAGCCAGAGTGGTCAGGCAAGAGAAACAAACAAAAGGCATCCAAATTGGAAAAGAGGAAGTCAAACTATCACAGTTTTCTGGTGATATGATCGTATACCTAGAAAACCCTAAAGACTCATTGAAAAGGCTCCTAGATCTGATAAACGAATTGAGTAAAGTGTCAGGTTACAGAATCAACGCGCACAAATCAGTAGCACTGCTATACACTAACGACGGCCAAGCTGAGAGTCAAATGAAGAAATCAATCCCTTTCAACAGCTGCAATCAATCAATCAATCAATCAGTTAAAATACCTAGGAACAGACTTTACCAAGGAGGTGAAAGATCTCTACAAGGAAAACTACAGAACATTGCTGAAAGAAATCACAGATGACACAAACAAATGGAAACACATCTTATGCTCGTGGATGGGAAGAATCAGTATTGTGAAAATGTCCATACCACCCAAAGCAATCTACAGATTCAATGCAATTCCCATCAAAACAGCATCATAATTTTTCACAGAACTAGAAAAAACAATCCTAAAATTCACATGGAACCAAAAAAGGGCCCAAATAGCCAAAGCAATGCTAAGCATTACTGGACTTCAAGTTATACTACAAGGCTACAGTTACCAAAACAGTATGGTACTGATATAAAAATAGGCACATAGACCAATGGAACAGATAGAGAATCCAGACAAAAAACTAAATACAGCCAACTGATCTTCAACAAAGCATACAAAAACATTAACTGGGGAAAGGACACCCTATTAAATAAATAGTGCTGGGAAAACTGGCAAGCCACATGTAGAATAATGAAACTGGATTCTCATCTCTCACCTTATACAAACATCAACTCAAGATGGATCAAAGATGTAAATCTGAGACCTAAAACTATAAACATTTTAGGAGATAACGTTGGAAAAACTCTGCTAGACATTGGCATAGGCAAAGAATTCATGACTAAGACTCCAAAAGCAAATGCAACAAAAGCAAAAATAAATAAATGGGACCTAATTAAACTAAAAAGCTTCTGCGCAGCAAAGGAAATAATCAGCAGAATGAACAGACAACCCACAGAATGGGGGAAATATTTGCAAACTATGAATCCAACAAAGGGCTAATATCCAGAATCAACAAGGAACTCAAACAAATCAGCAAGAAAAAAAATCAAATAATTCCATCAAAAACTGGGCAATGGACATGAACAGACATTTCTCAAAAGAAGATATACAAATGGCCAACAAGCATATGAAAAAATGCTCAACATCAGTGGGAAATGCAAATTAAAACCATAATAAGATACCACTTTACTCCAGCAAGAATGGTCATAATTAAAAAGTCAAAAAAAATAGATATTGGTGTGAATGTGATGAAAAGGAAACACTTCTAAACTGCTGGTGGGGATGCAAATTAGTACAACTTCTATGGAGAACAGTATGGAGATTCCTTGAAGAACTAAAAGTAGATCTACCTTTTGATCCAGCAATCCCACTACTGGGTATCTACCCAGAGGAAAAGAAATCATTATATGAAAAAATCACATACATGTTTATAGCAGCATGATTCACGATTGCAAACATATGGAACCAACCTAAGTGCTTATCGACTAATGAGTGGATAAAGAAAACGTGGTATATATACACAATGGAATACTACTACTAAAAAGTATGAATATTTTTTGCTCCAGTAAAGGTACTAATTAGTAAAGGTACTAATATTTTGTTCCTTAAAAAGGAACAAAATAATATATTTTGCAGTACTTTGGATGGAGCTGGAGGCCATTATTATAAGTGAAGTAATTCAGGAAGTAATTCAGGAATTCAGGTTCTCACCTATAAGTGGGAGCTAAGCTATGAGGATGCAAAGACATACAAAATGATATAATGGACTTTGGGAACTCGGGAGGCAGAGATTGGGAGGAGGGTGAGGGATAAAAGACTACGTATTGGGTACAGTGTACACTGCTTGGGTGATGAGTGCACTAAAATCTCAGCATTCACTACTATAGAAGTCATTCATGTAACTACTTGTACCGTAAAAGCTACTGAAACACTTGTACTTTAAAAGCTATTGAATTTTTTTTCTTTTCTTTTTTTTTTCCCTGAGACAGTGTCTCGCTCTGTCGCCCAGGTTGGAGTACAGTGGCACGATCTCGGCTCACTGCAAGCTCTGCCTCCCGGGTTCACATCATTCTCCTGCCTCAGCCGCCCGAGTAGCTGGGACTACAGGAGCCCACCACCACGCCCGGCTATTTTTTGTATTTTTAGTAGAGATGAGGTTTCACCTTGTTAGCCAGGATGGTCTCGATCTCCTGACCTCGTGATCCGCCCGCCTCAGCCTCCCAAAGTGCTGGAATTACAGGCGTGAGCCACCGTGCCTGGCCTGAAAATTTTTTTTAAATAAGAAAAATTTAAAATATAAAAATAAAAACAAAATACCAACCACCAATTCCAACAGCATATCAAAAGGATTATACGCCATGACAGAGTGGGATTTATTTTAGGAATGCAAAGTTGGTTGAATAAAAAAAATCAATGAATATAGTACATTGTATCAATAGGATAAAAGACAAACATCACGTATCAATCCACACAGAAAAAGCATTTGACAAAATCCAACACCCCTTTACGATAAAAATAATCAACAAACTAAGACTAGTAAAGAACTCAGTTTGATAAAAGGCATAGACAAAAAACTCATAGCTAACATCATATTTAATGGTGAAAGACTGGATGCTTTTCCCCCTAAGAACAGGAACAAAACAAGGATATCCACTCTTGCTGCTTCTATTCACCATTGTACTGAAGGTTCTAGCCAGGGCAGTTAGGGAAGAAAATGTAATAAAAGACATCCAGATTGGAAAGGAATAAGTAAAACTGTCAATATTCTCAAATGACATGGTCTTTTATATACAAAATCCATTTTAAAAAAACTATTAGAACTAATAAGCAAGTTCAGCAAAGTTGTAGGATTT
This sequence comes from Papio anubis, assembly GCF_008728515.1. Classification (NCBI taxonomy): domain Eukaryota; kingdom Metazoa; phylum Chordata; class Mammalia; order Primates; family Cercopithecidae; genus Papio; species Papio anubis. The sequence goes on from NC_044992.1 coordinate 52,166,900, forward strand.
AAAAAATCAGTTGTACATCTATACACTTACATTGAATAATCTGAAAATGAAATTTAAAAATGATCCTATTTGTAGGAACATCAAAAATAATAAGGTACTTAGGAATAAATTTAACAAAAAGGTACAAACCTTATACTTTTGAAAAATACAAAATGTTGTTGAAAGAAATTAAAGAAGTTCTAAATAAATACAAAGATATCCCGTATTTGTGGATTGGAAGACTTAATGTTGTTAAGATGACGTTACTTCCAAAATGTATCTATAGATTCAATGTAGTCCATATCAAAATCTCAGCTGGCCTCTTACCAGGAATCAATAAACTGATTATGAAATTCATATGAAAACAAGGGATCCAGAATAGGCAAAACAATCTTGAAAAAGGAGAACAAAATTGAAGAACTCACATGTGCCAATTTCAAAACTTACTACAAAGCTACAGTAATCTAGACAGTGTGGTGCTGGCATAAGGATAGACATATCGATCAGTGAAATAGAATCAAGAATTCAGAAATACTCTCACCTTTGTGATCAGCTAATTTTTGGCATGGATGCCAAAACAATTCAATGGGGAAAGAATTTCAACAAATGGTGTTGGGACAACTGAATAGCCACAAACACAAAAAATTAAGTTGCCTCTCTACCTCACATTATATTTTAAAAAAATTACAAGTGGGTGAAAGACCTAAAACTATAAAACTCTTTAGAAGAAAACGTGGGGTTAATCTTTATGACCTTGGATTAGGCAATGGTTTCTTAGATATGATAATAAAAGCACAAGCAACAGCAATAAAACATAGATAAGACAGACTTCATCAAAATTGAAAATGTTAGTGCTTCAAAGGACACCATCAAGAAAGTGAAAGGCAATCCACAGAACAGGAGAAAATATCTGCAAATCATATATCTGATAAAGGCTTAGTATCCAGAGTATATAAAGAATTCTTACAACTCAATTAAAAAATAACCCGATTTAAAAATGAGTAAACGATCTAAATAGACGTTTCCCCACAGAAGACATGCAGAGGGCCAATAAACTTGTGAAAAGATGCTCACCGTCATTAGCCATCAGGGAAATGTAAATTAAAACCATAATGAAATATCATTTCACGCCTACTAGGATGATTGAGATTAAAAAGACCAAAACAGGCAGTAACAACTATTGGCAAGGATGTGGGGGAGAAAACGTGATGATGGGAATATAGAACAGTGCATCTGCTTTGGGAAACAGACTGGCAGCTCCTCAAAAGGTTAAGCACAGAGTTGTATGATCCAGCAATTTCACTCCAAGTTATGTACCTATCCAAGATAACTACAAACATACAGACGCAAGAATGCTTGCATGTGAATGTTCATAGCAGTATTATTCATAACAGCCAAAGAAGGTGGACACAACCCAAATGCCCATCAACTGATGAATGGATGAATAACGTGATAGAGCTATACAAGGCTGTTATTTTAGTCTTGCAAAGGAATGAAGTCTTGATACATGCTATGGCCTGGGTTAACCTTGAAAACAGCATGCTAAGTGAAAGAAGCCAGGCACAAAAGGCCATGTACTGTATAATCCCATTTATTTGAAATGTTCAGAAGAAGTAAAAATCCATAGAGATGTAAAGTAGATTAATGATAGCTTAGGGTTGAAGTGAGGGTTGGGGAAGTGCGGGATGACAGCTAAAGGGTATGGGGTTTCATTTTCAGGCGATAAAAATGTTCTAAAACTGATTGTAGTAATGGTTGCCCAACTCTGTGAATATACTAAAAATCATTGAATTGTACACTTTATATTTTATTTTTGATTTAATTTTAATTTTTGGGGGGAGAATCTTACTCTGTTGCCCAGGTTGGAGTACAGCAGGGTGATCATGGCTCACTGCAGCTTCAACCTCCTAGGCTCAAGCAATTCTTCCACCTCAGACTCCCAAGTAGCTAGGACTACAGGCATGCGCCACCACACCAGGCTAGTGTTTTAAATGGGGTTTTTTTTTTTTTTTTTTTTTGAGATGGAGTCTCACTCTGTCGCCCAGGCTGGAGTGCCGTGGCACGATCTCAGCTCACTGCAACCTCTGCCTCCCGGGTTCAAGCGATTCTCCTGCCTCACCCTCCTGAGTAGCTGGGACTACAGGCGCCTACCACCACGCCCAGCTAATTTTTGTATTTTTAGTAGAGATGGGATTTCGCCATATTGGTCAGGCTGGTCCTGAACTCTTGACCTCAAATGATCTGCCCACCTCCGCCTCCCAAAGTGCTGGAATTACAGACGTGAGCCACCGTGCCTTGCCTAATGTTTCGAATTTTTTGTAGAGATGGGGTCTCATTATGTTGCCCAGGTTTATCTTGAACTCCTGGCCTCAAACGATCCTCCTGCCTCAGCCTCCCAAATTGCTGGGATTACAGGCATGAGCCACTGTGCCCAGTCGAACTGTACACTGTAGATGGGTGAATTGTATGGTATGTGAATTCTATCTCAATAAAACTGTCAGAAAAGAAACCCAGGGATGGAGCTCCAGTTGCACCCCCTGACCAATAAAGCTTATCAGCCTCCTCACACCCAGAAGGAGACCGAGCATGACTCATCACCTCCACCTCTCGCTTCCTCTTCCCTCCTCAGTGTGTTTCCCCTTGGCTTCCCCATCTCACACGTGACCACACTTATCCACAGAACAAAGGAATCCTGGCCGCTAACCTTAGGCTGGTGCTCAGCGTGGCTCCTCTGTCTTCTAGGGTGATGCTTCTGGCTAATTTTCAAGATCTCATTCACCCCAACAAGCATTTACTTAGAACCTATGTTCTGCAAAGCACTTGAAGAAAATAAGTACAGCCATTGCCCTCAAGTTGCTTTCAGCCTAGTAGGAGAGAGAAGATCTATCACTGAAGATTCGGTTGACATAAGAACAAACCCCAAATAGCAATGGCTTAAATGAGATAGAACTTACTTCACTTACACAAAATAGAAGCCTGGAAGTAGGTAGTCCTAGGCTGGTTCTGTATTTCCTTGGCGTCACTGGGAATCCAGGCTCTTTATGTCTCTCTGTGTCGTCCTAGCACGTGATTTTCCTGGGCCAAGATGGCTGTTGAAGTGGGTTGAAGAATGAATGAGGGCTGGGTGTGGTGGCTCACACCTGTAATCCCAGCACTTTGGGAGGCCAAGGTGGGTGGATCACGAGGTCAGAAGTTTGAGACCAGCCTGGCCAACATGGCGAAACCCCACATCTACTAAAACAAAAACAAAAACAAAAAAATTAACCGGAGGTGGTGGCGTGCACCTATAGTCCCACCTACTTGGGAGGCTGAGGCAGGAGAACTGCTTGAACCCGGGAGGCGGAGGCTGCAGTGAGCCGAGATCACGCCACTGCACACCAGCCTGGGTGACAGAGTGAGAGACTCTGTCTCAAAAAAAAAAAAAAAAAGAGAAAGAATAATAATGAATGGAAACTGAGGCAGAGGGAGCAAAGCAATGACACAGTAGTTGCATGTGCACATGCGTCAGGAGAGGAATTTTAAAAGATGGAAGATAGTAGAGGCAAGTGAAATATGTTTTTTTTTTTTTGACCGGGTTTCACTCTATCGCCCAGGCTGGAGTGCAGTGGTGCGATCTCAGCTCACTGAAACCTCTGCCTCCTGGGCTCAAGCGATTCTCCTCCTCAGCCCCCCAGGTAACTGGAATTACAGGCACGCTTCACCACGCCCGGCTCATTTTAATTTTATTTCTATTTTTTATTTTTTGTATTTTTTAGTAGAGACAAGGTTTCACCATGTTGGCCAAGCTGGTCTGAACTCCTGAGCTGAAGTGATCCACCGCCTCGGCCTCCCAAAGTGCTGGGATTACGGGCATGACCACCACGCCCAGCCGAAACATCTAATTCAGAGACAGAGACTGGTGATGGCAGGGGAGGGAGAATGTCTTAGGAGTCCAATCAGTTCTTAAGGAGGTGAGAGGAGACAGTGTCTACTGCACTTGTGGAGCAAATGGCCTTGGAGAGGAGCAGGGATACGCTTCCAGTTGTCACAAGGAGGAGAACATGGCACCGATGGAGAGGTGGGAAGGAAAGGGCATTCCGGAGAGGGACAGGTTCTGTTTTTTAATTAAAGGTGGCCTTCCTGCCTTCCTGCCTGCCTGCCTTCCTGCCTTCCCCTCTCACTCTTTCCTGCAACAAGCATTTATTAAGCACCTACTGCATGCCATGGCACTGCTCTAGACACTGAGACTATAGCAGCAAATAAACAGACAAAATCCCCTATCTTCCTGGAGCACACATTCTGTTGGGTGGAGAGTGTCAGCTAATAAAATGAATAAGTCAGTTTTATCGATGTTAGAAGGTGGCCAACGCTACAGAGAAAAATAAAGCAAGCAAGAAGGTGGGGCGTTTTGGTGAGAAAAAGAGAACAAGAGAAGGATTATGGACGAAGAGCGGTGGGGTGGCCGGATTAGAGCTCTCCTCACACTCAGAACACTGGCACAGTGGGGAATGAGAGCCAGAGGGCCAGAGGGAAGGGTGACGGTATCCAAGTATGGGATCCTGAAATCAGGATGTTGGGGGTGGGACAAGGTCTAGAGTGTGCCACGCAAATGGGTGGCAGAGTTGGAATGGAGAAGAAGGTCTTTGGAGGTGAGGAGGTCAAATGACTGAGAAGCCAGGGTATTGAAGTTCACACATGTGGATGGTGAGGTCACAAGAATATTGACAGGATGTGGGGCTGGAGTGGAGACAGTGCCTGGAGCTAAAGTCTACCATGAACAAGGAGGTTGGGCAGGAGGCAGATGGATGCACTGGGGAGAGGTACAGAGTGCTTTAGCCAGTTAGTGTGCACTTCAGAGGAACTAGGGTTTTTTTTTGAGGCAGAGTCCTGCTCTGTCACCCAGGCTGCCTGGCGAGCAGTGGCGTGATCTCGGCTCACTGAAACCTCCACCTCCCGGGTTCAAGCTAAGATTACAGGTGTGCGCCATCCTGCCCGGCTAATTTTTGTATTTTCAGTAGAGATGGGGGTTTCACCATTTTGGCCCGGCCAGTCTCGAACTCATGACCTTAGGTGATCCACCCGCCTCCACCTCCCAAAGTGTTGGGATTACAGGTGTGAGCCACTGCGCCAGGCCAGAACTAGGGTTTTCGAAGAAGGAAGGAAGAGAAAGGACTTGGAAAGAGTAGTAGGGAGTAAGAAAAACACCTGCCCCTCTTACCTCCTGGCTCTGAGGATCTTGGAATAGGAGAGAAACAATAGCTTCCTCTGAGCCAGGAGGAAGTATCTCAGGGACTCGCTTGGTTTCCATTAGGGCCAGGAAGTAGGGGGAAATTTCCAGAAGAGGTTGAGAGTAGGGTAGAGTGGAAGTTCCAGAGAGCCCAGCGGGAGGGCTTGGGAAGATGAGAAGAGGGCTTGGGCAGCCTGGAATGAGTGTCTGATAATGGTGGATCAATGGCTTCTTCCAGTGAACAAGGATGCAGGCCTGATGGGGTGGTTTCAGTGTTTTGTTTTTTTTTTTAGACAGAGTCTCGCTGTGTTTCCCAGGCTATAGTGCAGTGGTGTGATCTTGGCTCACTGCAACCTCTGCCTCCCAGGTTCAAGTGATTCTCCTGCCTCGGCCTCCTGAGTAGCTGAGATTACATGTGTGTGCCACCATGACCGGCTAATTTTTTTTTTTTTTTTGTATTTTTAGTAGAGATGGGGTTTACACCATATTGGTCAGGCTGGTCTCGAACTCCTGACCTCGTGATCTGCCCATCTTGGCCTCCCAAAGTGCTAGGATTACAGGCATGAGCCACTGTGCCCAGCCCAGTGATCTCGTAAAAGAAGAAAAAATGGTCCAGACAGTGCTGCCCAAGATTCGTTTTGCCTTTTTTCCAAAACATTTTATTATGAAAAATTTCAAACAGACAGAAAACTGGAAAGAATTATATAGTGGGCGGTCGGGTGCGGTGGCTCATGCCTGTAATCCCAGCACTTTGGGAGGCTGAGGTGGGCGGATCGCCTGAGGTCGGGAGTTCGAGACCAGCCTGACCCACACACGTGGCAAACCCTGCCTCTACTAAAATACAAAATGAATGCGTGCGGCATGCAAATCCCAGCTACTAGAGAGGTTGAGGCAGGAGATTCATTTTGAACCCGGAGGCGTGAGGCTGGGCGTATGAGCCAGATCACGCCATTGCACTCCAGCCTGGGCAACAAGAGCGAAACTCCATTTCCAAAAAAAAAAAAGCAGCCATACAGTGGTATTTATATACTCCCATGACAGGATTCCTGTAAGCAATTCTAGTCATTTCACTCTATTTGCTTAACTCCACTGTACATCTCCAGCTCCCCATCCATCCATCCATCATCCATCCATCCATCCATCCATCCATCCATCCATCATTCCATCCATCCATCCATCTATCCACCCATCCACCTATCATCCTTCCGCCTTTTTATTTACTTTTGAACCTACTCAAAGAAAAGTTGCAGATACTCAGTATACCACCAAATTTTGCATGCATGCACTAAATGGTTCAATATTTGTTTGCCTTTTTAAGGTGTAAAATTTAGCACAGAAAATGCCAGACCAAACATGAGTAGAGTTTGGGCGAATTTTGATAGATGCCTGTAATTCCTACCTCACTCAAACCCCTATCAAGCATATCAACAGCAGAAATTACAGGACATGAGCCACCTGAGGTAGTGACCACCCTTGAGGTCGGGTCTTGAGACCAGCCTGACCAATATGGAGAAACTCCTTCTACTGGAAAATACAAATTAGCCAGGTGTGGTGGCACATGCCTGTAACTTCAGCTAACGGGAGGCTGGGAGGCAGAAGAACGTTTGAACCCGGGAGGCGGAAGTTGCAGTGAGCTGAGATCACACCATTGCACTCCAGCCTGGGCAACAAGAGCGAAACTCTATCTCAAAAAAAAAAAAAAAAAAAAAAAAAAAGATATCAAGAGCATTATCATCACCTGAGGAAGTCTCCTCATGCAACTTCTCAGTCATTCTGATTTTTGTCACCATAGACTAGTTTTCGCCTATTTTAGGACTTACAATATGAGTCCCAGCTGTAAGTAGTCTTTTGGACCTAGCTAGTTTCACTTACTGTAGTGGGAGATTATCCATGTTGTTGCACATATTGGTAGTTAATATCCTTTGTTGCTCAGTGATATTGTATTATGCGATTATAACAGAAGAATTATTTGTTCGTCTGTTGATAGTCATTGGAGCTGTTTCTAGTTTATAGCAATTATGAATAAAGCGGCTGTGAAAATTCTTTTATGAGTCTTTCTGTGACATATGCTTTCAGTTCTCTTAGGTAAATACCTAGACATGAAATTGCTGGGTCGTAGACAGGTTTCATTTTATAAGAAACTACCAGCTCTTTACCCAAGGTGGTTGTATCATTTTACATTCTTACTAATAATGTATGAGAGTTCCAATTGTTCCACATCCTTGCCAACATTTGATGTTGTCAGTCTTTAATTTTAGCTTTCCTGGTGGGTGTGTGTTGGTGTCTCATTATGGTTTTATTTTATATTTTCCTGATGACTAATGATGTTGAGCACTTTTTTATGTGTTTCTTGGCCATCTGTGTGTCTTCTTTTGTGAAGTGTCTATTCAAATATTTTGCGTATTTTAAAAATTGAGGTATTTATCTTTTTATTACTGAGTTGTAGGTATCCTTTATATATTCTGCATATAAATCTATTGTCAGATATGTTTTGCAAATATTTTCTCCCTGTCTGAGGCTTGCATATAATTTTGTTAATAGTGTCTTTTGAAGAGCAGAAATTTTTAATTTCGATGAAGTCCAATTTATCAATCTTAAAAATATATATATTACTTTCTGTGATCTATTTTAAGATGCCTTACCTATTCCCAAGTCCCAAAATATTCTCCTGTTTGCTTCTAGAAATTTTAACTTAAAAAATAATTTTAGCTTTTGATTGATTTCTATGATCTATTTAAAATCAATTTTTATGAATAGTGTGAGGGAGGAGGGGTTGAAATTTATTTTTTTCCAGGCCGGGCACAGTGGCTCACATCTGTAATCCCAGCACTTTGGGAGGCCACAGCAGGTGGATTGCTTGATCCCAGGAGTTCAAGACAAGTCTGAGCAACATGGCAAAACCCTGTCTCTTCAAAAAACACAACAATTAGCCAGGTGTGCTGGTGAGCACCTGCGGTCCCATCTACTCAAAAGGCTTAGGTGGGAGAATTGCTTGAGTCTGGGAGGTAGAGGCTGCAGTGAGCTGAGATCACGCCACTGTACTCCAGCCTGTGTGACAAAGTGAGACCCTGTCTCAAAAAAAAAGTTTATTTTTTTCCATATGGATATTCAATTGTTCTGGCACCATTTGTGAAATAGACTTTACATTGGACTGCTTTGATGACTTTATACAATAATCAAATGACTGTTTAATTGTGGGTCTATTTCTGAGGTCTTCATTCCATTTATCTATTTGTTTAACCATATGTTACTGCCACAATATTCTGATTACTATAGCTTTATAATTAATAAGTCATGAAGGCTGGGCACAGTGGCTCACACCTGTAATCCTATTGTTTTGGGAGACTGAGATGGGAGGATGGCTTGAGGCTAGGAGTTCAAGACCAGCCTATGCAACATAGGGAGATCCCATCTCTACAAAAAATTTTAACAGTTAGCTATGTGTGATGTGAACCTGTAGTCCTAGCTACTCAGGAGGCTGGGGCAGAAGGACCACTTGAGCCTGGGAGATCCAGGCTGCCGTGAGCTATCGTTGCACCACTGCACTCCTGTTTGGGTGACAGAGCAAGACCCTATCTCAAAAAAAAAAAAAAAAAAAAGTCATAAATGTCATGAAGTCAGACAGGATAAATCCTCTAATTTTGTTCATTTTCAAGGCGGTTTGGATATTCTAGGTTTTTTGCATTTCCATAAAAATTTTATAATCAACACGTTCAATTTTGACAAGAGTCTTCTAGGATTATGACTAAAATTGAGTTGAATCTAGAGATCATTTTGGAAAGAAACGTCATCCCAGCAATATTGAGTCTTCCAATCCATGAACATTTATTTAGGTCTTGAATTTCTCTCAATAATATTTTGTAATCTTCAATGTAGAGGTCTTACATACCTTTTGTGAAATTTATTGCTAAGTATTTCATGGTTTTAAAAAGAGCTATTAAAGATGGAATTTTAAAAACATGATTTTTTAGACAGTCTTACTGTTGCCCAGGTGGAGTGCAGTGGTGCGATCTCACTGCAGCCACAACCTCTCAGGCTCAAGCAATCCTCCTGTCTTAGCTTCCCGAGTAGCTGGGACTACACTTGTGCACCACCACGCTCTGTTAATTTTTAAATTTTTTGTAGAGATGAGGTCTCGTTATGTTGCCTAGGCTGGTCTCAAACTCCTGGGTTCAAGTGATCCTCCTGCCTCCACCTCCCAAAGCGCTGGGATTATAGGCATGAGCCACTGTGCCCAGCAGGAATATTTATTTATTTATTTATTTATTTATTTATTTATTTATTTATTGAGATGGAGTTTCACTTTTGTAGCCCAGGTTGGAGTGCAGTGGCATGATCTCGGCTCACTGCAACCTCCACCTCCCAGGTTCAAATGATTCTCCTGCCTCAGCCTCCCGAGTAGCTAGGATTACAGGTGCCCGCCAGCACACCCGGCTAATTTTTTGTATTTTTAGTAGAGATGGGGTTTCGCCATGTTGGGCAAGTTGGACCTCAGGAGATCCACCTGCCTCCGCCTTCCAAAGTGCTGGGATTACAGGCATGAGCCACCGTGCCCGGACAGGAAACTTTTAAAATTTCATTTTCTGTTGACAGCAGCAGAGGTGAGCGCCAGAAAAGACAGTCCATCAGGATATCCTAGGTGTGTGGGGAAGTGGGGTGGAGGAGTACCACTTATTTGCAGATGGCTGTGCAAGACCTGGGAGTGTGGAAAAGAAAAGTGGCCATGTGATGGGGGAAAGTCAGATGCATAACACTTTCAAGAAGACTCTTCCCCTCTCTGCCCTGTTCCTAAGAAGGAATGTTCTTCCTCAACACTCTCCTGGGAGGTGAAGGCAGGACAATGCCAAGGGGCCTTGGGAAGGTGTTCCTGTTCCGCCAAGCCTTCTGAGCTGCATCATTCAGCCACCCCTCTGTGGGGGCTGTTGCCACCATGACCTGAGATGAGCATGGTCCTCTGGGGACAGATGAGCTGGCCTCAGTGGTACAGGTGATATACTCTCCCCTCTCCAGGAGAAGCCACAATGACCCCTGATCCTTACTTAGCTGGCTCAGCCTGCAGGGAGGAGATGGGGGCTGAAACACCTGGACCTTCCTCTACTCAAAATATCTTAGCCAGGACAGGCGCAGTGGCTCATGCCTGTAATCCCAGCACTTTGGGAGGGCGAGGTGGGTGGATCACTTGAGGTCAGGAGTTCGAGACCAGCCTGGCCAACATGGAGAAACCCTGTCTCTACTAAAAATACAAAAATTAGCTGGGTGTGATGGCACCCGTCTGTAATCCCAGCTACTTGGGAGGCTGAGGCAGGAGAATCGCTTGAACTGGGGAGGCGGATGTTGCAGTGAGTGGAGATCACGCCACTGGACTCCAGCCTAGCCAACAGTGCGAGGCTCCGTCTCAAAAAAAAAAAAAAAAAAAAAAAAATTCACATCCAGGCGCCTGGCTTAGCTTTCCTGCCACTGACTGCCTCCCTTCATGGTCTCTCCAGCCCGTTTTCCCATGTTGCCCCACCCAGTTATAGAGTCAGCTGGCCACATCTCTCAAAGGTGCCAAAACTTCCAACTCATGCTCTGAGGAAGGATTCTTAAGAAATAGAAAACTGGATAATCCAAAACTCCACCCATACTGGGTCCTGTCCCTGTCTTGTTGGGAAGAATGTGGGTGGAGAAGGAGGGAAGGAGAGCAAGAGAGCTTCCCCCTTGTGAAGCAAGAGGACCATTGAAGGAGGAGCAGTTGCAGTGCCAAAGGGGACTTTCATCCCTCTGTACCCCTCACAGTGCCCCAGAAGCCCCTTCAAAGAAAGATGTACTCTCCATACTTCAAGACAATGCTAGTTACTACGACAGGTAAACCCCCAAATATATTTTGTTTATTTCTCACTCATTTACCAGTTCGTTGCAGGTGTTCTTGGTTGCAGGTGACCTTCCCCCATGCAGTGATTTAGAGACCAGGTTTTTTCCCTTTTGAGGCTCTACCACCCCCTGGTCTATGATCTTCTACACTCATTTAATAGGTGGGGAAAGAGACCCCATGAAAGGCATAACCATAGCTCAAAAGCCTTGGCCTGGAAGTGGCAAACGTTACTTCTGCTCCCATTCCATTGGCAAAAACGTGTCATGGGGCCAAGGGGTCCTGGGAAACGTGGTCCCTGGCTCAGCAACTGCCTCCCAGTGACAATAACACTGTCATGTTGCTGTCCCTGCCACTGAGCTCTGTTGAGTTTTCACCAGTCGGGTGGCCTTGCTTTTAAACTGTGCAGAGCTCTCTGGATGTGAGGAGTTATCTCTCACTCCATCACCAGCATGGTTTCTTACTGTCTCCTCCATTGTTGAGGTTGAACAGGCTCTTCTCCAGCCCTACCCTCCTCCCTCAGCCACCTGGGGTCCCCCTCCTAGTCGCTTGCCTAAACCTGACCTCCTCCAAGACACTTTTCAAGGATCTCAGCATCTTCCATTCTCTGGGCACCCTGTTTGCCATAAACACAAGTAGGAGCACTGTTTGGGGAACATATGTGCCCCTCTCTCATCTGCTTGCTAATGTTTGGTATTCTTCAACAGAGCACCAAGGTCTTCTCCCCATGACCAACACCAAGACTTCAGATGCGTGTCCCCAGCACCAAGACTTCAGATGCGTGTCCCCAGCACCAAGACTTCAGATGCGTGTCCCCAACACCAAGACTTTAGATACCTGCACCCTGGGGGAGGGGGCAGATCTGGCACACAGGAGAGTGGATGACTGGGGGGTCTTTATAAGTCCTTGCAGAGGGGAGGGAAGGAGAGCAAGGGGACCCTGGGCAGGGGAAGACAAGGGAGCCAGCTATTGAAAGGGAGGCTTTGGCTATATTTTTCAATCAGCTCTATTTTTTAGTCATATGTTGAGCATCTTCAGCTTTTTCTAAACAGACAAATCAAATAGTGTCCACTTATTAAATGCTGATATGGTTTGGCTGTGTCCCCAACCAAATCTCATTTTGAATTGTAGCTTGCATAATTCCCACGTGTTTCGGGAGGGACCCGGGGGGAGATCACTGAATCATGGGGGCGGTTTCTCCCATACTGTACTAATGGCAGTGAGTAAGTCTCACGAGATCTGATGGTTGTATAAGGGGAAACCCCTTTCACTCGCTTCTCTCATTCTCTTTTTGCCTGCCACCATGTAAGACATGCCTCTCGCCTTCTGTCATGATTGTGAAGCCTCCCCAGCCACGTAGAATTGTGAGTCCATTAAACCTCTTTTTCTTTATAAATTACCCAGTCTTGGATATGTCTTTATTAGCAGTGTGAAAACAGACTAATACAAATGCCAGCCTTGTGCTGAGCACCACTAGCGCTTTTTATAAGCATGGTCTGATTTATCTTCCCAACAACCTAGTGAGGTAGGAACTCTTATTTTATCCCCATCTGGCACAGGAGAAAAACAAGACTTGGAGAAATTTAGTAATTTCCCCAAGGTCACATAGCTTCTAGTCATTCTAGAAGAGCTTGGGTTTGAACCTAGGTATCCAACCTCAAAGTCTGCCAGTCCTCTGTGCCTCTGTCTCCTCTTCCTCCGGGATACCCAGCATGGCAGAGGCACTCAATGCTTGTTGACTACCCATGTCCTCTTCCACACTTCAGCCTTCCATGCAGTCAGGGTAGGGTCATGAGACAAACTCTGACCAACAGGCTGTGAATGGAAGTGACAGGTGTCATTTCTGAACCGAAACACTGAAGTGCTGGTGTCCAACCCTCCTGTTCTCTCTTGCCCTTTAGTGGCAACCACAGAGGCCATGGTTTGAAATGGTAGAGCCACTAGAAGGAAGCAGCCTGTACAAGGGACAGCTAACCTGGACAGTTACCCAACCTGCAGCAGTTTTGTGTGAACGAGAAAAATACACCTTTGTTGCGTCAAGAAGCCGCTAAGATTTGGAGGTAAATGTTTACCTCAGCACACTATAGCCTCTCCTGACCAATACACCAGAACAGGACACCAGATAGAGCAGGGTTCCACCCAGTTGGTTACTGCCAAGGTGGTGCTCGCAGACATTTTGTTTACATACTTTACAGTGCTCCAGAGTAAGGCTGGAACTGAAGGACTTTCTAAAACACAAGTTCCCAGCCGGGCGCGGTGGCTCATGCCTGTAATCCCAGCACTTCGGGAGGCCAAGGTGGGCGGATCACTTGAGGTCAGGAGTTTGAGACCAGCCTGGCCAATATGGTGAAACCCCATCTCTACTAAAAATACAAAAATTGGCCGGGCGCAGTGGCTCACGCCTGTAATCCCAGCACTTTGGGAGGCCGAGACGGGAGGATCACGAGGTCGGGCGATCGAGACCATCCTGGCTAACACAGTGAAACCCCGTCTCTACTAAAAATACAAAAAAATTAGCCGGGTGCGGTGGCGGGTGCCTGTAGTCCCAGCTACACGGGAGGCTGAGGCAGGAGAATGGCGTGAAGCCGGGAGGCGGAGCTTGCAGTGAGCCGAGATTGTGCCACTGCACTCCAGCCTGGGCGACAGAGCAAGACTCCACCTCAAAAAAAAATTTTTTTTAAATTTAAAAAAAAAAATACAAAAATTAGCTGGGCCTGGTGATGGGCGCCTATAATCCCAGCTACTCAGGAAGCTGAGGCAGGAGAATCGCTTGAACCTGGGAGGCGGAGGTTTCAGTGAGCCTAGATTGCACCACTGCACTCCAGCCTGGGCGACAAAGTGAGACTCAGTCCAGTTGCAAAACAAAACAAAACACCAAAATACAACAACAAAAACACCACAAGCTCCCAGAGGCAGGTGGGAGAACACCGAGGGTCTTCATCAGCCCCCTGGGGAGCAGGAGCCCCTGGCCCAGCCTCCCATCCCAGCTTCCCCTCTGCCCTGCATCAAACTTCTCCCTGTTGCTGGTTTCCAGAGCTGTTCCCCTCTGGCACAGCCCCTCTGTCTCCACCCCCAGCAGCCAGCTTCCAGAAGCTAAAGCGAGACACCACTGGCCCCTCCCCAGATGCCGCCAAATGCCTGGAAGTCTCCCCACGCCTCACATTGTCTTTACTTCACATTGTCTTTCAGATGAGTCCCTGGGGATGTGGAGCTCTTGCGATTCTGCCGTCTGATCCTGCAATCCAGGAAATCACCACTTTCTGGCCTCTGAGGACTGGAGAGCCAGTGTGGCAGGCAGGAAGCTCCAGTCTGGGCTGTCCACTGCCAGGTCAGGTCTGGGGAGAAGGTGGAGAGTCCCAGGCCCGGGATGGGCTCCTGGCTGGGGTGGGGAGGGCCAGGACAGCCAGCGTGTTCACTCCTCCCACAGATGGTTCTGCAAACCCTTGTGAAGCCTCTCTGTGCGCCTGGCTCTGTGCTTGGTGCTACGGGAGCACAAAGGCAAGAGATGGTGGCACCTGACTTCCAGGAGCCTCCCTCCTGCAGGCTCAAGTAGGATATTAGCTGCAGAGAAACAGAGCAAAGGAACAAATATCAGTCAGCGATTTTTCACTTGCAAGTGATGTGAACCCAGGGCCAGAGTAAGATCTATAGAGAGGCCGGGCGCAGTGGCTCACATCTGTGGTCCCGGCACTTTGAGAGGCCAAGGTGGGTGGATCACTTGAGGTCAGGAGTTTGAGATCAGCCAGGCCAACATGGCGAAACCCTGTCTCTATTAAAAATACAAAAATTAGCTGGGCGTGGTGGCATGCCCCTGTAATCCCAGCTACCCAGGAGGCTGAGGCAGGAGAATCACTTGAACCTGGGAGGCGGAGGTTGCAGTGAGATTATACCACTGTACTCCAGCCTGGGCGACAGAGGGTGACTCTGTCTCAAAACAACAACAACAACAACAACAACAACAACAACAAAACAAAAAAGAAAGGAAAGAAAGGAAGAAAGAAAGAAAGAAAAAGAAAGAAAGGAGGGAGAGAGGGAGGAAGAGAAGGAAGGAAGGAGGAAGGAAGGAAGGAAGGAAGAAAGAAAAAGAAAGAAAGAAGGAAAGAAAGAAAGAAAGAAAGAAAGAAAGAAAGAAAGAAAGAAAGAAAGAAAGAAAGAAAGAAAGAAAGAGAGAAAGAGAGAAAGAAATGGAAAAAAAGCCCTGATATAGTTCTGGCTCTGACTGGGTCACAGCCCCAAACCTGAACGGATCCCATAGCAAGCACAGGGTTCGGGAGTGGAGGGGGTGAGAGAAAAGATGGGCTACTCTGACTTCGAGACCTGGGCCGCATGCGCCTGTCTGGATCCTGGGGGTGGAATCAGCTTCTTCTGGACCACATGTCTGAAGGTTGGGGGACAGATGTTTCTCATGGAATATTGGGGTGTTTTGATCAGAAGGAGAAAGGATGCTGGGTAGGGTCACAACCAAGGCCTGCTGCTGGTGGGAGAATGGAATATGCCCTCAGAGAAGTATGAACCAAGGGCTGTGGGAATTCAGAAGAGGGAGATGTCATGCCCAGCTGAGGGGATCAAGGAAGGCTTCATGGAGGAGGAGGCATCTGGGTCTTGAAGAATGACCAGAGTTTGAGCATTGGATCTCGTAGGATGGGAGGAAAGGGCATTGTGGGCTCAGGGAACAACGTGAGCAGAAACCTGGATGTAAGCCCAGAGAGAAGCAGAGGCTGAAGCCGGATGAAGGAAAGGCCTCGAATGCCAAACTAAGGGGCATGGATTGAATTTGGGGAGCCAAGGATGGGATCATCAGATCTGAGCTCCTGGAAACGCACACTAACCACTCAGGGGCCCAGCTCCCCACCCCCGCCTCTGGCCTGCTCTGTGTGCCCACAGATCACTTTTTCTTTCATTCAGCTCAGACAGATCTGGAGTTCTCCAATAGAAACGCTTACTCAGAAATGGAGGAAAAGTGAAAACAGAAAGTGTGATTACAGACCTTAGCTTTCTCCTGCCAAAGTAGAGAAGCTTGGGTACCTGTGACAGCCCCCCTCTTCTCTGGGTTTAACCTGCCCTCTCCCCTCTGCCTGCTGAGCCCCAGGATGGGTGGGGGCTGTGCTGGGGGTAGACAGCGTGCTCTCCCTGTGGGACCCTCAGGCTCTCCAGGGTCCATTCCCGCCCTGCCCTGAATAGTACTTGCTCTGTAGCTGCCCTGGCTCAGGGCAAGGGGGGGCACCCCCAATTCTCACCCCCTAAATTCCTCCCCTGACCCTGGAGCCACACTGCTCTTATTATGTCACCAGGAGGGTTTTCCAAGACGTCTGCCAAGAATCCGATGAAAATCAGCTGAAGGTTGAGTCTGCGCTAGTTCTCAGCCCCTGAAGGGTGAGCAGGGCCATGTTCCAGTCAAACGTGTAGACTTTGGATTCCACCTCTGTCGCTAAGATGGGATAGAGATGTCGCGTAGCCTTCCCGAGCCTCGGTTTTCTCTTCTGCAATAGAGAACTAATAAGCTCCAGCTCACAGAATTTGTTGGAGGATTAAACAGGATCCCGGATGTCACTTACAGGCATGGGACATGTCTGCAATAAGCGGTGACAATGATGATGATGAAGAAGAAGATAATGGAGATGAAGGAACTGCCAGGAGGGGAGACATGGACCAGCAGGGTCTTTTCCTTTGGATTGCTCTGAGCTGACACCAGGTGTGTGTGAGTCCACACCGACAGGCTGGACAGATGGATGGGCAGGGGGTCAGGACACAGCACAGGGGCTGAGGGCAACACATCCCCAACCACACTCCTAGGCTCTGAGCTCCCCTCACGCTGCTGGACTCAAGAGAACCTCAACATGAACACTCATCATGTCCTCTAGCCTGGAGCTTCCCAAATTAAGGAAGGGGTGGCCTCTGGGTCATTCCAGAAAGCCCTGGGATTCAGACTGTGCCAATGTTACTTTGGGTGGACTCCCTGAGCCTCAGCCTCAGCCTCCCCCATCAGTTAGGGGATCCCAATCAGGCTTTTTGGAGGTCAGAAACTGCCAGAAGAGAGGGCTTTTAACAAGGTTTCTACAAACCTTGAGTTTGCTAAAAAGGGGCTGATGGACAGGGTGGGGCAGGCGGGGAAAGGTAGGAGGAGGAGGAAGGCTCAGGTCAGGGGTCACCAGGCTTTAATGATCCTCTGTCAGCAAACTAATTTGAGGATGCATTCCAATTGTATTTACTTATTTATGTCAGGAACATAAACTATTACATTAATATATTATGCCCATTATAAAAATATGTATAAAATGAACAATCTAAGAGATATCAATAGGAAACAAGTTAAACAAATGACATCCCATCCATACAATTAACTATGACTGACCTATTTTTTAAAATGATGTCTTATAACTCGATAATAAGAAGACAAACAACTAAATGTAAAGATGGACAAAACAGGCCAGGTGTCGTGGCTCATGTCCGTAATCCCAGCACTTTGGGAGGCCAAGACAAGTGGATTGCTTGAGGCCAGCAGTTCGAGACCAGCCTGGGCAGCATGGTGAAACCCCGTCTATACTAAAATTACAAAAACTAGCTGGGCGTGGTGGCAGGCGCCTGTAATCCCAGCTACTTGGGAGGCTGATGCAGGAGAATCACTTAAACCCAGGTGGCAGAGGTTGCAGTGAGTCAAGATTGTGCCACTACCCTCCAGCCTGAGCAACAGAGCAAGACTTCCCCACCCCCAACTCCTGCTGCAAAAAAAAAAAAAAGACAAAAGACTTTAATTGACATTTTTTTGAAAGAAAATACATGGGCTGGCATGGCTCAATATACTGTGGCACACGCCTGTAATCCCAGCACTTCAGGAACCGAGGCAGGAGGATCGCTTGAGGCCAGAAGTTCAAGACCAGCCTGGTCAACATAGCAAAACCCCATCTCTACCAAAAAAAAAAAATTAGCCGACATAGTGGTGTGTATCTATAGTCCCAGCTACTCAGGAGGCTGAGGCAGGAGGATCTCTCGGGCTCAAGGAGCTCAAGGCTGCAGTGAGCTATGATCGTGCCACTGCACTCCAGCCTGAGCGACAGAGGAAAACCGTGTCTCTCTAATAATAATAATAATAATGGTTAATAAGCACACAAAAATGTTCCATTTAATTTGTTATTAGAAAAATGCAAATTAAAACCACAATGAGATACCATTTCAGACCCACCAGTATGGCTATAATCAAAAAGACAGATAATAATAACAAGTGTGGTGGAGAATGTGGAGAAAGTGGAAGCCTCATCCATTGCTGGTGGGAATGTAACATGATGCAGCCACTTTGGAAAACAGCTTGGCAGTTTCTTAAAAAGTTAAATAAAAACTACCCAAGAGAAGTAAAAACATGCGGCCACACAAAGACTTGTACGTGAATGTTCATAGCAACATTGTGCATTTTAAAAACCCTGTAAACATCCAAACGTGCAAAGGCTGGTCACTGGATAAACAAAATGTGAAATATCCATTCAGTGTAATACTACTTAGCAATAAAAAGGAACAAACTGGCCGGGCACGGTGGCTCACATTCGTAAGCTCAGCACTTCGAGAGGTCGAGGCAGGTGGATCGCCTGAGGCCAGGAGTTTGAGACCAGCCTGGCCAACATGGTAAAGCATCATCTCTACTAAAAATACAAAAATTAGCCGGGAGTAGTGGTGCATGTCTGTTGTCCCAACTACTCGAGAGACTGAGGCACGAGAATTGATTGAACCTGGGAGGCAGAGGTTGCAGTGAGCCGAGATCGCACCACTGCACTCCAGCCTTGGTGACAGAGTGACTCAGTATCAAAAAAAAAAAAAAAAAAAAAAAAGGAACAAACTTCATCAACGAGCTACGACATAGATGAACTTCAAAAATATTATGCTCAGTGAAAGAAGCTAGACACAGAAGACCACATATTGTATGCTTCCATATATACGAAATTTCCAGAAAAAAACCTGTAGAGAAAGCAAATCTGTCATTGCTGGAGCTGGAATGGGTGTGAGGATTCACTGCAGATGGATCCAATAGGCCTTTGGGGGATGATAACAATGTTATAAAACTGGCTTCTGGTGATAGTTGCCCAACTCTATACATTAAAAAAAAAAAACTGTTGAACAGTACATTTACAATGGATGTGTTTTATGTAAATTATATCATATCTCAATAAAGTTGTTTAAAAGAAAACAAAATGAGGAACTTGTTAGGTACTGGTTTAGAAAGGTCTCCAAGTTTTTTGGTTTTTTTTTTGAGATAGAGTCTTGCTCTGTCACCCAGGCTGGAGTGCAGTGGCGCAAACTCTGCTTACTGCAACCTCTTTCTGCCTCCCAGGTTCAAGTGATTATCCTACGTTAGCCTCCCCAGTAGCTGGGATTACAGGCATCTGCCACCATGCCCAGCTAACTTTTGTATTTTTAGTAGAGACAGGGTTTCAACATGTTTGTCAGGCTGGTCTCGAACTCCTGACCTCAGGTGATCCACCCGTCTCGGCTTCCCAAAGTGTTAGGATTACAGGTGGGAGCCACCACGCCTGGCCTCCAAGGTGTATTTTTTAAATGGAAAAACAAAACCCAGAATATGCTACCATTATGGGTTTTTGTTTTTGTTTTTGTTTTTGTTTTTTTTGTGTGTGTATGTGATGGAGTTTTGCTTTTCTGCCCAGGCTGGAGTGAAGTGGGATAATCTCAGCTCACCGCAACCTCCGCCTCCCAGTTCAAGCAATTCTCCTGCCTCAGCCTGCTGAGTAGCTGGGATTATCAGTGCCTGCCACCACGCCAGGTTAATTTTTTTTTTTTTTTTTTTTTGAGACAGAGTCTCGCTCTGTTGCTCAGGCTGGAGTGCAGTGGCGCGATCTCGGCTCATTACAAGCTCCGCCTCCCGGGTTCATGCCATTCTCCTGCCTCAGCCTCCTGCATAGCTGGGACTACGGGTGCCCGCCACCACGCCTGGCTAATTTTTTGTATTTTTTAGTAGAGACAGGGTTTCACCATGTTTGCCAGGCTGGTCTCGAACTCCTGACCTCAAGTGATCCGCCCGCCTCAGCTTCCCAAAGTACTGGGATTACACGTGTGAGCCACCGTGCCCAGCCCCATAGTGTTTTTAAAAGAGGAACAGGTGTATATGTATATACTTTTATGCAGATTTACATTTATATGTTTATACTTACACATGCCTATATGGATTTGCACAGATGCTCTGGAAGGATACACGAAAACTGGTGAGACTAGGTGTTTTGGGTGAAGGAAGTGGAGAGCTTGCAGGCCAGGAGTGGGAGAGTGACTTTTGCACCTTTACATTTTTTCCTTTTAACTTTGGTAAAATGCACGTAACAAAGTTTACCATCTTAGCCATTTTTTAAGTGTACAGTTCAGTGGTGCTAAGTACATTCGCCTTTTGGTACAACCATCACCACCATCCATTTCCAGAGCTCTTTTCATCTTGTGAAACTGAAACTCTGTACCCGTAAAAGAACTCCAGTTCCCCTCTCCCTAGGTTCCTGGCACTCCCGTTTCTCTGTAAAGAAGCCTGTTCCAGACACCTCATGTAGTGGAATCACACAGTATTCGTATTTCTGTAACAAGCTGATTTCACAGAGCACAATGTCCTCAAGGTTCACCCATGTGGTAGCATGTGACAAAAGCGCCTTCCCTTTTAAGGCTGAATAATGTATGTGTGGGCCACATCTTGTTTATCCATTCATCTCTCCATAGATATTTGGGCTGCTTCCACCTTTTGGCCAATATGAATAATGCTGCTATGAACATGGGTGTACAAATATCTCTTTCAGATCTTTGTATCTTTATTTATTTTATTTGTCAAGACGAGGATCTCCCTCTGTTGCCCAGACTGCCCTCGAACTCCTGGTCTCAGGCGATCCTCCTGCCTCAGTGCTGGGGTTACAGGCGTGTGAGGCACCGCGCCCGGCCGCTTTCCTTTTTTAAAGCACATTAAGGTACTACCTATTTGAAAATAAATTTAAACGTAAAAGGACGAAGTACAAATAAATACAAATGGAAGGTGTACAGTTTCTTCCCATATCCCCTACCAAGGTCCCAGCGGGTGCGTTCCCCGCAGGGCAGCAGCCGGCTTGCCCGCGCAGGGGGTCCCTGCTCAGCCGGGAGGTGCCCTCGCCTGCCCGCCGCCCACCCGTTCCCCGCCGATTGGCCAGGCCGCATTCCTGCGCGCTGCCCGCGGCCACCCCGGTGACTCACGGTGCAGGCAGCCCAGGAACGCCCGCTCGCGGGATGAGGCTGCGGCTCGCCCGGCCACGTCCTGAGGCCTGCAGCCGCTGGTTTTCCTATTTGGAAACTCCTTAGACGCCTCCGCTTCCAACAAGCTGGTCTCCTCCCTGGCCCCCAGCAGGCAGGGAAGCCTGGGAACGAAGCGCCCTCTCTCTCTGCGCGGGGATTCGCAGGCCTGATCTCCTAAGGAACCACGTCCACCTCTCCTCAGTTCCAGAATCCCCAAATGCCTGAAAACCCAGCTTACAGGATGGCGAAGTCTGACCTGAACCAACCTGAGATTAAGTTGCAGTTTTACTTATCCGGCTGCACGTGAATACTTATATGTTTGCTGAGGGGGAAAAAAAAGAGAGAAAAAAGTACATGTTTGATTACAAGAAGGCGGTCCCAGGTACCCTGAGGGTGCCATCTATACACGCACCAAATTTTGTTTCTAAAATCTAAATAATTCTGAATTCCAAAGCACATCTGGCCCCAAGATTTTAAGTAAGAACCTGTGGGTCTGTGTTATACCCATTTTACAGAGTAGCCCAGGCTCAGAGAGGTCAAGTCACAGCCGAGAACAAGCCAGTGGGTCTAAGCCCGAGTTCCTGTCTTCCTCACCAGGCTGCCCAAGGCTCTGCCCACCCTGTCTGTCCCACTCCCTCTCCTGTCCTTCCTCTGGGAAGCTCTCCTTGTCCACTACAGCCAAAGACATCATCCTTCTTGGCAAACGACCTTTCCCCTCTTTGGTCGCAGAGCCGGGCCCAGTGCCTACCACTTACGGGCGGTTGTTGGGAGACAAGAAATCTCAGTGACTAAGCCCAGACTCAGGGCTCCAGCTCCCCAGGCCCTAGCCTTGGTTTGGCCACTTTTCAGCTGTGTGACCTTGGGCAGGTTACCTAGCCGTTCTGTGCCTCAGTTCCCGCATCCATAAAAGGGCATAGTAATGATACCCTCAGCCAGGCGTGGTGGCTCACACCTGTAATCCCAGCATTTTCGGAGGCCAAGGCGGGTGGATCACTTGAGGTCAGGAGTTTGAGACGAGACTAGCCAACATGGTGAAACCCTGTCTCTACTAAAAATACAAAAATTAGCCAGGTGTGGTGGCGCGTGCCTGTAATCCCAGCTACTCTGGAGGCTGAGACAGGAGAATCACTTGAACCTGGGAGGCAGAGGTTCCAGTGAGCCAAGATTGTGACACCGCACTCCAGCCTGGGCGACAAAGCAAGATTCCGTCTCAAAAAAAAAAAAAATGAAGGAGGCCTGAGCCCACCCCAAGCCACCCACATTCTCTCCCCATTTCGCTTGTGAATGGAGCAAGTGGGGAGGTGGCAGGTCTAGCTGTGGACAGGCCCAGCCTGAGGTCGTGGTGGATCCGGGCCGACCCCACCTGCATCTTTAAGAACCCGTCCTTGGCATTCGTCCAGCCAGCAGACCGTTGTTGGGGGCTACGAGAAAGAGCTTGGGGTGAATAATCTCTCTGCTGATGCCAGGGGAGCAGAGGACCCTCAAGATCGCCTGACCTGACATTTGGTGGATGAGAAAACTGAGTACTCAGGAGGGAGGTGGCCTATGAAACTCACAGAAATCTTTCCTGGGGGAGCAGCCACCAAAACCAGTCCAGAGTCCCTGCCCCACCCCCACCCCTACCCCCTGAGGATGGTGTTAAAGGAGAAGGACCCAGTGAATTCAGGCCCTGGGAGTTCACAGCCCTCCCCACTACCCAACTGGGAATCCCCATCAGGAGGGGGGGTCATCTGGGAGAACTCCTTTCTCCCACATCCCCCATGCAAGTTTCAGTGTGTTTCAGGCCCTAGGCTGGGGCCACCAGGCCTCTGTCTGCCTCCCTGAGCAGGAGAGCCACTGAACGTCAACCTCAAACAAATGAGAAAGCTGGCCTTGGACAGGTTTCACTTCCCAAGGGCTGTGGTGGCTACACTCTGGGCAGCGGCATCCCCAGTGCTCCCTCACCAGTTCCTTGCAAAACCCCACGGGGCTCATTGAATGCAGGACCCTCCTTCTCCCTTCTCCCTGGCCCCAGGGATTGATCCAGGCTCCCAGCAGGGGAGAAGGGGCCTCCTGAGCACGTACATCTCCAGCCCACAGAGCCCCCCTTCCAACCCAGCAGCACGCCAGCCTCTGCATGCCCAAGCTGGGGTGTCCATGCCAGACAGGACAACACTTTGACCTTCCTAGCATGTCTCCTCTCTGTTCCATCCCCATCCACACAACCACCGCCTTAACAGAGACCCTCTCCTCTCTTTCCCTGCAGCCTGGCAGCGTGCGGAGTCCTAGTGTGTAGACTGTCATCAGACACACCACATTCACCTTCTGATGCCACCACTCGTAGCTGTTTGGCAGTTCTAAATGTCTGCAAATTATCTGGCACTCCTCCCATCAAGAACTGAAGTCTGGCCGGGCACAGTGGCTCACTCCTGTAATCCCAGCACTTTGGGAGGCCGAGGCGGGCATATCACTTGAGGTCAGGAGTTTTTTTTTTTTTTTTTTTTTGAGACGGAGTCTGGCTCTGTCGCCCAGGCTGGAGTGCAGTGGCCGGATCTCAGCTCACTGAAAGCTCCGCCTCCCGGGTTTACGCCATTCTCCTGCCTCAGCCTCCCAAGTAGCTGGGACTACAGGCGCCCGCCACGTTGCCCGGCTAGTTTTTGTTTTTGTATTTTTTTTAGTAGAGATGGGGTTTCACTGTGTTAGCCAGGATGGTCTCGATCTCCTGACCTCGTGATCCGCCCATCTCGGCCTCCCAAAGTGCTGGGATAATAGGCTTGAGCCACCGCGCCCGGCCAAGGTCAGGAGTTTGAGACCAGCCTGGCCAACATGTTGAAACCCCATCTCAACTAAAAATACAAAAACCAGCTGGGTATGGTAGCATGTGCCCGTAATCCCAGCTACTTGGGAGGCTGAGGTAGGAGAATCACTTGAACCTGGGAGGCAGAGGTTGGCAGTGAGCCAAGATCTCACCATTCCACTCTAGCCTGGGTAATAGAGTGAGACTTTGTCTCAAAAAAATAATAATTATAAAAATAAAAAAGAACTGAGGTTTATGTCTTTTTACCTCAAGGCTGGCACAAGACCTTTTCTCCTGGGTCTATCTGGCTCTTCAATCCCAAACCCTTTGCTTTCTATAAGCCCTCAGACTCCCTCAGGGCGGTCAGCATTTGTGGAGTCATCTTATTTATTTATTTTGTGGATTTGACAGTTACATGGGAGTTGTATTTATATTTTAATCAGTATCTTTGGATATTTTCACTTTAGGAAGACATTATTTATTTAGATTATTTATGGATTGATTTTTCTTATTGTTGTTTTTATCTTTGTTTTTTGAGATAGTCTCGCTTTGTTGCCCAGGCTGGAGTGCAGTGGTACAATCTCAGCTCACTGCAACCTCTGCCTCCTGGGTTCAAGGCATTCTCCTGCCTCAGCCTCCTGAGAAGCTGGGATTACAGGCGTGCACCACCATGCCTGGCTAATTTTTGTACTTTTTGAGAGATGGGGTTTTGCTATGTTGGCCAGACTGGTCTTGAACTCCTGACCTCAAGTGATCTGACCAACTTGGCCTCCCAAAGTGCTGGGGTTATAGGGGTGAACCACTGTGCCCGGCCTATTTATATTTATTTTGAGACAGGGTCTTGTTCTGTTACCCAGGCTAGAGTGCAGTGGCAGGATCACAGCTCACTGTAGCCTGGAACTTCTGGGCTCAAGGGATCCTCCCACCTCAGCCTCCGGAGGAGCTGGGACTACAGGTGTGCGTAACCATATCCAGTTAATTTTTAAATTTTTTTTTGGTGGAGATTGCGGGGTGTCTCACTATGTTACCCAGGCTGGTCTTGAACTTCTGAACTCGAGCGATCCTCTTGCCTCAGTCCCCCAAAGTGCTGGGATTACAGGCGTGAGCCACTGCACCTGGTGGTCTGTGATTTTAAACCACGTCAGCTCTTTTTACTATTTAGCTCTCTTCCCAGTAGAGTGTGAGCTCCATGAAGGCAGGGAGGTTTCTTTGCATTGTAATCTGCTGCATCCTCAATGCCTACAACAGTGCTTAATAAACATTCCCTGAATGCATAAGTGAATGGATGAATAACATGCCCATTACTGTGGGGCCAAAACCAGCTGTAGACTGGGCACTGCTCTCTCCTCTGTGAAATGGAAGCTGTGGCACTGCCTATCCATCAGGGGTGTGGTGAGGTCACTGGAAAGGGTGACCTAATATGTTGCTAATGCTCAGATGGGGATTACTGGGAGTGTTGGGTTTCTCAGTTGTCACAGGGCCACTAGGCGAGTCCCTCCATCTGGAAATCCAGGCTTCCTGTTGCCCCTGGCCCAGACTCCATGAAGACACCCAACCTGTGAGCTTCCTTGGAGATCCTATACTCCCTCCCGGTTTGTACCCCAGTTCCACTCTGGCCCACTGATCACTTGCTGAAATCCTGGAGTTTCAGGACCAGGTCTCATCCCCTTTATCCCAGTGTCTATCCCCACTCTGCCCAGCGCTGGAAAATGGACAATGAGTTGTTCGGAGAGTCCCCTGAGATGACCTGATAAGAAGGAAGAAAGAAAGAAAAGAGAGGAGGTGAGGTGAGGGGAGGGGAGGGGAGGGAAGGGGAAGGGAATGGAGGGGAAGGGAGGGGAGAGGAGAGCAAGAGCAAAAGCCAAGACAGTGGCTCATGGGCCAGTCTTCCCATTTCCTGCCCAGAAGATAGGAATCTCATGCCGAGCCTATCAAGACAAAGGAAATGCTGATGTTAAACAGGCCCCACCTGCACACACAGACGAGGTAGTGGTGGCCCTCTGGGAGGCTTTCTCTTCAAACAGAGCAGAGAATGAGGGGGTCCTGGTGGTTAATACAGAGCCCCAGGCTCCCCCAACCCTCCTGATGGTCGAAGAGCAGTTTCTGTGCCGTTAGGTGGCGCCTCTCTGATGCCTGCAGAGATTGTCTACAAAGGAACAGGGCTGAAGGGATGGGGCCTGCCCGCTGTGCCCTTCAGCTGTTTACACCTGGGTCTGCCTCGGAGTGTGAAGGAAGGGAGTGAACTGGGGGAGACTAGTGTTGTTGGCCTGGAAAGACCTGGGCAAAACTCAATTTGACCAGTTTGGGAGTTCAAGGCTGTCCTAGAAAAGCTAGCCTGTGCTAACAGCTAGTTAACTTTTCACCCTCCTTGGGACCCTCCCTCCCTCCAGTGTTGTCTGCCACCTACAACCCACCATCCCCACATCCTTCTCTTACCCCCACCTCCCACTCCTGGCCCTGGGGGAAAGCGTTCCAGCAGCACTGTTCAGAGGAAGCACCTCATTGCCAGGACGTGGAGGTAGGCCAATTCCAGACCCTTCTTCCTTCAACCCTTGGCTGCTGCTGCTTTTTTATTTTTTATTTTTTATTTTTTATTTTTTATTTTTATTTTTTTTATTTTTTTTTTGAGACGGAGTCTCGCTCTGCCGCCCAGGCTGGAGTGCAGTGGCCGGATCTCAGCTCACTGCAAGCTCCGCCTCCCGGGTTTACGCCATTCTCCTGCCTCAGCCTCCCGAGTAGCTGGGACTACAGGCGCCCGCCACCTCGTCCGGCTAGTTTTTTGTATTTTTTAGTAGAGACGGGGTTTCACCATGTTAGCCAGGATGGTCTCAATCTCCCGACCTCGTGATCCGCCCGTCTCGGCCTCCCAAAGTGCTGGGATTACAGGCTTGAGCCACCGCGCCCGGCCCTATTTTTTATTTTTAAGAGGCAGTGTCTTGCTCTGCCACCCAGGCTGGAGTGCAGTGGGGTGATCAAAGCTCACTGCAGCCTTGAACTCCTGGGCTCAAGCAATCCTCCTACTTCAGCCTCCTGCATAGCTGAGAATACAGGCACATGCCACCATACTCACCTAATTTTTTTTTTTTTTTGAGATGGAGTCTCGCTGTGTCACCCAGGTTGGCATACAATGGCGCGATCTCGGCTCATTGCAACCTCAACCTCCCGGATTCAAGCGATTCTCCTGCCTCAGCCTCCCGAGTAGCTGGGACTACAGGCACCTGCCACCAAGCCTGGCTAATTTTTGTATTCTTAGTAGAGACAGGGTTTCACCGTATTAGCCAGGATGGTCCCGATCTCCTGACCTCGTGATCCGCCTGCCTCAGCCTCCCAAAGTGTTTGGATTACAGGCGGGAGCCACCACGCCCGGCCTACAGCTAATTTTTAAACTGTGTGTAGAGATGGGGGTCTTACTATGTAGCCAAGACTGGTCTTGAACTTCTGCCTCAAGCGATCCTTCCACCTCCACCTCTCAAAGTGCCTGGATTACAGGTGTAAGCCACCTCACCCAGCCCCTCGGTTCCTCTGAACACACCAACCACCCAAGGCCCTGCCAGTGCTGGTGCCTACCACATCCCAGCCAGTCCCCCTCACTGGGGCACCTTTAGCTCCTGGCTCACTGCCTATGGTCCACCCAGCCTCATTCAAAATGACTCTAACATCCACACGGTGCCTCGTCTGCATCCTGACCTCCTCGCCTCCAAACATTACTTTCTCCACTGCACCCAGCTGTCCGCTCCCACGTTCACACCTTAGACCTTGTCCTCTTTTCTCACAGCACCATCCCTGAATTTCTACCCTGACCACACCTCTTATCCTTCCAGCTCACTTTCTCTGGGGCAGGCTCCTTCTAAAGTTCTACTTTCTCTCCAGCCATCCCCCCTTCTTTCCCTCCTTTCCCACCTTGGGGGGTCCATGTCTACCATGTTGATTATTGTCTTGCAACAGCCCCAGTGGTTGTTTCCTGCTCCCCTTGTCATCTTCAGCTGGCAGAACCTCACTGTGGCAAAGCCAACTGTGCACTTTTCCCCCAGCTGCACCAGGGAAGCCAAAGTTGCTGAGCCCATCCCATAGCCAGGCTTCCTGGTGGTGCACATTAACCTGAAATGTATGCATGGCACTGCCTGGAAACTGTTCACTTTCTGGATGGACACTGACAGAGCTGATCGAATGTAAGAGGTGAAAGAGAGAAAGGATGCAAAAATTAGAAATTTCTGGCTGGGGCAATAGGGTTCTAGTGGTACCATTTTCTGAAATGATGGAAGAAAGAGGTGTGGAAGAGAAACAATGGCTTCCGCAGTTGGTTCCACAGTTTTACCTCCTGCATAGACCCTAGGCTAATGCCAGCCTTTCCACGTCCTCTAACTCTAGCTTGGCCCCATGATCTTGTTAAAATGTCAACCAGAATGCATCCCTCACCTCTGCAGATGCTTTCCGTGGATTTGCATCTCACTGCAGAATTAATCCAGATGTCTACAAGCCTTCCCCAGTCTGGCTGCTGGCTCCTACTTCAAATCTTCCACTTCCCACTTCACCCCCATCAAACATTCCCGTTCTCCATAGACACCGACCATCTTCCTCTCCTCCTCCAGTGCCTGAGCACTGTCCCACCCAGGACCTTTGCACCTGCTGTGTTCCCTGCCTGTCATTGATTGCATGAATAAAGGGATGTGTGGATGGATGGATCCCTTTCTCTAGGGATGCTGGTACTGGATGGGAAATCGCTCTGGAAACTGCCTCAAGCTGCACATGGTAGGTGTTTTGCCCTGGCACCACACCTGGCACACAATAGGTGCTCAATAAGTGCTGATAAATGAACTTGTGTCACATGAGGCAGGATTTAGGGTGTGTAGGAAGTGTACACAAAGAGCTAGGGGCAGTGGGGTCTCAGAATAGGAAGGGGGTGAAGGAGGACGAGGGCTCCCACTGCCTGGCCCTGCCCTGCCTGCCGGGCACTCCAGCCTCTGCCTGTCTACTCCAACTGCATCCCATCTCCCTCACACATACTGCTGGTTCTCCGTGCCAGGCCTCTGCTCACTAAAGACCACCCTCCTAGAATGCCCTTCAGAAGGGCCAGCTTTCACAGAGCCCTCCCAAGCTAGCTAAGCAATTGCCTGATTCCTTTGCAGTTGCTGATTAAACATCTCCTGTATGCTCACCATGGTCCTGAGCATTCATAATTGGGGAAACAGCTGAGGACAAGGTGGAGGGCCCTGCCCTCATGGAGCTCACATTCTGGTGGGACAGAGCAAACTCACTGCAATCAAAACGTCAGCCTCCTCCAGGAAGCCTTCCCTACCCCTGTCCCCAAATCTCTGGTTTCCCTCAGGTCCCATGCCCCTCCCCCACGACAGGCACCATCCTGTACTGTGAATTTCCACCTGTATCTGACTCCACATGGGAGATAAGAAGACCAGGGTTCTTACCGTTTCCAACTTATTCTGACCAGCACAAGGCCAGCACTTGGTGGTAACTGTACCTGTGGGTTGAGTTCCAACTGTGGAAAAGGTGGGGCTGAGGGACGGGCATAGTCACAGCCAGGTGCTGTGTAAGTGCCTGCATATTTGGGGAGAGCAAGGAGTGCAGAGGAGTGGGGTGAAGTGAGATGCTCATTGTCTTGCCAGATCTTGGAGGGCAGCACAGGTTTCAAAGGGGTTCTATGGCAATTTTCTTGTTAAAGGAATATGACTCAATTTATCAAACCACGAAGGGAACTGTGGACTCAGTCACACACAAAGTCACATCAGAACAAGATGCCCCTCTCTTCCCCCTGCACCTGCTGATGACTTATAAAAGTTTAAAATAAAGCGCTAGGTGTGGTGACTCACACCTGTAATCCCAGCGCTTTCGGAGGCCGAGGTGGGAGAATCACTTGAGGTCAGGAGTTCGAGACCAGCCTGGCCAATATGGTGAAACCCTGTCTCTACTAAAAATACAAAAATTGCTGGGTGTGGTGATGCACACCTGTAGTCCCAAGTATTCAGGAGGCTGAGCCAGGAGAATGGCTTGAACTCGGAAAGCAGAGGTTTCAGTGAGCCAAGATGGTACCACCGAACTCCAGCCAGGGTGACAGAACAAGACTCCATCTCAAAACATAAAACAATAAAAAAATAAGCATCCCTTTCTTATGCAGCAAGTGCCTGGCTTAGGGAACCTGTTACCCTTCTGCAGTGAAGTAGAAGTTGGAGGTGCTATTATGGGTGACCTATCCATATAGGGCGCTAAAGGGAACTGGGATGACTTGGGGACATCCCTAACCTTTGAGGCTGACGTCATGGTGATAACCACTCACCCACAACACATCTCGTGGTGCCAGTTCTCTGTAAGATGGATAAGGTCCCTAACACAGGGCTGCACGTCTGATGTTCTTATGAGCACGCAAAAGGAACCAGGCCCTCCCTGCCAGGAAGCTGCAGGGAAATTAGAATCATTTAAAGAGTTGTCCGTTCTTTCATTTGGCTAGTAAGTAGGTACTGAAAGTAGGAGGAGTCCTAGGAGCTGAATACGGTGCCAACTGCTACAGGAATGACAAACCATATAAATAGCCCAAATAGGATATAATTAGCATCGGACGTGCACATGTCATGGGTGGAATGGTGCAGAGAGGGTGAGGCAGCCCCCACCTCGGGCTGGCATCACATGGGAGGAGGTGCTTGAGCTAGGCATGGAAGGATGAGCAGTGTGATTGCCAGTGGAAAGGCATTCCAGAGGAACGGCATGTGCAAACACCTGGGGGTGCAAAGAGGTCTGTGTGAAATAGCAGGGCTGGTTCAGGGAGCAGCAGGCAGTTGCGTGTGGCTGCAGTTATCCCACTCACCCAGTGTGTTTAGTGCTGGGCCTCTTCATCCCACTGAGCAAGCTCATCATCCTCTAAGGGGATTTATAGGTGAGGAGGCTGATGCTCAGAGAGGCTGTGTAACTTGCCTAGAGCCCACAGCCAGTGGCACAGCTCAGATTCGAAGTCAAGTTTGTCAGCTTCACAAATCTGTGCCCTTTTTTTTAAGCTCCCCTTTCCCAAATCTGTGCTCTTAACTACCATGCAGAACTGCCTTTATAATATGATGCAGGACCTCATAAGCCAGGCATGGCAATTTGGACTTGATCCAAGGCAAAGTTCCTCCAAATACCTGCCATTTGCACTGTACCTTCAAGTTAAAATTGTCAGAGCCTAGAACTGTCATTTTCTTTCTTTCTTTCTTTCTTTTTTTTGTTTTGAGACAGAGTTTCATTCTTGTTGCTCCAGGCTGGAGTGCAGTGGTGCAATCTCGGCTCACTGCAACCTCCACCTCGCTGGTTCAAGCGATTCTCCTGCCTCAGTCTCCCAAGTAGCTGGGATTATAGGCACCTGCCACCACCCCGGCTATTTTTTATTTTTATTTTTTGTATTTTTAGTAGAGACGGGGTTTCGCCATGTTGGGCAGCTTGGTCTTGAACTCCTGACCTCAGGTGATCCGCCTGCCTTGGCCTTCCAGAGTGCTGGGATTACAGGCGTGAGCCACCGCACCCGGCCTCATTTTCTTAATGTTGTCTTTAAATGTTTCACGTTAAAAAACAAAAAACAAACAAACAAAAACCCTTATATTTAAGTAATTTTGGTTGGTCACGGTGGCTTACCACCGTAGCAAACCCAGAACTTTGGGAGGCCGAGGCGGGGGGACCACTTGAGGCCAGGAGTTCAAGACGAGCCTGGGCAACAAAGTGAGACTCCTGTCTCTACACAGAATCACATAATTTGCCGGGTATGGTGATGTGCGCGTCTGGTGCCAGCTATATAGGAGGCTCGGCCAGGAGGATCACCTGAGCTCAGGAGGTCAAGGATCGCCTGAACTCAGGAGGTCAAGGTTGCAATGAGCTGTGATAGCACCACTGCACTCCAGCCTGGACCACGAGCAAGACTCTGTCTCAAAATAATTTAAGTAATTTTTTCTTGATGCATAATGTATATATGAAAGAGTACACAAATCAATCACTTTTCATTTGTGTAAGAACACAGTAATTTTTCACCCAGGTCAAAAACAATATTATGAGTCTTCAGCAGCCCCCTCCCGGGAACAACTCCACGGGGTAACCACTTTCCTGTGAGCTTAAAAAAAAGAGCACAGATTTGTGAAGCTGACAAACTTGACTTTGAATCTGAGCTGTGCCACTGGCTGTGGGCTCTAGGCAAGTTACCCAGCCTCTCTGAGCATCAGCCTCCTCACCTATAAAGGAATATGACTCAATTTATCAAACCACAGAGGGAACTGTGGACTCAGTCACACACAAAGTCATATCAGAACAAGATGCCCCTCTCTTCCCCCTGCACCTGTTGATGACTTATAAAAGTTTAAAATAAAGCGCTGGTTGTGGTGGCTCACGCCTGTAATCCCAGCGCTTTGGGAGGCATAGATTAATTTTGCCTGCTTTTGAATTTTATATAAATGGAACCATAACAACTGCTCTTTTTTGTGCCTGGCTTCTTTTGCTCAACATTTGTGTGGCTTAATTCATTTTCACTTTATACAGTATTCTGTTATGTGAATATACCACATGTCACCCATTCTGCTGATGAACATACAGGTTGTTTTTCATTTTGGGCTGTGATGAATAAAGCTGCTATGAACATGCTTGTGCATGACTTTGGTAAATGCCATGTACTCATTTCTGCTGGAATTATACCTAGGCATTGAATTCCTGGGTTATAGGGTAGTGTAAATATGTTTAGCTTCAGTAGATATGACCAGTTTCCAAAGTAGTTGTTACAGTTTGTATCTTCACTAGAAGTAAATCAGACTTCCAATTGTTCCACACCCCTGCCAACATTTGATACTGTCTTTTTCACTTTAGCCCTGTGGGTGTATAGTGATATCATGCTGTGGTTTTGCGTATCTCTGATGACTAATGAAATTGATCACTTTTCATGTTTATCGGCCACTCACATATCCTCTTTTGTTAAGTTTTGGGCCCATTTTTATTTCCATTGATTTTTTAAATTGATAAGAGTTTTTTTTATTGTTTGTTTGTGGTTTTTTTGTCTTGTTTTGTTTTGTTTTGTTTTTTGATACAGGGTTTCACTCTGTCGCCCAGGCTGGAGTATAGTGGCGCAGTCTTGGCTCACTGCAACCTTCGCCTCCTGGGCTCAAGCAATTCTCATGCCTCAGCCTCCTGAGTAGCTGGAATTACAGGCATGCACCACCATGCCCAGCTAATTTTTGCATCTTTAGTAGGGACAGGTTTTGCCATGTTGGCCAGCCTAGTCTCGAACTCTTGGCCTCAAGTGATCCGTCAGCCTCAGCCTCCCAAAGTGCTGAGCCACTGTGCCCCGCCAAGAGTTCTTGACATATTCCAGATGTTATTTCTTTGATAGATATGCAATTTGCATATTGTCTCCCAAATAAATTTATTTTTATGGAACATTACTACCATAACTAAAGACCCAATATCACATGTCACATATAGTAGGTAACTGTAAAATAAATAAAATTAAGACCTTGCTATCTTTCCATTCTAGCTTGATATCTTGCTGCTGGTGGCTGTGGCTGGGATCCTGATCCCTGCAAAAATGAGAGATTAGCAAGAGAAAAACAGATGGAAGGATAATAGGGAGACTCTCTTTGGTGTACTCAAAAGGCTGGACAGAGTTAGAGAAGAAACAAGTTCCTCATCTTGCAACTACTGAAGATCACTGCAGTGCACCTTTGGTACATGGTATGGAGGTCCTTGAACCTCCTAGAATCATGCCATGTGCCACTCACTTTGTGAGTCCTCCACTTAGGGAAACACAACTGTATGGGATGTGGATGCAATGAGGTTATTAAGCCGGGGTTGACATAATAAGAGTGGTGTTCTAGAGAAATCAAGTGGCAATGAGCACAGAAGGAAAGGTGGAGGAGGGGAGCCCAAGGGAGGAGCAGTTGAGGAGATCCAGGTGGCAAATGGGGAGGGTCTAAGTCAGGAGTGAGCCAGGGGCTGGGGTGGGGTGGGAAAGACTGGAGGTAGAATCTGGAAAAGCAGTGACTGGTTGATGGGTTGATGTGTTAAGTGACACTGGGATTTCTTTTATTTTTATTTTTTGAGATGGAGTCCCACTCTGTCGCCCAGGCTAGAGTGCAGTGGGGCAATCTCCGCTCACTGCAAGCTCCACCTACAGGGTTCACATCATTCTCCTGCCTCAGCCTCCCGAGTAGCTGGGACTACAGGCGCTTGCCACCAGTCCTGGCTAATTTTTTGTATTTTTAGTAGAGACAGAGTTTCATCATGTTAGCCAGGATGGTCTCGATCTCCTGACCTCATGATCTGCCCGCGTTGGCCTCCCAAAGTGCTGGGATTATAGGCATGAGCCACCATGCCCGGCCAACACTGGGATTTCTAAACGGGGGGACCGGGAGGAGAGAGGTAGCAAAGACAGGAGAAGGAAATTGTGGGGAGAGAGGAGATGACAAAATCAATCTGGGATACGTTGAATTGGAAGTGTTTACAGGATGCCAGAGGGAGATTCATTCATTCGTTCATTTATTCATTCATATTTATCGAGCATATGCTGGCACCAGGGGTGCAGCCGTATACCAGACAGACAAAATTCCTGCTCTAATGGAGCTTAACATTTGTGCAAAAGACAGACAGGGAGAAGGACAGATAAAGACAAGCAAATAAAGAGGAAGTGGTGGGAGGTATGCCTGGGGCTCAGGGCTCCGGGCTGTGGAGTGGATTTGGGGTCTGGCAGCAGAAGGGCAGCAGTTACGGCTGGCTGGGTGGGTGAGCTTGCCTAGGGAGGGGGCAGAGTGAGCTAAGCAGAGGGGACGGCAGCCTGCCAGCATTTACAGGCCGCAGGGGAAGGAGTGCCCACAAGGAAAACCACCAAGGAGCAATCAGAGGGGCAGCCAGTCACAGGAGGAGAGTTCAAAGATATGCCAACTGGCACATTCATTCATTTATTCACTCTAACTTCACTTGACCCCTTATGTGTGCCAGGCTCTGGGTGATCAGACATGAATGAGAAGCCTCTGGAGGTGACAGGTGTGTTGTGTGCCAGTGATGAGACCAGGCCACATTAGGGAGATTCTATTACAAAGTCCACATGCCCACGCATTGTGGGGGCACAGAGGATGGGGGCTCACATTTTTTTAAGCCTGATATGTGCAAGGCCCTGGGGAAGGCTTCGCGGTGGTGGGGCAGGAGGCAGAGAATGGGGATGAGGGCGTGGCGGCGAGACCCACAGGGCTTGCACAGACAGCGGAGGCATCCCGGAAGGCTGGGCATAGGCGTGAGAGCAGAGTCAGCCAGAGGAAAAGGGGCCGAGGATGGGGCAAAGATCGCGCAGGGAGAGCGAGCTGAGCTCTGAAAGGCATGGGAGACCCGTGCGGGTGTTGAGGAGACTACCTGCTCAGGAATGATCCACCAAGCAGACAGGAGTCAGAGGCGGCTGAATGCCAAGGCCCCTGGGATACCAGGGTCAGGGCATTTCTTCCTGGATCCCCAGCAGTTAGCAGGTGCCGGAGCTCAGTAAGCGCCTACTCTGTGCCCTGCACAAGTGCGGGATCCACGCGGCCCAGAGTATGCCGGGTAAGGCACTGAGTGGGGGGCAGTGGGGCATCTGGAAAGGCATCTTGAGGGAGGCAAGAGCCGGGTATAGAGCCCAGGAGCAAAGAGGGGCTAGCCCATGCTCCAGGGGCTGGGGAGACTTCTCTTGGGAGAAGGATTCTCTTGGGAGAATCTTTGGATGCTGAGGATGGGAAAGGTGGGCAAGGCAGAGGTGCCAATGTCCGGCCAGGTGGCCTGAGCCCAGATCTGCCCTCTGATGGGGAACCCCAGGCCCACAGGGACCTCCTCCCTCTGCCTGACCCCAGACCGCCTCTTCCTGGTCCAAGCCTCACCTCACCTTCACCTCCTCGACTATATGTCATCAGCCTCATCCCCCAGCCTCGAAGCTCAGGATTGGCCGGAAACATGGTGGCTGGGGTTAAGAGAGGGCCAAGACTGTCAGGATTCTCTTGGCCCCGTGTATAGCAGCCCAAAGTCTCCCTCTAACACTCCCTGCTGTTCCCGCCTCGGAATCGCCCTTCAGGCAAAAGGCCTCTGGCGCTCCCTACTGGCAGCTCAGCTTCGAGACTCCCAATCCCTCTTCTGCTTCAACCCTGTCTGAAGCGAGGTCCAGCCTGAACACATCTAGGGCCAATTCCAGGCTGCAGAGAGGTGGTGTGGGGGCTGGGCCAGGAAGGAAGTCTTGTGATATTTACTTGAACACCAACAGCTTCCTAATTGGTCCCCTTACTCCCTCCTTCAGCCACAACTGGGAAAATCTGTTTAAAAGCATATTTGTAGGATACCACTCAGGAGTAACAAGTAATGAACTATTGATACCCAGCAATGACTTGAATGGATCCTAAGGGCATTATGCTGCATGCAAAAAGCCAGCCTTGCAAGGTTGCCTACTGTATATTTCCATCCATTAACGTTCTCAAAAGAAGCAAATTATAGAGATGGATAAAGACAAGGTTGCCAGGGATTAGGGAAGGAGCGGGAGGATGTCAGTGGAAAGGGGAAGCATAAGGAGTTTCTTTTGAGATGATGGAACATTCTGTATCTTGGTTGCTGCAGTGCTGGCTATACGAATCTATGCATGTGATAAAATGTCATGGAATTATACACAAAGATAAACAAAAATGAGTGCATGCAAAGAATGGTGAAATCAAACAAGGTCTATAGTTAGTTGCATCACTTTCCTGGTTTTGAGAAGGCACAATGGTTATGTAAGATGGCACCACTAGGGGAAGTCAGGTACTGGCTGCACCAGACCTCGCTGTACTATTTATGTAACTTCTTGTGAGTCAATAACTCTTTCAAAATAAAAAGTTTATAAAAAGGGAAAAGCATCCCTGGCTATATTGTCCACCTGGTCATCAACTAGGAGTGGCATCCAGTGGGCCATAAAGGATGAAGTTCATTCTCCCAGCAGGGCACAGGAGCCCTTCATGGGCTGGCCCTTTCTTCTGGAATGACATTTGCCATCTCCCTTAATATACCTAGCCCTGCTCTGAGACTGGCAACAAAACAAGAATATCCACTCTTGGACGACACAGGACTCTTGGAGGACACAGGGGGCTGTACCTCACTCATGGCTCCCGTTGTACCTGGCAGGGCCTCTCTTGTTGATACCAGTGGGTCCCCTCCTGTACTGGCCTGAGGGGACAGTCTCCTGCTCCTGATGCTCTTGCCCAAACCAGACAAAAGTACCTTTCCCTACAACACTGCTGGACTGAAAACTTGAAAAAGGACAGCTCCAGTGCCCTGGAAACCAAAGAGTCACTGGCTCAGTGTGCCCTACTGTCCACCAGGCATCTGGCAGCACCCCAGGGGTCCTCTACAGCCCTTCCACGTCTGGTCCCACCGCAGAGGCTGTCTCACCCCAGGACACAGGACTGTCCTTGGGCCTGAGAAGCAAAGACTACCAAGACTTTGCAAGTGCTCCAGGTGCAAATGTTCCACCACCAGGTGCTGGGCCATGCGTGTTGCACATGTCATTTTATAATGGTGAGAAGTGTCTGAGGTAGGCGTGAATGTCCTGACTTTATAGATGAGCACACTGAAGTGGACCCCTTGCCCAAGATCACTTGATAGGAAATGGCAGAGCTGGGGACTGAACTCCAGCTGTCTTCCTTTTCATGTATCAGCTTGTTAATGGGTGTCTCTTAAACACCTTTTTTTTTTTTATGGAGTCTTGCTCTGCCACCCAGGCTGGAGTGCAGTGGCGTGATCTCGGCTCACTGCAAGCTCTGCCTCCCGGGTTCACACCATTCTCCTGCCTCAGCCTCCTGAGTAGCTGGGACTACAAGCGCCCGCCACCACACCTGGCTAATTTTTTGTATTTTTACTAGAGACAGGGTTTCACTGTGTTAGCCAGGATGGTCTTGATCTCCTGACCTCATGATCCGCCTTCCTCTGCCTCCCAAAGTGCTGGGATTACAGGCTTGAGCCACCGCGCCCAGCCTCTTAAACACCTTTTAAGTGCCAGGCACTGTGCATGCGATGGTGAGCAACGACAGAGTCCCCACCGTCCTGGGCTTATAGTATCATGGCGAGGAGGTTCAGACAGCAATAAATAATCATGATATATGAGTGCAAAATGACAAATTTAGAGAAGAGAAGCATATGGGTCTTTTTTTTTTCTTTTCTTTTTTTTTTTTTTTTTTTTTTTTTTTTGAGATGGAGTCTCGCTCTGTCGCCCAGGCTGGAGTGCAGTGGCACAATCTTGGCTCACTGCAAGCTCTGCCTCCTGGGTTCACGCCATTCTCCTGCCTCAGCCTCCTGAGTAGCTGGGACTACAGGTACCCACCACTGTGCCCGGCTAATTTTTTGTATTTTTAGTAGAGATGGGGTTTCACCGTGGTCTTGATCTCCTGACCTTGTGATCCACCTGCCTCGGCCTCCCAAAGTGCTTACAGGTGGGAGCCACCACGCCCAGCACATATGGGTCTTTGATGGTGTGTAACAAATAACGCTGACCTAGCCGGGCATTGGAAAGAGCTGCCTGAGGAAGTTACCTGAGCACAGTGCTAAAAGATGACTAAGCAAAGGGAGAAGAGAACTACAAAGAGAGCACAGCACATGCAAAGGTCCTGGGGCAGAGGGGAGTGTGAAACATTTGTGAAATCGATGGGAAGCCAGTGTAGCTGCAGTCTGTAAACCGAACAGCATGTAAGGCACAGGACCTAGCAAGTGTTTACTGCAGCCAGACTGTGTTCTCAGAGCCTTGTATCATCTCGTGGCATCTTCACAACCACCTGTGAGGTTGGTGCTGCTATTGCATCCCCATTCTCCAGATGAAAAAACGGGCACAAAGGAATGAGTCAATAATCCAAAACCATCTGGCAGGGGCAATGTGGAGCTCACATTTGAATCCAGGCAGCCTGACTCGAGAGCCCATGCGCTGAGCCACTGTCTCACGCTGGTTCACGAGAGAAGGCTGAGGGGTGGGCAGGTTCAAGCCCCAGGCAGGCCATGCTGAAGCTTCGTCTTTTCCTTAGGTGAGTGGAAAGGTTTTCATGCAGGGTGATAATATAATCAGGCATGTGTTTTGAAATAAGGCTGGATGTGGTGGGGGCAATGAGGACATGGGATGGGGAAGGGGGCTGGGAGCTGCCGGGTCCAGGCAGGAGATATTAGCCCCTTAGACCGGGAAGAGGCCCTAGTGATGGAAAGCGGTGGATAAGAGAGGAAGGACTGACAAGGCACAGATCGGGTATGGAGGTGGGAGAGAGAGATGAGATGGAGGGAGTAGGCCACATTCCCAGGTTTCTGGCTCACCTGACTCAGGGCATGATGGAGCCTTTGCCTGGGACAGGTAAAATCCTGGAGGAGTACAAGGTTTGGGGAAAATCACAGATCCAGTCTTGGGCTGGGGACCGTCCCAGAGCAGATGTCAGGTTGTCAGAGGACACCAGGATTGGGAGCTTAGAGAGCAGTCAGGCCTGATACTATGGATCAGTGAGTCGCTGATGCCATGGGTGTAGACGGTTTCATCCAGGGAGGGGTGGGCCCCAAGGACTCTGCCTGTGCTGGCTGTGCAGCAGAGAATGAGATGCATGGCCAGAGGTGGGAGGAAAACGAGGGGGAATGTGCAAGCCAAGAGAAAGGGAACATTTCCAGGGATGGGGTGGTCATCAGGGATAGGGTGCCCCCAAAAAGGCAATTAATACACAGACCCCCAAATATCCAGCAGCTATCAATGGGAAATCAGTGAGTTTAGGGGAAAAAAAGTGCTCTGATGTGTGGGGAGTGGGGCTGAGGAGCGAACAAGAGAAGCGGATTGATACCGTGAGTGTAGACGACTTCTGAGAAGTTTGGCTGCAAAGGGGAGGAGGAGGAGGATGGTGACAGCTGCAGAGAGATGTGGGGTTGGGGGGTGTTTCAGAGAGAGGCACTTTAGCACGTTCCCGTGGCGAGGGGAAGCGGCCAGTCGACGTAGTGGATACCATGGGTGCCTCACAGATGCCCTCCTCCAGGACTGAGCAAGGATTTCCCAAAGGACAGGGAGGGTCAGTGGCCAATAGTGCTCATCTGAGCCTCTCTCCAGGATGTGTCCTGGGCTGAAGACAACTGCTCTGCCCAAATCCATGCCCTCCCTTCTCCCACCTTACAAGGCAGCCCACATCCAGTGGCCCAGCCCCCTGGCCACAATGGGGCACAAGGCTGAGGCTGTCCCAGCTCCACAGCTTCCCATAGGGTGGCTGAGGCCTTAAATGGGCCTGTGCCCCAGCCCAGCTTCTCCCTCAGCGGCTCCTGCTGGCTCCGCCCCTCAGGCATTGGTCACGAGATCAGACCCAGCAAGGCCCCTGCCAACGTCTCTGTTTCCTGGGACATTCAACCTGAGACAGCAGCTAAATAGCAAGAAGAGGGGCCAGCGATTGTGGATATTTTCTGAAAAAACAGGTGAGCTGTACCCTGGAGAAATGTCTGCTCTGAGGTACTGAGGAAAGGAGGCCAGGGAGGCCGTGGTGAGGGAGGGCTGAGCTTTGTGGTGGGATGTTAAGTGTGTCCACTATTCCGTGAGGTGGAGGTAGGTCACCTGATAAGAGAGCGAAGGCTAAGAGGGCCAGGAGTTGGAGGGAATGAAGATCCGAAGCAATTGTTGCAGAAGGCGAGAGGGAGCAGAAACCCTCAAACACAACTGATGGGAGATTGTGCAGCTATAGAAAACAATTTGATGGTTCCTCAAAAGGTTAAAGGTAGAGTTACCTTTTAATCCAGCAATTTAATCCAGCAAACTCCTGGAAATTCCACAGGAGAACTAAAACATGAGTTTTAGACTGAGTGTTTGTGCCTCCCACCCCATTAATGTGTTGAAACCCTAACCCTCAATGTGATGGTATCGACGGGGCCTTTGGGAGGTGATTAGGTTCATGTGAGACCATAAAGTTGAGATTAGTGTCCTTGTAATAAATGGAAGTGACTGGAGCTTACTCTCTTTGTGCCATATGAGGACACAGTGAGAAGGCGGCTGTCTGCAAGCCAGGAAGAGAGCCCTCATCAGAACCTGACTGTACTGGCACCTTACTCGAACTTCCAGCCTCCAAAATTGTGAGAAATAAATCTCTGTTGTTTTAGCCACCCAGTCTATGGTATTTTGTTATGGTAGCCCTAGCTGACTGAAATGATATGTCCACAGAAAAACTTGTACGTGAGTGTTCATGGCAGCATTGTTCATATTAGCCAAAAAGTGGCCTGAGCCCAGATCTGCCCTCTGATGGGGAACCCCAGGCCCACAGGGACCTCCCTCTGCCTGACCCCAGACCGCCTGGGTCCCTGGGCAACATTCACACCCCATGACACTCCTTCCAAGCACCCTACACTTCTGCTAGCTCTTGTACAAATGTGGTAACCAAGTGATTAGCTACTTACTGTCTGTCTAGTTTCACCCTTGGACTCAAATGAGAGGGGTCCCTGCCATGGGTCCTCTGCAGAAGGCTCCTGTGCCTGTGGCCCTCCCCACAGGATGAGGAATCGGGGGGGCCCTCTTGATTCCTGGACCCTCCCTTTAGAACATGCTTCTGATACATGGGGCCCCAGCATGCCCTCCCTAAATAGCTCCAAGCCCATCCCCTCAAGGGTGGACTAAGTCACCAGTGGGGTAGCCAAGTGGCAGCTGGCTGCAGGGGTTATGGACAGTTTGCACACACAGACTACAATGTCCACGTATGTGCCCGTGAGCCTCTGCTTGGGGGAGGGCTCTGTGGGTGGGAAGATGAGAGGGAAGGCTGAGCCCAGGGCCTGGCCTTCTCCTACCACCACATTTGGGCATGGAACTTGGAAAAGTCAAAGACGTTTAAATTAGAACCTGGCCTTCCAGGTCATTATCAAGACACATTTGTCAAAGTAGGAGAATAGAACATATTTTATTTAACAGTTGTTAGCTTGATTGATAACTTTTAAATATTTAGACATATGGTGTGACGCCCCCGTGTGTACTCTCGCCCTGGCCCTGCTGGCAGTGAGGTGGGCTTGGGTCAGCCTCACCTGTCAGACCACAAGCTCCACCAGGGCCCATGCAGTGCCCGTGCCCAGAGCACAGCACCTGGCACAGAAGAGCAGACAATAAATACCG
The DNA here is from genome assembly GCF_008728515.1 of Papio anubis. Lineage (NCBI taxonomy): Eukaryota > Metazoa > Chordata > Mammalia > Primates > Cercopithecidae > Papio > Papio anubis. The sequence goes on from NC_044992.1 coordinate 52,209,021, forward strand.
GCTGTGAGAAACAAATGGGATAATCCAAGCCAAATGCTTGGCATGGTGCTAATGTCCAATAAATATGAGCTGTCATTGTCTGTTGAATAAATGAACAGGTGGGTGGGAGGGGCTGGGGGCCAAGAGCCACAAGCTGAGGTGGCTTGTGTCTGAGGAGGGAAGGGACCCGCTGTTCCCTGGGATTCATGTTTCCTTTCTTGAGGTTGTGTCCTCCTTCCCCACACCCTGCAGGCCTGCCCAGCTCTTCATGGCAAAGCGGGCCCCAGATGGGCATACTTGTGTGTCAGAGTGCCAAAAGGGGCTGCAAGCTCCTGCTAGGGCTATGTCCCCCTCCTCTAGGACAGAACAGCTGGGGCAGGTTCCCTCTTTGCCTTCAGGGGCCTCCCCAGGTCCAGACAGAACACATCCAGTTTAGTTCCTTTCCTTTCGCATAGGCCCAAAGGTTGGAGGGTGGTAGCTGAAAGGACTGATTTCCCCCCTACCCAGGCTGTGCTCTGGTGTGGGAGGAGCCTTTTCTGGGGAGTGAGGTCACTCACTGGACCTTGAGCAAGTCACATTGCCGCTGCAGGCCTCAGCATCCTTGTCTGTAAAATGGGATTGTGTGTGGAACTGGTGCATGCCCAGTGGCAGATGTGAGGTGCGCACTTGGTGAATAGGAAGAAGCCTGGCACAGAATATCAGTGGGTCGGGGACAGCAGAGGCCCGGGACCCCCAACAGGAAAGCAGATGAAACTGGCGCACAGCCAGCCGTGCGAGAGGCTCAGGCAGGAGGTCATCCCTGAGGCCTGAGGAGGACAGCTTCAGCCGCCCACACTGAGTCAGTCCTGTTTCCACAGTACGGAAGTGGTTACAGCTGCTTCATGACTGGACAGTGCCGGCACAGGGTCCACAGGGTCTCTGTGAAGGCCTCCACGAGGTGAGGGCCAGAAGCAGCCAGGAAGCCCCCCATGAAACTCCTCCCCCCAGCATCCACTATTCCAGAAATTCCAACTGTCACCCCCACATACACTATCGCGTACGCACAGTAGGAGCGATGGAATAGAGAAAAAACCTAATTAACTCCCAAATAGGACGTGACGGGTGGGGGGGGAGGGGGGAGGGGAGAGGGGTGGCGGGGGTGATAGGGAGTTGGGGGAAGGAATCACATTTTGCAAACTGCCCACTAGGGGTCACCGTACCCTCAGAACCGAGGGTGCAGAAGTCACACCTGCCTGCGGCTGTGCGCTGGCGGAAGGTCCCAGAGAGAAGGCCGGGCTGCGTGGCCTCCGCCGCCCAGCTTGTGTGGCAGGCCCTCGGCCGCCGCCCCAGTCGCAGGCCCGCAGTCAGTGCGGCGGGAAGATGTCCGCGCACTGCTGCAGGATGAGCTCCACCACCTGGTTCTGGAACACCATGGTCATGGGCATGCTGGTCTCTTCCACCTCTGGCCGCAGCAGCGTGGGTCCGAACACAATTGCCACGCTCTGCACCGACATGCGGTTCTGCTCGCCGTGCTCGATCACCCTGCGGCAGGGGTGGGTGGGATCAGGGCTCCGAACTGCAGGGAGGCGCGGGGGGCTCCAGCCGGGACCTGCCTCCCCCTTCCCGCGCGGCACTCCCGGCTCACCGGCAGAGGTGCTGGAAGAGCATCCGCAGAGTGTCATGGTTGGGGGCCGGCAGCGAGCGCACCAGGTCGCGCACACAGCGGCTGCGCTGGGCCTGGTCCTGCAACTCTGGGTGAAGGAAGGTTTAGAGGGAGGGAGTCGGAACTGGAGGTAGGGGGTGTCGGCTGGGTGAGGGGAGCCTGCTAAAGGGGTGGCCCGCCACGCCCCTTACCCCATCCGCCCCACCTGCCCCAGGTGCTCACTGATGGCCGCAATGAACTGGCGGAAGTGCGAGAAGGGGAAGAGGGGCTCGGGCAGCTCCCGAAAGAAGAGCTTCAGGGCGCCGGTGATAACGTGAACGTCCTCCCAGCGCCCGTCGTCCAGGTCAAGGCGCTCATCTGTGCCAGAGGAAGGGAGGAGGATGGACGGGAGGTCAGTACCCCTCGCGCCTTCAGGCTCTGGGGCAGGGGGTGGGGACGGGACTCACCATGGTCCACCTTATAGCGCAGCTTCTGGATGGTGGCCAGGTTTCCACTGATGCGGTACAGCCCGTCGATGTCCAGCCCTGGGGCAGAGGGAGGCGCTGATCCCGGGTTCGGGGGTGGGGGTAGGGTGGGGCTACGGGTCCCTGCTATGATTCCCAGTCGAGGCCTCCCGTACTTTCCCCCTGGACCCTGCTTCCATCCAGGGGTCTTCAGCCTGCGGTCCTGGCAGGAGACCTGCGGGCACCCCAATGCCTGCCTCCCTCACCCCCACAGCACACGTACCGCGGGCCTCGACGGCGCGGATGCACTGCTGCACAAAGCGTGGCACCCGGCTCCTCTCGCGCTCACACAGCGCGGCCAGCGCGCAGCCGAACACCTGGTCTAGGGGAGAGGCTCGTCAGTTCCCGTCCAGCCTGCGCCCCGTCGTGGTCCCCGGGTCCCTGCCCCCCGCAGGCCTCGGGTACCTTTGATGTAGCCCTTCTCCCGCAGCGACTGCAGTGTGGGCCGCCTCTGGAGGAACTTGCGGAGCTTGTACCGGACCTTGCTCAAGTCGCTCTCCAGGACCCCGGGGCCCAGGGCGGGCGCGGCTGCCGTGGGGGAAGGCAGAACTGAGTCAGGAAGCAGTGCCGGGTCAGGCCAGGCAGGCCCCAGCAATCATCATTCCCCAGGAGAGGTCTCCTGGGAGCCCCCAGCCCATCCTGCCTTGCGCACACCTGCATTTGGCCGTGCGTCCTCCTCTTTCTCCTGCCAGCTTCCCAGGCGCTCACTCGCCCCGAAGTCCACTCTGCTGCTCTCGCTCTCCTCCTCTGAGGGCAGCTCTGCGGACTGGATTCCCATAGCCTCAGAAAGGTGGGGCCTTGAGCCAGCTTCGGGTCCTTCCAGGATGGGGCAAGGGACCCGAAATGCACTCCCAACAGGCATGGCCTGGAGACCCTCAGCGAAGAGTCCTCTCTTCCCTTAACCAGGTTAACTCTCCTTACCTCCACCAGTGAGCCTGAGAACATTCACCTCCCTTAGCTGCACGGAGCCCTTAAGGTGCAGAGACAGTCATCCTGTTCTCCCACACCCCTTCCTATCCTGGCAACCCCTACCCACCTGGAGCCTTCTTCCTCTGTTTTCCTCAGTTTCTCTAACTAGGTCAGCATTCTTCAAAACGTGGCTCCCAGTTCTGAGCCTGCATCTCCAGCTGTGGCCGGAGCACTGCCAACAACTGTACCAATATCACCTCTCTGGCTCTGGATTCCCACCTCTATTAATACAGCCAAAAGCTGCACTCAATGTTGGCTCATAGGGAATTTAGGGTCAAAAAGCCCCAGGTCATTTCCAGGTCAGTAGTTGTCAGAGAGCCCCTGTCCTAGCTCTACTTATGCAATTGGTATTTTGAGCCTTAAAAAAAATGGTCGACTATTCAAATCAATCCTTTAAAATTTTATCTGCTAGTTTCAGCCTGCCGTTGGTTGGCTTGCAGAGTATTTACTTGGCCTTCTGCTTCCCGTGAAGTGGGAAATTCCTTTAGAATGTGCCCCTACCGTCACCTGGAGAGTCTTCCTGCAGCGCCAACCCCAGGGCTGGATTCACAGACTTACAGAAGGCAGTTTCTTCAGCAGCCTACCCTGCCATCCCAGCCATTAGTGGGGGACTGCATTTACATTTCCCACTGATACCTTAGAGCTCCCTAAGCCTAAGCAGAAGGCCCCACTCATAATGGCCACCACCTCCCCACCACCCCTAGAGGCTCTGGGCTCTGCTTACCAGCTCCTGGATGCCCTGAGCAATGGCCTTATGCCAGGTGCTGATGATAGCCTCCGAGTCATGCTGAATCAGGTACTCCGAGCCATCTCGGCTCCGCAGCTGGAGGGACACAAGTCACTGGGTCATCTCTGGTACCCTGGGTCTGCCCTGGGGGTAGGCACTCAGAGCTTAATGGAGCAAGGGCCTCACCCCAGGCCAAGTGTTGGATCTTCTGCCTCGCTTAAAGCAGTGGGTGACAGCGTCTCTGTGTTACAGATGAGCAAACTGAGGCTCAGCAAGTTTTAGCTGCTTCCTCATGGGCACACAGCTAGTGAGTGATGAGCACAGAGCTGCATGGCTCAATTGTCTGGTACACTTTCCCTCCCCCATCTTGCCTTCCTGCAAACCACAGAACATGGCAGGCCTCATGCAGAGCACTGGCCTGCAAACTAGGTGAAAGAAAATTCCTATGTGAGGCCAGGCATGGTGGCTCACACCTGTAATCCCAGCACTTTGGGAGGCCGAGGCAGGCTGATCACCTGAGGTCCGGAGTTCAAAACCAGCCTGGCCAACATGGTGAAACCCCGTCTTTACTAAAAATACAAAAATTAGCCGGGTATGGTGGTGCGCGCCTGTAATTCCAGCTACTTGGGAGGCTGAGGCAGAAGAATTGCTTGAACCTGGGAGGTGGAGGTTGCAGTGAGCTGAGATCACGCCACTGCACTTCAGCCCAGGTGACAGAGCAAGACTCCATCGCAAAAAAAAAAAAAAACCCAGAAACTTCCTATATTGAGACCCCTGTCTACTAGAAGCAACAGTGAAAATAGGGAGCGAGGATTTGAAGGCAGATCATGGCTGATCCCAGAGAAAGCAAGGTCTCTCCTTGCCCCTCCCCATACACACACTGAGGACTCAGAAACGTTGTCCCACCTTCTGCAGCCAGGAGTTCCCACCACCTCCCACACTCCAGCCTGGGCAGCACATCTTCTGTTAGCCCACTTCACCATGAAGAATAAATTAAACAAAACACCAGATGGAAACTTGCCACCGCAGGACTGATGCTCAAAGCCCTCTCTGAGTTGGATGGCAGCTTAGATGGATCCCTCATCAGCCTCTGGCTCTGAGGACCCAGTGTTCCAGGTTAATGTGAATGTTTAGCTGCAACAGCTCACACCAACCCTGCCCTTTCGGTTCAGTGAGAGTCAGAGACAACAGAAACTGTCTCAGACCCCAGGACACAACTTCTAGAATCAGAGTGGACTGTCTTTGGCTGTCCTTTAAAACTTATACTTGAAGACTATTTAAACTGCTTTTTAAAATGAAAAGAGGCTGGGCACGGTGGCTCATGCCTGTAATCCCAGTACTTTGGGAGGCTGAGGCGGGCAGATCATGAGGTCAGGAGATTGAGACCATCCTGGCTAACACGGTGAAACCCTGCCTCTACCAAAAATACAAAAAATTAGCTGGGCCTGGTGGCATGCACTTGTAGTCCCAGCTACTCAGGAGGCTGAGGCAGGAGAATCGCTTGAACCCAGGAGGCAGAGGTTGCAGTGAGCCGAGATTGTGCCACTGCACTCCAGCTAGGGCGACAGAGCAAGACTCTGTCTCAAAAAAAAAAAAAAAAAAAAAAAAAAAGAAAGAAAAGAAAAGAAAATGGCATATTGCATCCCCTAGCCCTCCCCTGCAAAGGATAGAGAACCTTCAAGAGGCAGATAACACAGCCTCACTCTAATCAAAGCAGACAAAAGAGCCCTGCTCAAGATTATCCCAGAGAATCGCTTGACAACACTTCTAAAACAACAGCCATGATTTTTGGCAGCTCTCTCAAAACATAATCAGTTCACATTTGCAAGTTTCACACAGAAGGCAAAGCTGTATCATTACATAGCAATGTATTTCACAAAATATTCGCCCCCAGCCATGCCCATAATCCTAGTGCTTTGGAAGGGCAAGGTGGGAGGAGTCCCTGAGACCAGGAGTTCAAGCCTGGGCGATATAGTGAGACCCTATGCCTAGAAAAAAATTTAAAAATTAGCCAGGCATGCTGGTGTGCACCTGTACTTCCAGCTGCTCAAGAGGCTGAAGCGGCAGCATCACTTGAGCCCAGGAGTTAGAAGCTGCAGTGAGCTACGATCAGGCCACTGCACTCCAGCCTGGGCAACACAGTAAGACCCTATCTCTAAGAACAAACAAATTAACAAAATATTTATCCTGCTGACTGCACAAGCAAATGCTAGCAGCTTTCGGGGGACTGTTGCTGAAGTTTTCTCTGACTTTAGGGTGACTAGGAAGACCTGCTGTGAAAATTTCCTGGGTCCAACAAAGCCATCCATCCTGAATGATATAAAATTTGGGGCTATCTCTTGAGGAAAACTTGGAGCTGCCTACAGGCCACCCTGCATGGAGGGAGGATGGCCAGCAGTCAACCAGGAGGCAGGGGCTCGTGATTTCCACTCAGGCCTGCCCACCTTCCCACTGGCCTGAGCAGCACCTGCCTTCCAGTCCTTGCCAGCAAAGACAACTCAGAAAGCCCTATTCTGAAACTTTCATCAAAAACCCATCAGTGATGACCTTCATCGAGAACTGTTTGAAGGATATCCCTATCCCTCAAGTAAGGGGAGAAACATGCCTAGCAAAGGTGATGTCTCAGACCGGGCATGGTGGCTCATGCCTGTAATCCCAACACTTTGGGAAGCCGAGGCGGGTAGATCACCTGAGGCCAGTAGTTTGAGACCATCCTGGCCAACATGGTGAAACCCCGTCTTTACTAAATACAAAACAATTAGTTGGGTGTGGTGGCAGGTGCCTGTAGTCCCAGCTACTCAGGAGGCTGAGGCAGGAGAATCACCTGAACCCAAGAGGCAGAGGTTGCAGTGAGCCAAGACTGCGCCACTGCACTCCAGCCTGGGCAACAGAGTGACACTCTGTCTCAAATAATAATAATAATAATAACAACAACAACAACAACAATAATAATAATGGCGATGTCACTCCTCAATTTAACACCATGGCAGATATTGTTAGTTGATCACAGAACTCTACCCTGCCAAGCCCAGAGAAGGCTTCAGAATTCTTCTCAAGAAGGTTCCAGGCGGCTGGGTGCGGTGGCTCATGCCTGTAATCCCAGCACTTTGGGAAGCTGAGGCGGGTGGATCACGAGGTCAGGAGATCAAGACCATCCTGGCTAACACGGTGAAACCCCAACTCTACTAAAAATACAAAAAATTAGCTGGGCATGGTGGCCAGCGCCTGTAGTCCCAGCTACTTGGGAGGCTGAGGCAGGAGAATGGCATGAGCTCGAGAGGCGGAGCTTGCAGTGAGCCGAGATGGTGCCATTGCACTCCAGCCTGGGTGACAGAGCAAGACCCCGTCTCAAAAAAAAAAAAAAAAAAAAAAAAAAAGGAGGGCTCCAGGCTGGGCACCGTGGCTCACACCTGTAATCCCAACGCTTTGGGAGGCTGAGGCTGGAGGATCACTTGAGGCCATAAGTTTGAGACCTGCCTGGGCAACATAGTGAGACCCCATCTCTATAAAGACTAAAATTAGCCAGATGTGATGGAATGGGCCTGTAGTCCTAGTTACTTGGAAGCCTTAGGTGGGAGGATCACTTGAGCCCATGGGCTTGTGGCTTTAGTGAGCTATGACTATGCCACTGCACTTCAGGCTGGGCAACAGAGCAAGACCTTGTCTCTAAAAACAAAAACAAAAAATAAAAACAAAAACAAAACCTCACAAGACTCCAGACCTACTCATCAGAGTAGCTCATGAGATGAAACCAGTTTTCCAACTTTGCTTTGTAGATATCCTGGCTCTAGAACTGAATGGAGCTTGGTGAATAATCAGGAAACGATGCACTCAGGTTCCTTGCAGAATTGCTTTTTCTGAGCTCAGACATGAGGTCACGCTCTTGGCCTTATCATAATGATGCTACCTGAAGCAGCCCCAGATCCTGAATTAAACCTCCCTGGAGCTGTTTTGCGGGGTACCTGCCGCGTGCTTCTAGATCCCATGTTCGTGGAGCTACACACAAGAAATTTAAGAGTGAAGGCTTAGAAAAAGCTTTGATTCCCTCAACATCTGGGTGGGTTTTATTATTTTTTCAACAACAAAGAGACATGCACCTGACAGCCCTTCTCTTTTCACCTCCCCTAGCAGCAAAGTCAGAGCTAAATTTTCTTCAGTAACCACCACCTTAGTACATCATCTCCCCCTAATTCCTCTCCATCTTGAGTCCCATCTCTTACTTGTTTTTTGTGGTCCTGGCTTTTCAGTGAATTTGCCAGTTCACCACACGTGTTTCTGTTGTGAACTGCCTCAAACCTTCTAGGGACTGAGGTCAGGGTAAGAGTAGTTTAAAAACAAGACAACATGTGGACAGTGAAGGGTGTGGCATTGGGAGTACCCTTCCTGCGTCTTCTCTCTCTTCCTCAGGGGGTAGCATGGTAGTCTTCTCCACTGCCCTGGTTTACTCACTGGGGATGCAGTCCAGTCAGAAATGGGGCTCTGGCTCAGGGGCAGGGAAGGGGACCTGGGGAGAAAGAGGTTTCCCAACCAGGCCTGTCACAGTAAGCAGCCAAGGACACGGAGCCTCCTGTCTCTCTCAGGCTGGGATGAGGGCTGCCATTCTAGGCATGAGAATTTCCTCTCTCAGAGGCCCTACTCCTCACCACCCTCCAGGGCAAGGATTATTATTAACTCAACTCCTGGAGAGGGAACTGCAGAATCTGTGATGTTAGAAACACAGGACAGGTCCCCCGGGGTTGGGGGGCAGCATTGGCCTTGAGCCCCGAGAATGGTAGCCCCAATTCCTCCCAGGTCCTCCTTCTTGGAGCTTGCCTACAGTAAGGGTCCCAGAGCACTGCCAACAACTGCACCAATATCTCCTCTCTGGCTCTGGATTCCCACTTCTATTAATACAGCCAAAAGCTGCACACAGTGTTGGCTCATAGGGAATTAAGGATCAAAAACCCCCAGGTCATTTCCAGGTCAACAGTTGTCAGAGGGCTGACAGGCGTCACTAAGCCCCTTCCCTCCTTCTCCCCACCCCGGCTACTTACCTCCAGCACATTCTTCCTACTGGATTTGTCTTTGGGGGCCCAGGAGAGAGTGGCCCCCCTCAGCTCCACTGTGTACTCGGGGGTGGAAAACTTGGAAGGCTGCCTCTGTGGGAGAGGGAGGAAGGTCACAGGGAGCCCTCAGATGTGTCTGCTGTGGCACTCTGACCCTAGGAATAGGATGGGGTCTACGGCATGGCCAGGAAACGACTCTGGGGAAAAGAGCCCCAAGGGTTCCTGAACCCAGACCCTGATGCTTCTTAACCACAGAGCCTGCTGGCTGGCCTGTCCACTGCTGTCCACCCGTCCAGTGGAGGACAGGAAAGGAGTGCAATCTGCATCCCTGCAAGCAGGTATGCCCGCCCCCAGCCTCCCTGCCCTCCAGGCTGGAGCTGGCCACCCTCAAGACTGTTCCCCATCTCCAGCGGGCTAAAACTACTTGTCTTGGAGTGAAGCTGCCAGCATCACCCCCTTCCTGCCAAGGCCCAGCTCCTCTGACACTCATGGACCAGTCTCTCAGACCTCGTCATCTCCAAGCCAGATTAGATAGAGCAGATGGGGGCTGGGCACAGTGGCTCATGTCTGTAATCCCAGCACTTTGGGATGCCGAGGTGGGCGGATCACCTGAAGTCAAGTCCAAGACCAGATTGGCCAACATAGTGAAACCTCATCTCTACTAAAAACACAAAAATTAGCCAGGCCTGGTGGCACATGCCTGTAGTCCTAGCTACTCAAGAGGCTAAGGCAGGAGAACTCAGGAGGAAGAAGTTGCAGTGAGTCGAGATTACACCACTGCACTCCAGCCTTGGCAACATAGCGAGACTCTGTCTCAAAAATAAATAAATAAATAAATAAATAAATAAGTAAATAAATGTAAATAAATAAATAAAAGCAGATGGGGTGGTCCCTGCCCTGAGGGCCTGGCCTTACCAGGCCGCCTGCAGCTGAGGTCTTTGAGTCCTTGAAGAATGTCAGGACGCCACCCTCCAGCACAGTCCAGGAGGCACTCCAGTGCTTCTTTCTAGGTGGGGGTGGGGAAGTAGGCGTGGCAGGACTTAGATTTGGTCCTGGGTTGAGGGCCCCTCCTACCTCAGGAACAAGTCAGAGCTTAGGAACACAGGCTAGGGTACCCCACTATGAGGGCTGAAATCCTGACTCTAACACCTAGCAGCCAAGGGACCTTGAGCAAGTCACTTTATCTCGCAGTGTCTCAGTGTCCACAGAGGACCACTCACAAAGTTGTTGTGAGCATTAATAAGAGCCTGGCGTATAGGAAGTGCTCAGTGAACATCATCACCAAGGCCCACCCCGCCCCGGCCTGGGTGTAGATGGGCTCTCACCGGAGCCGCTTTCCCTTTTCCGCCGTCTTGGTGCGATGGAGCACCCCTGCCTTGTCCAACGTCTTGGTCTAAGAGAGAAAAGAGAGAGAAGGTACAAGAGTGGGTAGTTAAGGGGTGAGCTATGGGGAGTAGAGGCTGGTCACCTGCTGAGCTGCCACTCTCTATGGTCTGGGCCCATGGCCTCACTGAACCCTCCTCGCCAGCCCCACCACCTGGCTGGGGGTAGGGGGGTGATGCCTACCCTCACAGCAGCTGTGGCAGGAGAGACTTCCTCCCAGCTCCCAACCTCATCCAGCTCTGCAGGGACCTATGGAGAAGACAGATATGTCCTGCCCAGTCCCTTCTCCCAGGACCTCCAGAAGCCCCCCAGTGCTACTGTGGTGGTCCTGCCAGGACCTCAATGGCTCCTCCCCTACCTTCTCCTCTGGAGGGCTGGCCTGGGCTGGGGTGTCATCATCCTGGCTGGATTTATGGATGCTTCGAGGGGCAGGGACAGGGACCTGGGGAGAAAGACACAGTCGTATGTGATCTCTTCCTCTCTCCCCAGCACCCCCCTTTCCCCAGGTTGTTACCTGGGGCAGCTCCCATCGAACGGAGGAGTCCTCTGGATTGTAGAAGTATGGCTTCCCGTGGGGGTCCTCCAGCCTCACCCACTGTGGGGAGAGGAAGGGTCAGGGCCTCCCGCCCTGCTCATGAGAAGGGAGGAAAAGGTCCCTTCCAACCAGGTTCCAAGACAGCACCAGGGAGTCTGGAGGGGCAGGTGCAGGTGATGCGTTTGACGGATTTAGGCTTTGTGTAGGAGCTACAGTTTAGAGCACTCAGGCGACCTATTAGTGAGGAAGGTTGTGGGGAGGACTCCGAGGCTGGCCGGGTCCATCTGCCCGCTTCGCCTACCTGCTCCTGGGTGAAGTGGTTGGTGTAGAGCGTCTGCTTGTCCTGGCTGATATGACAAGACCAGCCGGGGGGTGTGGTCAAGGGAGAGGTGGGGCCGGGCTCACCAAAGGAGCCCACGGGAGAATAGTCCTCCTCGGGGTAACTGGTCAGTGACTCGGGGTAGTCCGTCTCCGGGGTGGGGGGCTGTGGGGAACAGAAGGTAGAGTCAGAGGCTCTGATTGCCAGCACTGCCCGCTAGCCCTGCAGTTTTGGACCAGGCCCACCCCCTTGCCGTCTGGTCCCTGGGGCTGTGGGAGCAGGAGGTAGAGTCAGAGATACTCAGAGGTAGCTCCGCCCACTCCAGCCCCGCCCCTCACCCTCTGGTCCCTGGGGCTGTGGGAGCAGAAGGCGTCAGAGGCACTCAGAGGTAGCCCCGCCCACTCCAGCTCTGCCCCAACCCTGTGCTCCCTGGGTCTATAAAACAGGAGGCGGGATCAGAAGTGCTTAGAGGTAGCCCCGCCCACTCCAGCCACGCCCTTCACCCTGGGGTCCCTGGGTCTGTGGGAGCAGGAGGAGGAGTCAAAGGCTCTCAGAGGTAGCCCTGCCCACCCATCACCACCCCTCACCCGTGTGTCCCTGGGCCTCTGGGAGCATGAGGCAGGATCAGAGGAGCTCAGAGGTAGACCCGCCCACTCTGGCCCTGCCCCTCACCCGCGGGTCCCCGGGGCTGCCAGGGCTCAGGCCCGGCTGCATCTCGAACTCCTCCTCGGGCTCGTTCTCGGCCTCGTCCTCCCAGGCCGTCTCGCCTGTCAGCGGGTTGTAGAAGAACACTCTGCGGCTCTCCTCATCCCAGTACTGGCCCCACTCGGTCTCGAGGCTCACGTGGCTGTCCACCGAGGCAGGGGAGGTGGCTGGGCTGGCGGCAGCCTCAAAGGGCGACTCCCAGGTGGTAACTCCCGTGTCTGGATTGTAGTAGTAGGGGCGCCCGGTGCCCGCGTCCGTGTGCGTCTCCCACACTGGGCTGGGGAGGGGGACCGCAGCGGCGCTCGGCGAAGTGGCCCGGGGCTGCCTCTCTATGTTCGCGTACACGGGCTCCGGGGGGTCGTCCACCTGTGGGAGGAAAAAGGAGGAATTTTGTGTTTTCAGAAGCCTTCCAAAATGCTAACAGAGGTCCCCTCTGGGCAGTGCGATTATAGGGGTTTGTTTTTGTTTTATTTTCTTTAAACTTTTCTGCAGCCTCAAAATTGTGTACAACGAAGCTTTTTAAAAATCACAGAGGTTCTTCTGTTGACTGTGACAACATCACTAATATGTAAACTCCCTGAAAGGGGAAGCGCCTGTTTGAAGTGGCCTCTCCCTGAGCTTTAGCCCCCTGGGCGACCTTTGAAAAGTCACACTACCTCTCTGCCTCAGTTTCCTGGGTGTAACATGTCTGCTCTGCCCATTCCGGAAATTGCAGTGAAGAGTGAATGAGGAAATGCTCTTGAAAGTGCTTTGTAAAGTATTCAGTGCCCCAGATGGGTGGGTCAATTACATTAACTATATTTATCAATAATAATAAAACATTGATAACCCAGTTCTCACAACTGTGTACTCACAGAGGCAAGTCAGAGGTTGGGCAGGAACTGAGAAGTGGCCTGGGGCATGCCCCTGTTTGTGGTGCCCATTCAGGGCCCTGCTGCATTCTTTTTTTGTTTTTTTGAGATGGGGTCTTGCTCGGTCGCCCAGGCTGGAGTGTGGTCGTGCAATCTCGGCTCACTATAACAGCCGCCTCCCGGGTTCAAGCTGTATTCTTAAAGCCCCATTAAGAGTTCCCACCCCACCTCCCTCCCAGCCCAGAAAGCTCTGGGACTGGACTCAGTACCGTGTCTGGATTTGGGGACTGAACTTTTCAAGGTGAAGTTTGCAGGTGTCAGAACCAATTCCAGACAAGAGAGGGAGAGAGGACAGCCAGATGGGCTGGAGAATGGAGGGGCAAAGAGAGGTGAATCATTTTCCCACACCCCAAAGGAGAGTGAGGGCAGCTGGGGGTTCAATCACATAGAACATAAACCTAGCCATGCTTAAGCCTCCCAGAACAGAGGCTCTCTTGATTCACACCTCAGAGCTCCCTGCTGGCTGCAGGGCAAAGTCTAAGCCCTTAACCAGGCACAAGAGACAGTCCCCTCACCGGCCTGTGCTTCCACTATTATTTCCTGCCACTCCTTGCCCCTTGCCTTGAACTTTACGCTCCAGTAGCGCCAGTTGCTAGAGGTCCCCACCTTCCCTGCTGTGTTTCCTCCAGGCCTAGGCTCATCTGTAGCCTGCCCAGGCCCATCTCCACCCCTTTTTATGCCTAGCTGACTCCAATTCCTTCGTCAGGACTCAGCTCAGGTGCCAGGTTCCAGCCTTTTCCCGAGATTCCCCCCATCCCCGTGCCCCTACATTCAGCCCAGCACCCTCAGCCCCAAAGAGGGACAGACGACTACATTCTCGAACCCCAGGCAGCAGCATGGCATTACTACTATTTTCTTTTCTTTTTTCTTTTTTTTGAGACAAAGTCTCTCTCTGTCATCCAGACTGGAGTAGAGTGGTGTGATCTCGGCTCACTACAACCTCCACTTCCCAGGTTCAAGTGATTCTCATGCCTCAGCCTCCTGAGTAGCTGGGATTACAGGCGTGCGCCGCCACACCTGGCTAATTTTTGTATTTTTAGTAGAGATGGGGTTTTGCCCTGTTGGCCAGGCTGGTCTTGAACTCCTGACCTCAGGTGATCCACCCACCTCGGCCTCCCAAAGTGCTGGGATTACAGGCATGAGCCACCGCACCGGCCGATTACTATTTTCTAAGCATACGCAAAACTTCAGGGGAAAGCGGATTTCTACATTTCAATTTTTGTTTTCAGAAACTTTCCAAAATGCTAACAGAGGTCCCCTCTGAGCACTGTGATTACAGGGGTTTATTTTTGTTTTGTTTTCTTTGAACTTTCCTGCAGCCTCAAAATTTTGTACTACAAAACTTTCAAAAATCACAGAAGTTCCTCTGCTGACTGTGACACCGTCACTAAGCTGTAAACTCCTCGAAAGAGGAAGCACCTGTTCAAGGTGGCCTCTCCCTGAGCCTTAGGCAGATGCCAAAAAAAAAAAAAATTCATTTTTCACCAAACTGATGCTAAAAAAGCAAAGCAAGCCAAAACAACAAAAAGAATAAGGAAAAGAAGAACATTCGTTCACCCAACAAAGATTTGCCTGCTCTGCGCCAGGCACTGTTCGAGGCATGGGGAATGCAGCAGTGAAAAAGGGACACAAATCCCTCCCCGGCAGAGCTGGCACTCAAGTGCACCTGTGTGTAAATGGCGGGGTGATGAGTAAATGGACAGCATGACAGTGCTGATCACTGCTAAGCAAGAAAAGAAAACACCGTCAAAGAAGAGGATGTTACAGTTTTAGACAGGGTGCTGGTCCCCAGGTGCCCAGGGGTCAGGGAGAGCTGGGGATCCCAGCCCATCAGTTCTTCGCTCCTCTCCCCTTCCTCTAGGCTCCTGTGTGGCTGAGAGGGGACCCGCCAGCCCACTTCTCCTTTCTCTGCCCCCACCACAGCCCTGATGTGGCATCCTGTAGTCCCACCACAACAGGACTCTCACTGGCCCCCAACAGAAAAGGCATCCTCCCATCTCCATGCCTTTGCTCCAGCCGTTCCCTCAGCCTGGAATTCCCTTCTCTGGTTCTCTGCCTTCCTAAATCCTGCTCTCTCACGGTGCTCAGCTGATAAGCCTCTCCAGGGAGAGGCCAAACCTGCTGGCACTCTGCTCACTGCTCTGGTGGGGTCCAATGGTATTCTGCCTTGGTGGGCAGCCAGTTGTCCAGCCATCTGCCCACCTCCTCTGCCCCAAAAGGCAGGATTTTCTTGAGAGCAAGACTAAAGATAATGTAGCTGATTTCATTTGCCACCCAGCAGCTGGGCCAATGCCCTGAAGCACCCAGCAGGTCTGCCACAAACACTTACTGCTTGAGTACACAAGTCTAACCCATGCCAAGTTTCAGCAGCAAACACGCCTGACATGGCAGGAGAGCCTGGAATGAGCTGAATTTTCTGAGGAGGAAGGTTGGAGCCACAGAAACCAGGAGATTCCTGGGGAGGGCAGGATGGAAGCAGCGGGGAGAGGAAGGCAGAGGAACCAGACACACCTGCCATCCTCCCAGCTGAACTCACTGGGGCAGGGGTTGAAAAGCCCCACCAGGGGTAGATGAGCCGATAAGGAGCAGGCTCTTTGGAGCAGGAGTTTCTACTTGGCAGGCTGTGGGCCGTGGCTCTGAGTCCCCAAGGAGTCCCAGGCCAGTGAGGCTGATGGGGTCTTCACACAAAGGAACATCCCCAGCAGGTAGAGAAGAGATTTGGGAGGTAGAAGTTTAGGTCCCCAGCATGACAGGGCTGTCACAAGGAAGAGAAGACGTGGTATCACGCTGCAGGGGCAGAGCAGCATTCCTCTAAAGGAAGTGTTCTGAGGACTGGGGCTGCCAGAGACACAGGCTGCTTCTGGAGGTAGTGGGGGACTCTCGCTGGAGGTGACTGAGCAGAGTCTACTCCCCGTTAGGGAAGCCACAGCCCTGTGGTGGGCGTTGAACTGCAGCGTCCTTCAGGCCCCTTCGAACTCTAGAACTCTCTGCAGACCCCGCGCAGTGCTGAGCTAGAGATGCCTCCCCTCCTGGCAGAGCCTCAGCTGGGTTCTGACCAGCTCCTGGGGCCAGGTGCAGTCACGCCCTCCACATCCTCTGGCCTTCAAGGAGTTACAGCAGCGCCTGCTACCCCTACCCTCCTCCTTGCTCCTGTGCGTGGAGGCCCAGCAAGACCCAGATGCAGCTCATAAGCAGGGGCCTGACCACAGAGCCGAAGGCTCTTGGGCCGCATCCTAGAGACAAGAAGTGGCCTTCCCACTCCAGGCCAGAGGAGGAGCCAAGAGGGACCTGGCTGTCAAGCTCCAGGCTGCCCAGCCCCCGGCACTTCCTTACAGTGGTTCACCCCTTGTCTCCAGTTCCCTCCCCTGTCCACAAGCAGGTGGCAGCTCTGCCACTCTTGCCCCAAGCTGACCACCTCTTGGATGGGCAGGGCCTCTAAGAAGGAAAGAGAAAAGGAAGTATGAGCCCCAACTTCCAAGAGGCTCCCTGCTCCGAGCCCCAGCTCGCCCAGCTCCTAACAGGGCTTGGGGTAGAGGCCCATGGGGCACCCCTTGACCCCAGCGTCCCCTACCTGTGCCCGCAAGGCTTGACTCTGCCTCCTAGTCACTTTGGCGATCATGTCCACCATCCTGGCCCCTCCAAGCTGCAGGGACAGAGTCCTGGGAAGGTTTTGGGGGTGGAGCCCAGGCGGCACTACCCCAGTGCTGGCACAGGGCAACAGGGAAACAAGAAGTTGCCTCGAGATGGCGGGAGGCTGAGACTCCAGCCCATTTCCTGTCAGGGCTGCGGAAGTGCTGCCTGTGTTGGGGCGGGTCGGGTGGAGGGGCCTCAGGTTGGGGGTATTTTTATGCTTCTAGAAACACCGCTGGTTGCCCCACTCAGTGCTCTAATGACCAGTGAGCCGCATCCCAGGCCCAGACATAGCCATGGTGTGGGCTGCACAGGGGAAGATCACAGCCAGACCCAGGCACAGCACAAACTGCACAGAGAGAATCACGGCTGAGCCTGTGGGGGAGGGGCGCACTGCACAGACAGGGCGGGCAGAGCGGGTGCTGAGTGCTGGGGGCCTGGGCTGGCCTGGAGTGGCTCCTGGGGCGGAAACAGGACAATGAGTGGTTGTCCACTCCCTCTAGGCCCAGGGAGGGTGTGATGGGAAAGAGGAAACTTGTGGGGGGAGGGGAAGGGTTCCCAAAGAGGAAGGGGTCTGGGCAGATGTGATATCACAGGGAGCTGGCGTCTGGACTGTGCCAGCCCCGAGGAGGACAGGAAGGATTCTGACCACACCACTATCTGCCCGCCTGACCACCTGGGTCTGTCTCCTCCAGACTCGATCACCAAGATGCATGTGCCCTCCCCTGCCTGCATGCCCACATGGGCCCACTCCCACTTGCGTGTCCACATACATGTGCAAGTATGCCCGTGCCTGTCCCCTCTTCTCTAAGGATCCAGAGAAGAGGGCCAGGCACCAGCTTCTCCCAGGAGGAAGGCTAGATCTTCTCCCTGGCCTCTCTTCCCTTCACCCCCCTCGTGGGGGGTGTTAGACCCCAGCCGCATGGCCTGAGTGAGAAGTCGCAGCCTCTCCTCTGAGCCCATAGGCCCATCTTGTCTTCCCTCCTCCCTCAGAAGTGCTTCCTCTCCAGGCTTAAGGGTCAGACAGCACTAAGCCCACCAGCCCACCCCTGCTGAAGGCCACCTCCCTTCCAGGTCAGACTCTGACCCCCGCCCTCCCACTCCAGGCCCATTCTTCCTCCTCCGGTCCCCAACCTGGCTCTGTTTTTCTCTCCTGCCGTGTCCCTCAGCCCCTCCTCTCCTGTACCCATTGTGGGCTGGGGACAAGGACCCCAAGCAGAGCCAGGCACAGTGCGAATGTGGGGCATGAGACACTTGGAGAGATCACACTAGGAGCAAGACTAGGCCCCATGCCCTGCTCTGCCCGCAAAAGCTCTTGTACCAGTGTCCCATTCCCTGTGCCTGACTCAGAAGCCCAGACCCCAGGGGTAGACTAATCCCCTCCTCCCTAGCAGGGTGGAGGACAGCAGGAATCACAGAAGGTTGGAGGCCTCATGCTTATCACACACCGGACTCACCTCTCTGTCCCCACCCTGAGGCCAGGGATGCGGACTCACACACACATACACACACACACCACACACACGTGTGCGTGCATATGACAGGTCACCAAGGGATATGCAACCAGGTCCCAGAGACAGGAAGAGCCTCTGTAAATTCCAGAGCGGCCAGAAACTCTGAGGCACCAGGGAGGAGCTGGGTGGGGAGGGGAAAGAAGAGGACAGGTGTGGAACTCAGGCCCTCAGCACTGCCCTGCAGGTAGAATGGGGGGCAGGGACTCCCTGTGCCCGGGGCCAGGAGTGTCAGTGTCAGGGCTGGGACTACAGAACGGGCAGCCAGCAACTCACCTGGCATCTCACCTGCTTCTCTTCCCCAGTAGGAAGCTGGGCCCCCATGATGGGGGTCTCCCAGGGAGCTCCAGCCCCAAACTATAGGGACTGAACAAACTCACACAGTTCCTGCCTGCTCTTAGCCACAGAAGTTGGCTCTCAGGCCCTGTCTGGGCTTCCCTTCCCCCAGCGAGAGGAGGTGATGACCACAGTGGCTCCCCAGTGGGGTCTGCCTCCCTCCACCACACCCTCATGCCTCTGAGAGGCACAAGGGGGAGGATCAGGGGAGGTTCTAGAACAAACCAGGTGCACAACACCCCTCCTCTCCCCGCTCTGACCTCACTCTTCCCTCCCAAACCCTCATAGGAAGTGCTGGGGCAGGAGCAGGTGCACTAGGAAGACCCAGTCCTCTGGGGCTAGAGGCAAAATGAACGCCTCCAAACCAGGACTTGGTCCAGGAACTGACTCAGGGGCTGGTGAGGGGACACGGTGTCCTTTGTTGACTCAGTGAATGTGCTCTGTGCCACCCAGGCCAGGTGGAGGGGGAGCCGGAAAGAATGGTGATCTTTGCCTCAAGGAGCTCAGCTATGTCCACATGACAGGTCCCTCCCCCGGACACATGTTCTCCAGGACAGAAACTGGGTCTCCCCTTAACCATCCCGTCCTGACCCAGAGCTACATGTCCAGGGGCAGGATCAGGGGAGCTGGGGGTGACCCCACAGAGTCCTGGGCCTCAGGCCTCAGTAGGCTTTGGGGAGCCGTGCCTAGCCCAGCCCTCTGAGATTCTGATGGAAGTGGTTTGGACTGGGACCTGGGGAAAGTGTTTAATTTGAAGCCTCCTTGGGTGATTTGACTGTGCCTCCCAGGTGAGGCACCACGGCTCAGTATAATCTTTTTTTTTTTTCCTTTTTTTCAATATGGAGTCTTACTCTGTTACCGCGGCTGGAGTGCAGTGGCTCGATCTCAGCTCACTGCAATCTCTGCCTCCCAGGCTCAAGTGATTCTCCTGCCTCAGCTTCCTGAGTAGCTGGGATTACAGGTGCCTGTCACCATGCCCAGCTACTTTTTGTACTTTTAGTAGAGACGGGGTTTCATCATGTTGGTCAGGCTGGTCTCAAACTCCTGACCTCAAGTGATCCGCCGCCTTGGTCTCCCAAAGTGCTGGGATTACAGACATGAGCAGCCCAGCTGGCTTAATGTAATCTTATTGCATGGATGTAGGGGGAGATTCCAAACCTAACAGTTTCAGGTGAGACCCTTTTCTTGGGCTTGGGGCAGAAGCTTCCATTGATTCAAACAGAAAAAGAGTGGAGCTGGAGTCCAGAGACTTGGGCTCTTGTCTAGAACTCTACTTCAGCTGCCCGCCGAGCAGCCGCTTGAATTTCTGGGCCTCAGTTTCTTCATGTGTAGAACAGAGCTGTCAACCCTACCCCGTCACAGGGCTGGTTCTGTGAAAGAGCCGCGCGGGCCCTGGGTTTCCACACCCATGGGGATTGGGGGAAAGCAGGCCTGCACTTCTGCTTTTCTGGCTTCGGGTTTCAGTTGGGTGCCCTCAGCTGTGGACTCTGTCCCCAGTCTCTGGGTGACCTCATGGGGCTGCCTGCCTGGCCTGCTTCTCCAAGGCAGGGTGGGAGCTGGGGTGGGGCCTCCTCAGGGCTCACACTGCCTGTGCTCTAAGTAAGGCTGGCAGAGACCCAGCAGGGCCGCTGGGGCCAGGAGGGATCAGAAATGGTCCATGAGGGGCCAGGCGTGGTGGCTCAGGCCTGTAATCCCAGCACTTTGGAAGGCTGAGGCAGGAGGATCACTTGAGGTGAGAAGTTTCAGACCAGCCTGGCCAACATAGTGAAACCCCGTCTCTACTAAAAATACAAAAATTAGCTGGGCGTGGTGGCATGCGCCTGTAATTCCAGCTACTCAGAGGCTGAGGCAGGAGAATTACTTGAACCTGGGAGGCAGAGGCAGAGGTTGCAGTGAACCAAGATCACACCACTGCACTCCAGCCTGGGTGACAGAGCGAGACTCCGTCTCAAAAAAAAATAATAAAATAAATGGTCCATGAGGGAACCTCCCAGCCAGCGAAGCCTGTAGGGATGAGCCAGGCTAGGGAGGTAGGAAAATGAGACCAAAGAGTGGTCACCTTCTGCCCACCCCCTCAAACGTATCTGTGTTTGTACCCCCCATTCCTTCCCCCTCCCCCAGTGGAAGGCACAGGGCCCTGCCATCCAAGCCAACCTCCCCAGCCCAGGCCTGAAGGACTCCATAGCCTCCCACTTGCTCGGAAGTGGCCTCACCTCAAATCTCCAACCCTTCCCTTCTGACTACCTTTGTCCCTTTCTCATTTCAACAAACTCAAGGCCTCACTCTTTTTTTTTTTTTTTTTTTTAGACAGCGTCTTCCTCTGTTGCCCAGGCTGGAGGGCAGTGGTACGATCACAGTTCACTGCAGCTTTGACTTCTTGGACTCAAGCAATCCTTCTGCTTCAGCCTCCCAAGTAGCTGGCAGTACCGGCCCACACCACCATGCCCAGCTTTTTTTTTTAGAGACGGTCTCACTATGTTGCCTAGGCTGGTCTTGATCTCAAGAAATCCTCCCACCTCAGCCTCCCAAAGTGCTGGGATTACAGGCATGAGCCACTGCATCCAGTTGGTCTCTCCATCTTAAAAAGAAAATGTTGGCCGGGCACAGCGGCTCACTCCTGTAATCCCAGCACTTTGGGAGGCTGAGGCAGGTGGATCGCTTGAGGTCAGGAGTTCAAGACCAGCCTGGCCAACGTGGTGAAACCCCATCTCTACTAAAAATACACACACACTCACACACACAAAATAGCCAGGTGTGGTGGCGGGCGCCTGTAGTCCCAGCTGCTTCGGAGGCTGAAGCAGGAAAACCACTTGAACCCCAGAGGTTGCAGTGAGTAGAGATCACACCGTTGCTCTCCAGCCTGGGTGACAGAGAGAGAGTTCATCTCAAAAAAAAAAAAGTTTGTTCCCTGGACCCAGCTCTGCATCCCCTTTTAACAACTAATTCCTTTTTCCTTCCTCCTTTTTGAGGCAACTTCTCTGTCCCCTCACTTAGCCAGCCAGCCCACTGCTGGCCTTCCACCACTTCCTTGATGACAGACCTGGTCCTTCTCTGGCCTGACTTCTCTTCAGTGTTTGCTCTTTAAAATCTTCTCCTTCTTGGGCTTCCTCAGGCCAGGCCTCCTGGTTTTCCTTCTTTTTCTCTGCTACTGCTCAGCAATTGGGCCCCAAGCTCCACCTCCTCTGCCATGGCCTCATGCTTGGTGTCTCACCTGGCTTCTCACTCCACTGCCTTGGGAGAGCCCAGCCCCACCGGCTGTAGAGGAACAACTCGCAGCAAAGTCTCCAGGCTCACATATCCCACTGCCATCTGGATGTCCTTTGTACATGTCAAAAGCTGTGTGCCCCAAATCAAATTTGTCCTCTCCCTCCTCCTTCCCCCATCTCAGCATCTGAGTGACATCTACCTCTGTCACTCAAGGTAGAATCATCCTTGCCTCCTGCTGGCTTTGCCTCATCTGACGCTGAGCCCCATTGATCCGACCAGCCTAAGCCTTGCAGACCTGCCTACCAGTTCTCAGGTAACACCAGGGTTAGAGGAAGACAGAAACACTGCTGCAAGGAAGCAGACACCTTGCAGGCAGGGCAATGAGTCAGTGTCCAGGCAGAAGGAAAGGGCGGGGCTCTTCAAGGGAGATTGAAGAGACAGCCAGATGCAAGGCATGGCCTTGGACGGGATCCTGAACCAAACCAACCAGCTGTGAGAGAAATGTTTTAGGATAAGGCAGAAATCTGATGATGGCTTAGGTCATAGATGACACTAAGGAATTATTGTTAATTTTGTCAGATATATTAATGATAGGGTGTTTATGGAGAAAGACATCACTTTTCAGAGATGCATGCTGAAGTTTTCAAGGGTGAAATATATCTAGAATTTATAATTCATCAGCAATAAATAAATAAAAATAAACATGGCAAATATTGTTTTTTCTCTTTTCTCTCTTTTTTTTTCTTCTAGTACAGCAGCCAGCAAGATGCTGGCTCCTTGCTATTGTTAAATCTAGGCAATAGGTAACTGTATTCTTTTTTTTATTTTTTATTTTTTGAGACAGAGTCTAGCTTTGTCGCCCAGGCTAGAGTGCAGTGGCGCAATCTCGGCTCACTGCAACCTCTGCCTCCCAGGTTGAAGCAATTCTCTGCCTCTGCCTCCTGAGTAGCCGGGACTACAGGCACCCACCACTATGCCCAGCTAATTTTTTGTATTTTTAGTAGAGACAGGGTTTCACAGTCTTGGGCAGGCTGGTCTCAAACTCCCGACCTTGTGATCCGCCTGCCTCGGCCTCCCAAAGTGCTGGGATTACAGGCGTGAGCCACTGAGCCCAGCCCGTATTCATTTTTTAAAAATATTGTTGGCCGGGTGAGGTGGCTCACGCCTGTAATCCCAGCACTTTGGGAGGCCGAGGTGGGCGGATCACCTGAGGTCGGGAGTTTGAGACTAGCCTGACCAACATGGATAAACCTCGTCTCTACTAAAAATACAAAAAAATTAGCCGGGCATGGTGGCCCACACTTGTAATCCCAGCTACTCAGGAGACTGGGGAATCGCTTGAACCCAGGAGGTAGAGGTTGCAGTGAGCCGAGATCAAGCCATTGCACTGTAGCCTGGGCAACAAAAGTAAAACTCTGTCTCAAAAAAAAAAAAAAAAAATTATTTTTGGCTGGGCGTGGTGTCTTAAGCCTGTAATCCCAGCACTTTGGGAGGCTGAGGCAGACGGATCACCTGATATCAGACATTCGAGACCAGCCTGGCCAACATGGCAAAACCCTTCCTCTACTAAAAATAGAAAAATTAGTGGGGCATGGTGGCATATGCATGTAATCCCAGCTACTTGGGAGGCTGAGGCAGGAGTATCACTTGAACCCGGGAGGCAGAGGTTGCAATAAGACGAGATTGTGCCATTGCACTCCAGGCTGGGCAACAGAGCAAGACTTGGTCTCAAAAAACAAACAAACAAAAACAACAACAAAAATTCTTTTTGTCCAGGCATGGTGGCTCACACCTGTAATCCCAGCACCTTGGGAGGCAGAGGTAGGTGGATTACTTGAGATCGGGAGTTCGAGACCAGCCTGGCCAACATGCTGAAACCCCATCTCTACTAAAAATACAAAAATTAGCCAGGCGTGGTGGCACGTGCCTGTAATTCCAGCTACTCGGGAGGCTGAGACATGAGAATCGCTTGAACCTGGAAGGTAGAGATTGCAGTGAGCTGAGATTGTGCCACAGCCCTCTAGCCTGAGTGACAGAGCAAGATTCTGTCTCAAAAAAAAAAAAAAAAAAAAAAAATTATTTTTTCTTTTCTTCATGTTGGACATTTTCTTTTATTTAGTTTTAAATTTAAAATGTAGGCCGGGCGCGGTGGCTCAAGCCTGTAATCCCAGCACTTTGGGAGGCCGAGACGGGCGGATCATGAGGTCAGGAGATCGAGACCATCCTGGCTAACACGGTGAAACCCCGTCTCTACTAAAAAAATACAAAAAACTAGGCGGGCAAGGTGGCGGGCGCCTGTAGTCCCAGCTACTCGGGAGGCTGAGGCAGGAGAATGGCGGGAACCCGGGAGGCGGAGCTTGCAGTGAGCTGAGACCCGGCCACAGCACTCCCGCCTGGGCGACAGAGCGAGACTCCGTCTCAAAAAAATAAAAAAATTAAAAAATTAAAAAAAAAAATAAATAAAATGTATTTACTTATTTTTAATATCGAGGCAAGGTCTCACTGTGTTTTTCAGGCTGGTCTCGAACTCCTGAGTTCAAGCAATCCTCCCGCTTCAGCCTCCCAAAGTGCTAGGATTATAGGCATGAGCCACCAGGCCCAGCCTATTTGGACATTTTCATAATAAAAAGTAAAAAAAAAAAAAAATTCCCTCAAACTTTTTTACTATTCTCCATCCTCACTGTCGCTACCATATAAGCGTGTGGTCTCGGCTATTTGGGAGGATGAAGTGGGAGGACTGCTTGAGCCCAGGAGGTTGAGGCTGCAGGGAGCCGTGATCTCACCACTGCACTCCAGCCTGGGTGACAGAGCGAGACCCTGTCTCAAAAAAGAAAAGAAGAAAAATGGTTCATTATTTCTCACCTGGAAACAGACTGGCCCTTCAGCTTCCCCTGCTCCCGATGTGTTACAAAGTAGTTCCTCTCGCTTTTAGACACAGCTCTGGAGCAGGCATTCTGGGAATAACACCACTTCAACATGCCCTGTTCCCCTCTGCTCCCAACTGCGACCTGCTACTGTCTAAGTCAAGCACAGGCTGAGGCAGGGGGTGGGTGGGACCTGGCTGGCACAGGTGAAAGGCTGTGTCTGAGGTGGAGGCTCCCAGGGGAACCCTGGGGCAGGCTGGCCCCTCATGGGACCGCGGGCAGAAGGCAGGGTGGTTCTTGTATCCTTGTGCCCAGGAGCTCAGGGGTCCAAACAGGTGGGCCAGGTAGTCTCTACCCGTAAGGCCAGGGCACCAAGGAGATAGGGAGAATTCCTGCTAGTGTTTTGACATCACAGATGTCCCATGCCCAAGGCCCACTGGCAGAGACCACCATCCCTTCTCCACTCCACTCTAGGGCCCCCCCACACCAAGTGGGGTACTCCTGCAGCTCGACCCCAGCTCTGGGGAGCAAAGACATATAAACTCACTCTGTGACAGCTCAGCAGGGGGAACAGACAGAACCACTAAACCAGCTGCCGCCACCAGACCCCAGCACAAGCGGGACCCAGGGCGCACTAAACCGGCCGCCGCCACCAGACCCCAGCACAAGCGGGACCCAGGACGCACTAAAGATGCCATCACAGGTCATGGGGAAAGACAAACTTGTCAGTGAAAGGCCACAGGACAACTGACTGCCCATCCAGAGATAAACAAATAAATAAACACGTATATAAATAAGGGAGGGTCCACATCTCACTCTGTCCATCCACAATAACCCTCAAAGGATTAAAGATTTAAATTTTTAAAAATGAAGCCATAAATATAATCAAAGAAGAAAACAAAATCTAATATGCTGTATGTATATACATATATATAAGCCTATATATTTTATATCTATATATAAAAGACTTAAATATGCTGTATGTATATATATAAAAAAGACTTTGTAACAAAGACTCAAAATATAAAAGCCATAAAATAAACGAGTGATACATCAGACTACATAAGTATACTTTAAGAAAACTTGCATGGCAAAATAATGCTATTAACAGAGTCAAAGACAATCAGGGTGGGGGAGGGAATTACGACTGGTAATAACAGACAAAGGGCTATTTTCCCTAGTATAGAAAAAGGTACCATAACTCAATAAGAAAAAAACCAACAACCCAATACAGAAACAGGCAAAGGATATAAATAGACCATTCACAGAAAAAAAAAAAGGGGGGGGGGGCAGGGAACAAACAGCCCTTAAATATATGAAAAGATAATCTTACTGGAAAGAGAAATGCAAATTTAAAGTACCTTAAGATAATACATTTTATGGTCAGGTTGGCAGAAAATAAAAGTTTGACAATAGTCAGTTGGCAAGGCTTTGGGGACTAGACACTCTAATTTGTGTTGGTGAGGGCAAATTGGTATACGCCTCACGGGACATACCCATCAAATATCTATTATTTACCTTTTGACCCCAAAATCCCACTTCTGGAACTTTTCCCTACTTCTACCTGTACATATGTGAAAGGGTATTCATTATGGCATCGCTGTAACAGCAAAAAATAGGAAACATTCCACGTGCCTGTAAACAGAAGACTGGTAAAATGGATTATTTGTAGTTGTAGGGAAGGAGACACAACCTCTCTAGGTACAATCTCCAAGATACATTGTCAAAGAAATAAAACAAAAAGTAAACAAGGTTGTTTTTTTGTTTTGTTGTGTTGTGTGTGTGTGTGTGTGTGTGTTTTTACCTTGTTTTACACACAGGACGGTGTTGCTTAAGAGAGAGAAAATTAAGTAATCAGAGTCACAGTTATACTCGTTTGTACTCAGAAACTTTGGAAGAATTAAGAAAGAATGAATGAAAGGGGTGACTTTTGAGTTGAGGGAGAACAGAGCAGGGAAACAGGGTACACGTGAGATTTTTACTATAGACTTTAAAATATTGTTTTGACTTAAAAAATACCTGTAAATATACTACCTAGTAAAACAAATTCAAGGCTATTGGCAAAATAGAGGGGCTGGAGAACGCAATTACAACTTGAATGCAAACTCTTAAGGAGACTCGAATCAAGCAGAGTTTTTAAAAAGGACTGATTTTGGCTGGGCGTGGTGGCTCACACCTGTAATCCCAGCACTTTGGGAAGCTGAGGTGGGCGGATCACGAGGTCAAGAGATTGAGACCACCCTGGCTAACACGGTGAAACCCCATCTCTACTAAAAATACAAAAAACTAGCCGGGTGAGGTGGCGGGCGCCTGTAGTCCCAGCTACTCCGGAGGCTGAGGCAGGAGAATGGCATGAACCCCGGAGGCAGAGCTTGCAGTGAGCAGAGATCGCACCACTGCAGCTCAGCTTGGGCCACAAAGCAAGACTCCGTCTAAAAAAAAAAAAAAAAAAAAGACTGATTTTTAGAATTTAAAATATGTCATTGTACTAGTTGAAGGAGAAGAAATTCACTCTTGAGATTCAAATTTGCAGCCTGGAAGGTCAAGAAGAAATATCAAACCTCAAAGCAAAAAGTACACCAAGAATGAAATAAAGAGGCCAAAGATAAACGGGGGAACCCAGTCAGGAGTGCTCATATGCAAAGGAAAGAAAAGGTGGTGAAAGAAACAATAATCAAGCAACAGGACGGGCACGGTGGCTCACGCCTGTAATCCCAGAACTTTGGGAGGCGGAGGCAGGCAGACTATTTGAGTCCAGAAATTTAAGACCAGCCCGGGCAACGTGGCGAAACCTTGTCTCTCCAAAAACTACAAACAAAATTAGCTGGGCGTGGTGGCGGGCGCCTGTATTCCCAGCTTCTCAGAAGGCTGAGATGGAAGGATCACTTGAACCCAGGAGGTCGAGGCTGCAGTGAGCCGTGATGGTGCCACAGCACTCCAGCCTGAGTGGCAGAGTAAGACCCTGTCTCAAAAAAATAAAAAATAAAGAAACAAGAATCAAATCAAGCAACAAATAGATGTTCCTAAGCTGAAAAAAGACCGGAGTCTACAGAGTGACAGGTTCTGTAACTTCCAGATGAGGGTGCTGAGAAAAGAATCCCTATTGAGGCATGTGCTAAAGAATATGTGTTTGATTAGGAACCCCAGAGAAGAGACAGCTGCCAGTAATGAAATGCAAAGTGTAACAGGAAGAAAAAGGAAATGGATAACCAGATCAGAGGGAAAAAACGGCAAGGTAAACCAATAAATGTAAAACAAGCCAAAGGTAATCAAATCAAGTACAGTAGATCAATTGTTAAACGAAATGTGAACAGATTGAATTCTCCCACTAAAAGACAAAGAGTCAGCTTGGGTTTAAAAATGTAGTGATAGGCTGGGCGCAGTGGCTCGCACCTGTAATCCCAGTACTTTGGGAGGGTGAGGCAGGTGGATCACCTGAGGTCAGGAGGTTGAGACCAGCCTGACCAATGTGGTGAAACCCTGTCTCTACTAAAAATACAAAAATTAGCTGGATGTGGTGGCGTGTGCCTGTAATCCCAGTTAATCAGGAGGTGGAGGCAGGAGAATCACTTGAACCTAGGAGGTGGAGGCTGCAGTGAGCTGAGATCGTACCACTGCACGCCAGGCTGAGTGACAGAGGAAGACTCCATCTCAAAGAACATACAAACAAAAAAACCATGAAAATAACAGAAATACAGTGGTGATGGGCAATATGAAGAAACTCCATCTCTACAAAAAATACCAAACAAACAAAAAAAATTAGCTGGGCATGGTGGCATGCCGGCCTGTGGTCCCAGGTTCTCAGGGTGCTGAGGCAGGAGAATTGCCTCAGCTAGGGAGGTTGACGCTGCAGGGAGCCATGATCACACCACTGCACTCCAGCCTGGGCAACAGAGGCAGACCCTGTCTCAAACAAAACAAAACAGTGATGTGACATATGCAAGGAATTAGTAGTTTCAAAAAATGATAATGGTAGAAAATAAAATAATGCTAAGCAAGTGCAAAAAAAGGATAAAGTAAAATAAGAAGTGGTCATATTAACAATAGAAGGGCGAAATTTAAGGCTAAGCACTATAATAGGATAAAGAGGGACACTGCGTAATGATAGAAAAGCACAATTTGTACCGACAGAACACTTTAAATCTGCATGCTCCCGACAGCACTGTAGTTAAATATAAAAAGCAAAAACTAGGAAAAGCACCAGAAGAGCTTTATAGAGAAAATTTGAGAGGAAGGTTTAACAAAACACATATCTATCAGAATTAGAGTAAAAGACCCCTGCCCCCAAGCAAAGGATACGAAGGAAATGAAAGTTTGAATAATATAATCAATAAACTTGATTTAATGCAGATAGTACCTTATATCCCTTAAATAGAAAATGTGCATTTTTCCGGCCAGGTGTGGTGGTGCACACCTGTAATCCCAGCACTTTGGGAGGCTGAGGCGGGTGGATCACTTGAGGTCAGGAGTTCCAGACCAACCTGGCCAACATGGCAAAATCCCCTCTCTACTAAAAATACAAAAATTAGCCAGGCATGGTGGCACATACCGATAATCCCAGCTACTCATAGGCTGAGGCAAGAGAATCGCTTGAACCCAGGAGGTGGAGGTTACGGTGAGCTGAGACCACGCCACTGCACTCCAGCCTGGGCGGCAGAGTAACACTACATCTCAAAAAAATAAATTAAAATTAAAATCAAAAAAGAAAATATGCATTTTTCTTACATGTCTATGAAAAACTTAGAAAAATCATTTACTTGGTCACAAAGAAATTCATAATAAATTTTAAAAGTGGAGAGTTTACACATCTGGAGAAAATGAATGCTTTCCTAGTAAAATATAAAATGGCCACAATTAACCAGAGGGTGAGTAGAAACTTAAATAAACTAATTACCACTGATGAGAAAAAAAATCTGCCACTGAAAAAGGCACCAGGTCCAGAGGGTTTCCTGAGAGGGAACTGTAGAAACCTTTTGAATTCATCTCTGCCAACACCTTCCTCCTCCAGGAAGCACTCCTGGATTTCTCTCTTGCCAACAAGATTCTGGGAGGGCGGCTCCTCCAACATGCCCCCAACAACTCTTTGCAGACGAGTCATATCATATCATATCTGCCATACCATAACGGCCATGCCATACCATATCATAACTGGATCTGCTATTCAATTTCTCCTGGACAGTAAGCTACCTGAGGGCAGGAACCATCCTTTGTTTTTCATTGCTCCCTAGTCACCAGTACAGCAGCTGACATTCACTGACTAGGTGAATACGGTAAATGAAAAAGCAGAAGGCACAATCGTCATTACTCTGTGATGTCTCTACGGGAGCTGCCTGACATACTCATAAGAAGGCAGAATAAATGGGAAGAAACCAACATGCTAACAGTCATTCGATTGAGATTTCCTCCTATTATTCAAATATTTGTAATGGAGTTAAGCGATTTTTATAGGGAGGGAATAGTAATTTACACATTTAACTGGGCCAAAGAGGAGAAAGGAAGGGGGAGGCTGGGAGGATTCTGCAGGCAGGCTCTTCTGCTACCTCTGCTTCCTCTCTCTGGCTCAGTCCCTAGACAGACATGGAGGCCTGGACAGGGGCCCCTGCCCCCCTCCCTTCATGCCTCACAGGGGACCCCCAGCCAGGAGAAGGCGAGGAGGCAGGGTGGGCACCCGCAGGAGCCTGGGCTGGACAGAAAGATCCTGCAGGCCCAGGCAACAGCTCTGGAAGTTCCCTCAACACCAGAATCCTTCTGCAATCTGGAAACACAGCTTCCCAAATTTTAGCAAGAGCACCTGTGCCCCTGTGCCCCAGAGCCCTAGTCCTGGCAGCCCTGTTTCCCCTTCAATATGAACCAACAGCCACTGACCTCTCACTCCCCGGGACAGATCCAGCTCCGAATCTCCCCATCATTCAGGCATGGAGCCCTGGCCACATTCCTGGTTAGCAGCTGCCCCCTGGTCATGATCATGGACCTTCCCATTCCCCAGGGCCTGGCACTGACCACCCATCCAGGCTGGCATTCAGTACGATGCCCACCCCTCCCTGTACTGGACACAGTCAGCTCTAAGAGGGGCAGAGAAAATAGGTCTATGGAGCTAAGCTATGAGGACGCAAAGGCCTAAGAACGATATAATGGACTTTGGGGACTTGGGAGTGAGGGAAAGGGTGGGAGGCGTGTGAGGGATAAAAGACTACACATTGGGTACAGTGCACACCACTCGGGTGATGGGTGCACCAAAATCTCAGAAATCGCCACTAAAGAACTTATCCATGTAACCAAACACCACCTGCTCCCCAAAACCATTGAAATAAACATTACAAAAGATAGGTCTAGAGTGAGGCCAACTGCTGAGTCTTGGGAAGGAAGTGAGGGGCAGGTGGGCTTGTCCTGGGGCCCATCTCAGGCCCCTGGGGGCTGAAGAGAGCCAGGGACTAAGAGGTAAGAACCAGGCACAGGCTCCAGCGAGACCCCAAGAAATTAGGGGGCCTGCAGGGGAGCCCGGGGGTGAGGGTGGTGGGCAGGGAGATCTCTGGCGGGACAGCAATGTGGGGTGAGGGTGGGAGGGGAACCCAAGAAGCTGCTGTCTCCTACGTCAGGTCCTAGGCAGAGGGCTCCTGGGACAGCCCAGGGCTGCAGGTGAGCCGCTGGGAGGGAACTGGGTCAGGTGTAAGGAAACCGGCAGAGCCACCCCAGGGCGGCTGCCCCAGCTGGGGGGTGGGGGTGGGGGTTGCTGGAGGAGGGAGTGCGATCAAGGGGCTAGCTGGAGTCCCCTCAACTTGGCCTCAGCCTCCTGCTGTTATCAACCCCCCTTGCCAAAGGCCACCTAGCTGGCCCCGAAGGGGGACAGGTGGGGCTGTCCCAAGGCCAGTTCCTTTCTCTCAATCACAGTGGCTCCGGCTGCCCTCGGAGTTTGTCCTAGGAAGTGGGTGCGGGGCCTGGATCCAGAGAGGAGGCACCCGCAGGTGGGTTTTAGGATTCGGGAAAGGGAGGGGAGAGTGGGGAAACTGCTGTGGCCGCCCTCTAGTCCCCCAGGGGCGAGGGCTCACTCACAGTTCCCAGCAGAGGAGGAGGAACGAAGGCCCCAGGCTCCTTCCAGTCCGGGCTGCCAGCTCAGGTGCGGCGCCTCCAGGGCTGCTTGTATAAGAAGGTGCAGCGGCCTGGCTGGAACTTCCCTCCCAGCGGCCAATGCTCCAGCAACAGGGGCGGGCTCCAGGCCAGCTCCACCTGCCTGGGCCTTCCCACCCTGGGCGGGGATGGTGACCGCACCCTGAAATCCCAGAGTCAGGACCACAGCCACGGGAAGAGTCCCAGAGTCAGGATCACAGCTACGGGAAGAGTTTCAGAGTCCCCTTTATTGCACTGGCTTTGGCCTGGCTTCCCAGGGCTCGCTGAGTGGCCTCTTTGGGGGAGGGGAGGAGTCATCCCTGCTTACCTCCCCTGTCTCTCTCTCCCCTCTCAGAAGGGTTTGCTTCTGCCCTCTCCTGGGCAGCAAGAGAACAGGAGATGCCCCTCTCCTGGGACATCAACTCTTCCACAGCAGGGCTGGGCACACAGGATGCTCAGAAGAAGGAGCACATGCCTGCCTTCGGTTTGTACTGTTCTTGCCGAGGGGAACATGGTGGCCAATCCTAAAGGCCACCAGGCTGAAACTGAACCTGGTGGCCAGGGTGGGGCTTTGGGTCAGGGGGCCTGGAACTGTCCTGGACACAGCCACTTCCTGGCTGTGTGAGCTTCATCCTGTCACTAAACCTCCCTGAACCTCTGTATTCAGGGCAAATGGAGGTGTCCATGCCTGCCTTCCAAGCTGCTGGGAGCTTAACACTGGGTATAAGCCTTTGAGCAAGAGCCCACAGGATTCTTAGCCCCTTTGGGACTGCGTCTTGCCACACTTTGTCCCCAGTGTCCAGAACAGTGACCAGCCCACCCCAAGTGCTCAATATGTGTGACTAGAGTGCATGGGGAGTGGCAAGGCTGTAAAACACCATCCACGGCAGGAGCCCCTCTGTTCCGGGGGCCCCTGGCCCTGCCCGGTAGCCTGCCCTAAGCCCTGAGCTGCTGCCTGACAGACGGGCGTCCCCATACACTCCCCAGTGCCCCCATGCCATGCCATCCCCACATCCTGCCCCCTCTGTTCTGCACCCACTTTCTTCTGAGATCCCTTCTCAGCAACGACCTCCTCCCCATCTTCAGCCTCCCCATCTCCTGCCCACCCACCTGAACCTGGGGACCACGTTTCCATCCATGACCTACACCCCCTCTGGCCACACTGTGTCTCTCCTCCTGCCCGTTGTCCACACGCTCAAATTGCACACTCACTTCTCTCTTGACCACTGCCCTCTGCCTTCAGCACCCCCCGACCAGCTGAGCTTCTAGTGGCCACTTCGGATAAGTGTCATATGGCCTTTCTCTCACATGACCTTCCTGTGCGTCCTTCTTCTGGACACTTCTTGGCCTCTGAGCCAGCACTCTCACGCTTCTCTTCCCTTTGTCTGGCACCTAAATCCAGGCGGCCCCATCTTTTCTCCACCCCGCTCCTCCCCAAGTCATCCCGCCCTCAGTAAGTAGCACCACTGTCTGCCCACGAGTGCCAGCCGGGAATCTAAAACTCAACCCGATTTCCCTCCCACCTCCCTCGGCCCCCAGGCCCTGCCCATCCACCTCCCAAACCTCTGTTACCACCACATGCCCACGAGACCACCAAGATCTTTGGCCATTCTTGAAGCCCTGGCCACAGGGATTTTTTTCTCAGTCCCACTCCTGTCTCTGCTAAAAGCCTCACAGCGGCTGCAGGATAACATGCACATTCTTGGCAAGGGTCCAGGAGGCCCTGCCCGGGTGGGTACCCACTCTCAACCCCATGCTCCACTCTGAGCCCGGGCCCCATGTCTTCTCTTGCTGGCCTCCTATCCAAGTGGGTGAGTCCCCTAGGACCGTGGCTGTGCCTCAGTCCTCTCTAGATCCAAAGGCTCACCAGGGCTTGGCAGGTATTTAGCTAGTTCACGCCTAATGAACAAGTGAATGGGCCTGGAGGGTCATGGTGAGTAAATGCCACCTGGGACAACTAAGAGCAGGGGTGGGGTTCCCTTGGAGGGCAGGAGCAACTCCCTACCCTGGACTTTGATGGGGGTGGAGCACCAGGGAGACCCACAGCTGCCTCTTGAATAAAGCTCGGTGCAGGGAATGTGGTTTTATTGCACCCATTGCACAGGGAAGGAAACAGGACCAGAGATGCAAGGTGACTTGTGGAGGTCACACAGTGAATTAGGGCCACAAGCGGGGCCAGGGAGCTGCCTGTCTCTGGCCAATGTCCTAGCTCCCCCCTGGGTAAGTCCCCTACCCCCATCACCGGTGCCCCTCTCCCCAGATGCCCCTGCAACTGGGAACCTGCTGGGAGCTGGAGGAAGGATGGGCAGAGGGGCCACCAGGCAGGCGCTCTGGCAGGATCACGGCTGCCTGGTGATCGTCTTCTCAGGAGATGTCAGGACCTGGGCAGTCTCCTTCCTCTTTTGTCCTGGGGCCTTGGGTATTGGCCCTTGGGCGGACCTATAGAGCCCTGGCTCATAGGTAAAGGGCTGCCACACCTCTGACCTCCTCAACACACACTCTCTGTGCACTCTGTCTGAGCCAGACCCTGGGCCAGATGCGAGGTTCAAAGAGCAAGGCCATTCCCCCACCTCCAGGGACTCCGTTCAGATGGGCAGGCACCCTCCCACCGTCACCAGGACAGAGAATGTGGAGAGGCCCGGAAGTGCACCACCGGGAGCCTGCGCAGGAAACGGAGGGGTGCTGCGAGGGAAGAGCGCTGGGATCCAACCACCCATCCCAGAGAAGCTGCCTGGCCGGCTGGCAGGGGCGCGAGACAGGAACCCGCCGCGGTGCCCAGCCCCGCCCGCCGGGTGCCGTTCTCCACTCTGGCCACAAGGCGGCGGGCTGCCGCTGCAGAAGCCCGAGGGAAGGCGGCGGAGACCCAGGGAAGCCAAACGAGGACGACCCAGTCTGGGTGGACTCCCTGCTGCTGCCAAGCGCTTCGAAGCCTTACCTCGTTTAAGGCTCACAACCCTAATCCTTAAGTATTGTGCTTACACCAGAGGACGCTGGTCCTGGGGGAGCGTCCTCGCGTGTAAGTGGCTGTCAGCAGCTGGCAGGTGACCCAGCAGAGTCCAGTTCCCCTTTCCCTAGTCTCAAAACCTGAGCTCTGCATTGTAACCAGAGGGGCAGAGGGAAGACCCAGCAGCGGGCCTACGGAGGGGTGTCTCCTTCGTCTGGGCATCCCAGACTCAGTCCTGGCACACGGTGGGCATCAATGTTCATGGTAATGACATCAGGTACAGCGAAAGAAATCAGGGGCTCCCAAGGTTCAGAGGTCATCTGTCCACCCCCTCCCTTCGGGCTGAAGAACAAACCGAGACCCTGAGAGAGGAAGGGAACTGCCTCTAGATCATCACACGGCCGGTGGCAGATGGCAGAACGGTTCTGAGCATCCTTTTTTCCCCTCGAGCTGCCCCTCCCTGAAAAGTTCCTAAAGTTCAAAATGTCAGGGTCGCCCAGAGTGTTCTGAGGATGTAAGAAGTGCTCTATTTTCGATTTCCCGGATTAACACAACTGGACTCTGAAGAGGGGGGAAAAAACAACCTCACTTAACCGGACGTCTTTCTGAAACAAACGCATCAAGAGTTCTTTAAAAAAAGGAACTGAAATGCTGGAAGCACCCTGAAAGGGAAGCAGACGCCTGACTTTCACATCCACCCTCTCATCTGATCCCAGGATCCTGGGAGACTGGCAAGGCGGTTGAGCAGGGGCAGGCCAGCAACCCCCCGTTCTGTGCCCAGATGCGCTTCGGAATACGCAACAGCTGGGACTTGGAAAGATAATATGGGGCACACACCTGCTATAGGTTATATAACCTCCCAGCAGGGCTTGGGGCAGCAGCAGACCATCGAGCTCATTTCCTTTTCTGCAGCGAAACATGAATATTTACACAAGTGCGATAAAGACCATCAGCAGCCTCACATCAGTTCAAGCACAATTTTGCCACCAATCGGATTACGAAAAACCTCTGGGCTTTCAGGGAACTTTGGGAATTGCTGATGAGGGACTGGGGGCCTGCACCGCTCGTTTCGCGGTTGGGGAGAGGGCGCTCATCCGCAGTCTTCAGACAGAGGTGGGCGTCGTGCCCGACGCTGAGCGGAGCGGGTCTCCTCGCGCCCCGGCTCCGTGCGGACGCGGTCGCCAGCGCGGGTCCCTGCCTCCGAGTCCCCCCGTCCCCGCTCCCGGGGTGGTACCTGCTCCGCGCTCTCCTCCCGCGGCGGGCCGTGCACGTCCTGGATGACCTCGTAGACGTTCTCTGAGTCGCTGCGCGCCAGGGGCCGCGGGCATACCCAGGAGCCCGCCACGCTGCAGGCCTTGAAGCTGCCGCTGCTTCCTAGGAGGCCGCAGGGAGGCGAGACGGCGGCGCGCGCCAGGTCGTCCAGGGACTGCGCGGGCCGCACGGGCGCCGCGGGCCGCAGGTACAGGCAGGCGGGCAGGCCCGGCGCCAGGCTGCTGCGCTGGGTCGCGGCACCGCGTTGCGCAGGGCCGCACAAGGAGCTGGCTCGGCCTCGGGGCTCCGCTGGGGCGCCGTCGGGGCCCGTGGCCGCTGCTGCGCTCACAAACCGGTAGTCATAGGACAGCGGCTCGGGGGCCGCGGGGCCTGGGTGGGGACCTGGCGGCGGGGCGGCGGCAGGGTTGCCCAGCGCGGGCAGCTCGCGC
Source organism: Papio anubis (assembly GCF_008728515.1). Lineage (NCBI taxonomy): Eukaryota > Metazoa > Chordata > Mammalia > Primates > Cercopithecidae > Papio > Papio anubis. The sequence continues at coordinate 52,245,035 of NC_044992.1, forward strand.
ACGTACTGCGCAGGCAGGTAGAAGGGGCGGCCACCAGGCTCACGCCGCACGTGCCACCAGTGCTCGGTGCTGCGCCGCAGCAGCCGGTAGCGCTCATTGGGCCGGATGGCCACGCGGCGCCCGTCCTTGCCGGTGTACTCGAAGGGGTGCTCCACCAGTACGTACACGTCCCCCTCCACGTCCGCCGCCATCGCGGCCGCGGCGTTTTCCTGCAGGCAACAAGAAGGAGGGCCGCGGAGGTCAAGACCACCTAGCCCGGGATAGCCCTGCACTCGGGGACAGACTTAGGTTCGAGTCCCGATCCTGCACTCGCCGTTCGCCTTCGGGCCTCAGTTTTCCCATCTCTAAAATGGCAACTTGCATAAAATCACATCTAAGGCTTCCATTCTTACACTCAGTGCTGGAATTAGGACAACCCCTTCGTTCCGTGGGGTTGATTATAAGATTTGGCCCTTGCTTCAGTCCTGCGGTGGGGAGATTGTGAGTAGTCTTGGTCCAAATCGACTACGAGGGAAGCCTTGGCTTTAAAACAAGGGGTGATTGCCTGCTCTAAGGTTGACACCACGCTTGCTTAATAGTTGACTGAGCCTTATTTTTCCCGTCAGTTAAGTAGGAAGAACACCCCATTTACTGCCGCTACCCGGCCCTGTCCCACCTGGACGCCTCCCGCCCTCAGAGAATCCACAGAGGGTCTGGTAGCACTGCCTCCCTCCAGGAGCTTGCGCCCGGACCCCCTGGTCAGAGTTGGGATGCGGGCTCTGCAGGGGGCCCAGCGAACAGCTCTACCTGGGGGCTGTCCCTGCCCCGCTTAGTCCAAGGGCCTTGATGTAGAGGCCTCTGCTGCCAATGCGGGGGAACCGGTTCTCTCGGTTTCTCTTTCCTTCCCCAGCTGCATCACCGCAGACGTGAGCCCGAGCCCGGCCCGCCCAGCCCGGCCCGCACCGCCCCCTGCTCTCTGGCTCTCACGCCGCCTCCTGAGAAAGGCCCTGCCCCTGCGGCCTGCCCACCTGCCCTGTGACCTCTACAGTGTCCCCACGAGAGTGGCTCCTGGAGAATGCACTCTGAGACAGTGACTATCAGTGCGGAGTCCCAGAGCAGGGCCCCCCAAAGCTCTCTGGAGTGGTGGGCACATGCCCCGCTCCCGCCCCGGCTCCCGGGTGTCAGGGATGGGGGAAAGCCTAACTAAATCTGCCTGCGCCCCTCCACCAAAGCCATGAGTCGGTGGTCTTCTCCGGAAGTCCATGGCCCCTCCAAACTCCCACACTGACCACACTTCCTCCTGCCCCCTAAGCTGGCCGGGACCCGGGGCCAGGAGACCGCCGCTTGCCGAGGCAGAGGGACCGAAGGAGCAGGGTCCAACCGGGGCCTCTGCAGGGCTCCTTCGCCACTTTGTCAAGCGTTCCTCGACGAGGAAAGGGAGTAAACTGAGTCACTAAGCTAATTGGGCCCTGGAGGCGGGGTCATCGAGCTGCCCAGAGCTGAGCCAACAAACCCCAAGGAGGACACTCCCCCAGCGCCCCTTCCCCCTGGACCCCGCAGCGCACTCACGTCGGCTGGGCGGGCCTCAGGGAGCCCATGGGCTGGGTGGGCGGAGCCGGCGGTGGCAGCAGGTTAGGCCCCTACCATCGCCCTGGGCGGGGTTTCCAGGGGCGAGGCCGGAGAGGCTGCGCGGAACCGGAGCTGGCAAATGGAGCAAAGAGGGACAGGGACGCTAAGGAGTGCTGTCACCGATACCCAAAGCAGCCGTGTCTGGGCGGGGCGAGGAGGAGCCTGAATGCCTCTGCTGGGGACCTCGGGGGGCATTGGGACGAGGCCCAGAGCAGAAGGCCGGGACCCGGAGCCGCGACGGCTGCGTCTGAAGGGGCACTGGCGGGTCGCGAGTGGAGCCCAAGGAGGGTGGGACCGCCCCTGCTCCGCCTTCCCCTTCCCCCCTCCCCCCCCCCCAGATTGCTGTCTCGGAGTCCCTGCGTCCCTCCTGTGCGCGGCTCTGGGAATGCCGGGCTGGGGATGGTTGTCTCGTGCGGGCGTTCCCGTTCCGGGGGAGGTCATTTGCACCCTGAATCACCCACTGCGAGCCCTTCCAACAGGATTGCAGACCCGCCCGCTCCGGGCCCACCTCCTCCCTCACCAGGGCCTTTCCCGACGCAGCCCGGCCAGGCCTGGAAAAACTCCGAGCGGGATTCCCAGCACAGGGACGCCCACTGGAGCTCAGTGTCTCGGGCTGGATAAGAAGGAGACCCGGCCTCGGTTCCTTCCCCGACCCTGGGGAAACACAGAGAAGGGGAGGGATTGGGGGAGCAGGGAGGATCCCTGGAGCGCGAGAGCGCACCAGGAGCCAGGAGGTCCCCTGCATCCGCTGCCCAAGCTACAGCGGCGTCAACGCCTGGGTCGGCGCTGGGAGCCTGGGCCTGCTCCCCTCCCGCCCCCAGATGGAGGGCAGCCCTTCGCCTACCTTCTCCTCCCCGTGGGATGCGGCCCGCGCAGCTCCCGCCCCAGCACGGAGACAAGGGGAGCAGGCGCGCGGAGCTACCGGGTGCGGACCCGCCACCTGCCGCACCCTTCCCTCCCCCACCCTGCCCCTTTCCCTACCCCCACCCCACCTCCCACCCCAAACCCGGCTCGGCGCCCCACTCCTGACCCTGCTTGCCCGGGCACCTCGGGGCGTCCGCTCGCCGGCCTCGCCTCCACTTGCCCCGGCAGGCGCGCGTGGGCTCGGCGTCCCGCGCTCCCTCCTCGACCGCGCGACTCCCGCGCTGCCGGGTTTCCTGTTCAACAATATAACCAGGGAGGCACCGGCGGAGAGCGCCCGGCAGAACTTCCTCCCGGACTGGGGCTGGGCTGCGGTTGCGAGAGACAATCCCCGGTGTCCTGGCTTCCTGTCCCCTCTGGGCCGGGCCAGCGCCTGACGAGCGAAGACGCCATCCCCTCCCCTGCACTTCCCGGGATCCTGGGCCACACCTGGCTGTCTCCAGGGAGGAAGAGGCCGCGGGGCTGAGACGGTGGGACTGGGGAGGGCGGGAGCCTCCCCCGTAGCTTCTCCTGGCCAGATTGCCCTCCCACCATCCCCCACCCCCTCTTGATCCTTGTGGGTTAGGGAGGCCACCCTCCAATCCGTCCACAGGGTAAGCTCAGAACCACCTCCAGGAGTCCAGCCCCAGGGTCCTCCGCCTTGGGGGTTTTCTGTTTGGGAATTTTCTGCCTCTCTGGACAAGCAGCCTCGCCCTGATCTGAGCCTGCACTTACTCCAGACATTACAAGCCACAGCCCCAGCAGATCCCCCGCCCTCAGGGGCCCCAAGGAACAGTTGTGCCTGTGGACTTGGCTGTGTGTGCCAGGAGCTGGCTGATTCAGGCCAGTGTTCTGGGAGGAAGAGGGGCCCGCACCCCAGGCCATGGCCCCTCTTGACACCACCTCCTGGGGGTCCAGGGTTGGGTGGGAAGCTGAATCTGGCCAGGCTCATTCTGGAACTCCCTTACCTCTATATCTTTGCCTCTGCTAGGCATTGCCCACCCGTGAGTCCCCACTTCCTCTGAGAATCTCAGTGTGTCTGAGGCTTGGTGGCACCTTGGGACCCTCCAGGGTAGGCACACAGCAGAACTTGGCATTGGTCTTTGGTGCCTGACATGCTTAGAAAATATCTTCTCTCCCTCCCTACCTTTTAGGTGCCTCCCCACCTGCAGCACAGCCAGGCAGCGCTGGCACTGGCGATGGTCTTTGGTGGGGTCAGGCTGGTATGATGCCCCACTCTGCTGCTTGGCGGCTGGTAGGCCTTGGGAGCTCTGCCTTATCTCTGCAGCTCAGTTTTCTTTCCTATCAACGGGATAGTAACACCCACTTCGCTGGATTATTGCAAGGATTAAATGAGGTCCACTAAGCAGTGCTTACCACATGCCCAGCGCACACAATATATCAGCTATTTTTTTTTTTTAAGACGGAGTCTCACCGTCGCCCAGGCTGGAGTGCAGCAGCGTGATCTCCGCTCACTGCAACCTCCGCCTCCGGGTTCAAGTGGTTCTCCTGCCTCAGCTTCCTCAGTAGCTGGGATTACAGGCATGCACCATCATGCCCAGCTAATTTTTGTATTTTTGTAGAGACGGGGTTTCACCATGTTGGCCAGGCTGGTCTTGAACTACTGACCTTGGATGATCCAACCTCCTCAGCCTCCCAAAATGCTGGGATTACAGGTGTGAGCCACCATGCCCGGCTATATCAGCTATTATGACTACTTATATTATGTGATAAACTCTTGGGGGTTGGATTGGAATCTCCAAACTGCCCATCCTCCTTCAGGCAGAAGAGGAGAAGGGGAAGTCCCAGCTACTCGGGAGGCTGAGGCAGGAGCATCGCTTGAACCCGGGAAGTGGAGGTTGCAGTGAGCCAAGATCACGCCACTGCACTCCAGCCTGGGCATCAGAGTGAGACTCTGTATCAAAAAAAAAAAAAAAAAAAAAAAAAAAGGAGGGGAGAAATGGATACAGGTACCCTCAGAGGCGCTTTGCTGAGGCTGGAGAGGGCCTGAGCCCACTGGCAGGGCAGCACCAGGTCACATGCCATGGCCCTCCACTGGGCCTCCCTCCCCCAGTTTCTCTTCTCTGGGCCTACCATCTACTGTCCTGGAGGGAGGTGAGGCCCTTGGGGGAAGGTAGGGCACCTAGATGGGCAGAGGGTGCCACCTTGTAATCTGAAAAGGACCTTCAAGGACAGGAAATCACAGACCTGAATGTTGTCTGTTTCCATCCCATTTTACTGCAACCTGATTTCCCTGAGAATTAGTCTGTTTCCTGCTCCTGTTCTTAAAATGGACAGCAGTGTGGGCCTCCCCTTGGAGGGATCCCCTGGGCTTCTCCTGGAACTTCTGAGGAAGGTCAGCAGCCAAGTAAAAGTCATTTTGAGCCCTAAAACCATGAGCCCTGAATCGGGGACTCTGCTTAAATAACCCATCTTTCCTGAGCCCCAGCTCTCCTTTATTTCTCCTCTGAGAAATGTCCCCTGTATCCTGAGGTTTCACATGATCCAGTGTCAAGGGTCTGTGCTTTGACATTTAAGTCACAGGAAAAGAAGCCACTGGCATGGGATCAGTTTGAGTTGTTATACAAGTGTGAGTACACCTCCCCAAAGACCCTGACTGCTGGGCTTGGCAAGGTGGCTTTCTTACTCTCTTCTCCCTGCCCACTCCTGGCATGCAAGCCCTCTGCCTACAAGTGTTTGTCACGGACCTCCCAAGCCTTCCCCTGTGCCAGAGACTAACAGGGGGGTGGGGGCCCCTGACAGATGGTAACGATGGCTGGTGGTCTCCTCCCCGGCAGTGGCAGTGTTAGAATTCAGAAGCCAGACCAGTGATGAGAAAGATCAGGTCTTTACTGCAAAATCATTCAAAACTCACACGGCAGCAATTCCTTCAATACATTACAAAGACTCCTCAGGGCCAGAGCCCTGCTCACTAGGAACAGTGTATTGCATAAAATAACATTTTAAAAATAGTGTGGGCACTACCTTTCTGCAGGAGGGGAGGCAGGAAGAGTCAACGCATCAGAAAGCACTGGCAGCTTCTGGGGAATGGGCCCCTCAGGGCCTCAACCCTGCTGCCTCCAAGGGCACCTTCAGAGAGAATCCTCACAGGCCCAAGCCCTCCTCAGGCCAGGCTCCTGCCCACTCAGGGATAGGGCAATGAGGGCTCTGACTAGGCCAGGCTTGTGGTGGAGCATTAATGTGGGCCATGGCGGTGCAAAAACCCAGCTCCTGGCTTAGGAGGCGTTGGCGTCCGGGCACAGGTGTGCGCCATGACCGGGAGAAGCTGTGCGCAGCCTCCACCTGCCTGCCACCACCGCCTCTGTTCTGATGCACAGGGATCCAGCTCCAAGGCTGGGTGGGTGACTCAGCAGCTGATCGCCCCCAGGGAAGGGTGGAGGTGGGCTCATCTCTGACAGTGACATGCGGATCTCCACCTGAGGCCTCAGACTCCAAGCTGAGCGCAGGTAAGACAGCTAGGACTGAGGGCCTGCTGGGTCCAGGAGAGGTGGAGGATGGCGACAGAGAGACCAGCAAACCCACATTTCCCCAAAGCCTGGAGGGTCTGAACATCGATTTGAAAACAATTCCAGGCTCCCACCCCAGCCTCAAGGCCCCTTCAAAGGCAGTCCTGCTCCGGGGAAGTTCTTCAGTCTCCAGTGTCCTGGCTGGGCAAGTTCAGTGATGCTGTGGGAATTCATGGCTTTGTGAGGCGGCAGCTGCATCCACAGGGCAGCTCCCCGGCACGCCCCGCACAGCTTAGGGCAAAGGACCAGGTCACTTCTCCACAGTGCAGGGCATGGCTGCCTGCCCTCTCTGGGGTCCTGCCTATCTGTGCCCTGGCAGGGGTTAGTCAGGCAGAGTGTGACCCCAGGCACCCACCAAGGTGGGCCTGGAGCATCTGCAGCAGCGCCCCTATCTGTAGAGGGGTGAGGAGGGCACGGGGATAGGGGGTGGGCAAGACGGTGACCCTCCCTAAACCGAGGAGGGCTCAAAGTGCTGACAGTGCTGGTTTCCAGTCATTTCTCCTTCTCCGAATGGGGCCAAGGCCCCCGGCTAGAGAAGAGCTAGGGGCTCTGACGCTGAGAAAGGGGTGGGCTCAGCAGGCGAGACGCACTGGGGTGAGGAGTAAAGAGGAGACGGAGAGGAAGCGGGGTCACCAGGACTGGCCCTGCCCTGCTGAGGGGCGGTTTGGCACTGGCAGTGAGGGCCAAGGAAAGGCACTGGGTGGGCCCACAGGCCCTGTCCCAGCAGTGGCCTGCCCGCCAGCCACCCGCTGCCTCTAGGCCAGGCCTGAGTGGCTCCTGTGCACCCACTGGGGGTGAGAATGTCTTGATTTCTTGGGTGACTCGCGTAGGATCAAGAATAAAAAAATACTTTCTGTTGAAATATGAATGGGAAAAACCCACCTTAAAAAACTAGACCTTTTAATCAGGAATGTGGAATTGAAAATGCTCCCCAAGCCTCCTTTCCACAGTGTTTGGGCAGCCCTAACAGAGGTGCCGGGACGCTGGTGAGCCAGGGCCTGGTGAGTGAAAGGCTCTGTCTGCCCGGAGACAGGGAGCATCTGGTGGTGGCCAGGCCTCCTGCAGCAGAGGGGTGGTGAGGGGGCCAGGGGACATCACAGGGGCTTCCTGGGCTTTCTCTGGAAGGTCGGTGCTCTGGTCACATCTGAGGGTCTTCCTGACAAGGGGGCACAGCTGTGACACGGTGAGTATCCTGGGCTGATGGCAAACCCAGCTGGGATGGCTGAGCCACACTCACCCCCGGCCTTCAGAGCGGGGTCAGCAGATGGGCATCAGGCGAAAACATTCTGTTCCTGGTACTTGCGCCGGCGGGCACAGCGGGGGCAGCCCTTCTTCACCACAGCCTGGCAGCTCTGGTGGAAGACGGTCTTGCACTCGGCACACCTGGGGAGAGAGCAGCACGCCTGCTAGTGCTGGCTGGGCTGGAGGTTGCCCTGTGGCCACGCTGGCCAGCGCTTTTGACCAGAACCCATGATACGGCTGTGACGTACTGTGTAACCCATGCACGCACACTGTACCTCTCCATTCCGGAACAGGAGATTCTCAAAACAGTGCTTACCCATATGTTACACAATGCACATGGATATTCTCTGTCCTACTACATTTTTTTATAAATGCGGCTTGAGAGTCATTAAAGATTTCTTGCCTGTATTTAAAAAACATTTACTTATTTTATTTATTTTTCAGAGTCTTGCTCTGTTGCCCAGGCTGGAGTGTAGTGGCATGAAATCGGCTCACTGCAACCTCTGCCCCCCAGATTCAAGTGATTCCCCTGCCTCAGCCTCCCAAGTAGCTGGGATTACAGGTGCCCACCACCACACCTGGCTTATTTTTGTGTTTTTAGTGGAGACGAGGTTTCATCATGTTGGCCAGGCTGGTCTCGAACCCTGACCTCAAGGGATTCACCTGCCTCGGCCTCCCAAAGTGCTCGGATTACAGGCGTGAGCCACCACGCCCGGCCAAGATGGTATAATTTTAAAAACTCAGCCCCAGGCCCATTCAGGGCTGAATCCCAGCCAGTGGACACCGACAGAAAAAGAACTAATGTTCCCAGTTCAGTTTTCCACTCCCACATGGGTTGCAGGAAGTCTGGACAAATTTTTCCATTGAGAGGTTGCTGATAATGAGCAATAACTGGAACAAGAGTGATCATTTCAGCAACAGAGGCAGTGGCAGTGGCAGGTACCACCCACCAGGTGCCCACTTTGTGCCTGGTCTCATGCCAACAGTACAGGGCAGTAACTCATACAATCCTCCTCAACCCATGCATACACTGTGGCTCCAGCAGGCTCCACTCAGAGAGCCGGCAGCCACCTCTAGGAAGACAGATGGTTCTGTAGAGGCAGAGGAGTCCTGGGAAAGCTTGTCTTGTCTCCTGAGCTGGACCGGAGCTGGCCATGACTGCCCAGGGCATGGGCCGTCCCAAACAACTGCACCATCCCTTGGCACGGCACAAAGCCAATGTTCAATACGCTCCTGCCCATAGAACGAGGCCTTCTGCCCTGAGTGCTTGGGCCAGGCTGTGGGTGTGGGGAAGGGTGGGGCTGGGAGACAGCTGGCTGGGTGTCCCACATACCTGACTGTGGTGTCAAACTCAAAGGGGAAGATGATGTCGTGGTGCCGGCAGATCTGGCAGATGAAGCCGCGCTGGGTGCACAGGTCGCAGTGGTAGACGTGCTGGGAGGCGAATTCGATCAGGGCCTTGAGGAATCCTTCATACACCCCGTCTGCAATCTGCGGAAGGCAAGTAGGAATCCTTCATACACCCTGTCTGCGATCTGTGGGGGGCTGGTAAACTGAGGCCCCAGGCCTTTCAAGCAGCTGCACTGAGGCGCCATGGCACCCTGCCTGGAGAACTTCTACCCCCAGTTTCCACGTGGGCAAGAAAAGCAAACCTGCCTGAGTCAGGCTGAGCAGTGCCAGCGTCCAGCCCGTGGGCACTGAGGCCACTCAGGGCTAATGGGACTCACAGATGAGACCGGACTCCACTGCACCCGCCCCCTGGAGAAAGGAGTATTCCAAACTCTCTTCCTGTGATCCTGGGGTTGCTGGAGTGCTTGCTTATTCCAGGGTGTGGGGGGTATCCGTCCCTGCCCAGGAAGCCGGGGCAGCAGGGCAACCCACCCCGAGCTGCAGAAAAGCTGCAGACTGCTGTCTTCAGTAAACTACAGACACCCCTCCCATCTTCCCTGCTGACTTCTCCGGGAATGAGGCCTCTCTGGAGGTCTGGGCGGGGGAAGCATGACACTCACCTGCTGCAGGTCAGCAACACTGAACCTATGCGGAGACTCCAAGAGATAATCCCTGTGGTTGAGCCTTCAAACAAAACACAAGCGATTCTTCAGAGAGGTTTCCAAGACCCGGGCCAACCTGTGTTGTTTGTTTTCATTCCCCTGGCGCTGCTCACCAGGCAGACACCTGCCGCCTGGGCAGGGCAGGGGCTAGGAACGTAATTCGGCCTGCCTGGGCTTGGGGCCTGGTCTTCAAGGTAACTAGCTGGTGGGACCTTGGGCAAGTTACTCAACCTCTCTGAACCTTGGGTTTCCCTCTCTGGGAAATGGAGTTGTCTGGATTAAGTAACTTATTTAAAGCATTTGACTTGGTGCCGAGCTCACAGTAAACACGTAATTAATCATAAGGAGGAGGATGGGTGCTGACACCTGGGACCCGGAACTGGGCTAAGAGCTTCATACGCATTCATTCATTTGATTCTCACAATAATCCTGTGAGGCTGGTACTATCACAATCCCAACTGAGAAGAGGAAATAGGTTAAATCACTTGCCTGAGGTCACACAGCTAGTAGGCGGGAGAGCTGGAGTTTGAACATAGGGGCCTGGCTCCAGAGCCTGCACCCCTGTCTACCTGGCAAATGCCTAGAGATGAAGGTTGTTGTCATTATTGCCACCATTACATACCAGGGACAGTGCTGGGGGCAGTAATGCACAGGATATGGCCTCTGCCCTCCTGTTTGGCCCCTGGTTTGGCTGAGGGACAGACATTAAAGTGTCTGGTTTCCGTGCTACACGAGAGCAACTGAGACGTGTCCTAAGTACAGCAGATCCCATTTCAGAGGTGGCCGGGGCAGCAGAGAACAAAGGCTCAGCCGCCAATGCAGCTCTAGTTTCCACTACACCAATGGGAGGGATCCAGGGGGCCCCATCCTGAGAGATGGAGAGGAAACACCTGCAGAAAGTTCCCTGGTACAAAACCTGCCTGGCCTGGCTGTGTGTGTTTGGGTGGGTACTGGCGGTGGGAGGTTACTCCAAGTCAGAGGATGCTTGGGAACCTGCCCCAGGGTGCCCCAGACATCTGGGGACAGGATGGTGCCAGCCCTGGGTCTGGGCCTCCCGGGTGCAAGCTGTGAAGCATCTGGAATGGGGGCTTGGCCTTGTCCCAGCTGGTGGCCTCAGCTGTGGTCCAGGGGAGCCCAAACCGGGGTGGAAACAGTAAGTCCCACCAAGCAGCCATATAGGCCAAGATGCCAACTGGCCCCTCAGTTTACCAAGCTGGTGTCCCCAGTAAACTTCCTGCACTCTAGGAAGGGAAGCTGCCATTTGTCACCAAGAAAACATGGGACACAGCAGGCTGGGGGGACACAGGTTGGCCCTGAGCTAGCAGGAGTGTGGGCTGATCTGGATGGAGAATTAGCTTTGCCATCCGTCCTCTGACCACAGTCGTGGAAGCTCTAGGAGCCCCTGTGCCCTGGGCCCGTCACCCTCTCAGCAAGGACTTGCAACTGGCTTCTCTGCAGTGTTCAGTCAAGGCCAGAGGGGAGAGGGTGCTGGCCCAGGGGTGAGAGGCCACTTCCCCTCCTGGCCTCCAGGAAAGAAATTCTCGTGCACTGGGGCACAGCCAGGCCTACTTGGGGCCTCAGTTTCTTCACCCACACAATGAGGAGAACCCTCTTTGTCCTCTGGCGTGAGGCTGGGAAAGAGACCACAGGAATCTGGAGGGCTCTCTAGGAGACAGGAAAATGAGGGGAGAGGTCAAATCTTAGCTCCTGGAACCGATGAAGTGATGGGGAAGGAGAGGGCCGGGCAAGGGCTGGAAGATCGGGGGGACATGGGTGGGGGCCTGGGTGCCACCTGTCTCCTAAGCCCCGACTCCTCCTCGGCCCACTGCTCCCTGGCCGTTGGGAAGGACACCGAGGTCTGGTGGGTGGACAGGGTGTGGGGCATTTCTGTGATGGCTTCCTCCCAAGGCTGGAGAGGACACTCTCAGGGGCTTCTCTGGCTCTTGGAGTCAGGTCCTAGGTCTGCTGGAGAGAATCCAGCCAGGCAGCTGCCATTAGTGCAGGACAGCTCCTCCCTGACTCCCTGACATCCAACACCTGCCCATGCCTCAGCCCTCTCCTCCTCTCAACCTTCCCTCTGGCTGACTTGGTCCAGGCCCAGCTCCCTGGAGTTAATTACTAACACCAGCTGCCACCCAGGGCTGTCCCCTTCACCAACTGCACTCTGCTGGGGCCAGAATGGTCTTTTTGTGTGTTTGTTTTGTTTTTGAGACGGAGTCTCACTCTGTCTCCCAGCCTGGAATGCAGTGGCATGATCTTGGCTCACTGCAACCTCTGCCTCCTGGGTTCAAGTGATTCTCCTGCCTCACCCTCCCTATTAGCTGGGATTACAGGCACCTGCCACCACGCCCGGCTAATTTTGTATTTTTAGTAGAGATGAAGTTTCGCTATGTTGGCCAGGCTGGTCTCAAACTCCTGACCTCAGGTGATCCACCCGCCTTGGCCTCCCAAAGTGCTGGGATTACAGGTGTGAGCCACCGCACCTGGTCTTTTCAGAGTGGTCTTTTCTAAGCCGTTGATCAGAAGTGACAGCCCCGTGCTCAAAACCCTTCAGTGGTTCCCCACAAGTAGCAGATCAAATCCAAAGGCCGTGCTCAAAACCCTTCAGTGGTTCCCCACAAGTAGCAGATCAAATCCGAAGGCCTCGAGGGCCCTTTGAGTTCTGGCCCCTGTACCCGAAGCCCAGCTGCCCAGAGCCCCTCAAGGGCGTCAGTGAGCTGTGCTCCGGCCAGCCTCTTAATACCAGTCCCTTAGCCAGGAAAGCCAGGTTCTCTACTGCCCTTTCTACTCTTTCCTCATTTTTCTAAACCCCAGTTTAACAGACACACAATGCCACTGGTGTTGTGGCAACACGTGTGTGTGGATGGAGTGAGGTGCAGAAGCAGGTGGTGGTGGGCTCTGAGAAGGGCTGACTGAACGGTGTGCTTTATTCCCTTTCATAAATGCCCCTCGCTTGCAACACTGACCTTTGTAAAGAAGAAAAACATTTTAGAAGAAAAAAGGAAAAGAACTCTGCGTGCCCTCAGCTCAGATGCCATCTCCTCTGGAAGCTCCTTTGGCCCCTGCCAAGGCTGGATCAGGTGCCCTCAGGGCACACACGATGCTGACCCAGGGCCATCTGTGGCCCAGACTCTGGGTCCCTCACGCAGCCCTCACCACTACTCAGGAGGCCACAGGAATGGAGGAATCACTGGCTCATTTTATAGATGGGAAAGCTGGACCCAGAGAAGTGAAGCAACTTTCCTGATGCACAGTGGCTGAGGGGCTCCCATACTGTTTCCCCTGCCCCACGCTGTTTCCATGGGACTTCCACAGGCACGGGAAGCAGGCTGGACACATAGCAGGAGTACAGCGCTGCTGCTCAGGGACGGAGCAGGAGGGCTAGGGAGAGAGACAGGGCTGCCCCTGGTGCCCGCAGAGACAGGTCAGTAAAGCCAATGAACAAACTCTGTCAGCAGGGCGGGGACGGGTGAATGGGGCTGGGGCCCACAACCCACCCCACAGGCACCTGGTCTACACAGGTCTGCAGGCCTGTGCAGGTACCTGGCTCCTTGACCAAGGAGGGTGATGAGGCCCCACCCGACCCCAGAGATTTCACCACCTGGTTAGGTGGGCAGGAGGACAGTCTCTCTGGACTCTCAGGGGTGGGGAATGAGTCAGCGCTTGCCAAGAGGTGGAGACCCAGTCACCCACGGATGCTTGGGATGGGCAGAGCCTCCAGGGGTGAAGCCTTCTAGGGTCTAGGGTCCCACATGGTGGTCTGTGGAGGGCTTTCTGTTCTTTCAGGCCCTGCAGAGGAGACCAAGGCTCAGCTGGCAGCTGTGGGGCCAGATTCTCCTCTTTGCCTAGGGGAGAGCCCCCTGCAGCACCCCTTGAGAGCCCCTGGGGACCTGCTCGGGGCACACCCTGGTCCTGAGGAGGCCCGGCTCTGGGAGCACTGCAGCCAGGATGGAAGAGGCAGTCTTCAGAGAGGCGCTCTCTAGGCTGGCCCTGTGGCGAGGGAAGGCCAGACGGAGGAACCTGGAGGGGCTTGTGAGCTGGTCCCTGCCCCTAGAAACCCAGAAGAGGCGGACTCGAAGCCCATGCTGGGCAGTAGGCACCGGCAGCCTGCTCCACATGAGGTCTGCCCTCCTGAGGGTGCCGGGAGAGCACAGCCCTGGGAAGACTGTGGCCTGGGCTGTGACCTGAGGACTAGGAAGCATTTATGACAGGAATGGAGAGACCTGAGTCCCTGTTGAAGCCCAGCATCACATCCCATTCCTGAGCACCAAAGGCCCCAGGCCCTTGGTGAGAGAAGCTTCCTGAAGGGCATCCTGAGGGCCCTGCCCCAATCACGTCTTCTTTGGAGAATTTCAGGAGGGAAGCTGGCATGGGCCAGATGACTGGCTGGGATGGGGAAGAGGTGGGAACATCTGGCCCTCGCCTGCCTCTCGCCACACTCCCCACTTCCCTCCTCACCATAGCCAAAGTTCTCCCTGGGCTTTCCACCGACGGTGCCTTTGTTCATGGCCTGTGCGTGCTATTCCTTCTGTCGAACGCTCTTTCCCCCTTTGCTTCTCCTTTCTAATTCTTCCTAATTTTTCAGGTCTCACCTTAGAAGTCACTTCCTCCAGGAAGTCTTTTCTGCTTTGTCCTCCTCTCATCTGGGCTGGATGTCAAGCCTCTGTGGTTCCAGGACATCCTGCCTCTCACCCTCACCCCCGGATGGAGTTGCTGACTTTCCCACCAGTCTTCCCTGTCAGGCCGGAGGCTTCCGGTGGGTCGGCCCTGGCTCTGCCCTGCTCAGTGTTGGAGCCCACATGCCTCGCCAGGTGTATAGTGCTTAGCATGTTCTCAGTCCATGTTTTTGAGTAAACAAATGGTTACATGAACAAAACCCCAAAATCACCCCCAAAAGATGTGATTATTTCCCAGGCCCAGTGGGAAGATCTCTGCCCAGGTTTCCTCCAGGTGGACGCCTTGCCCTGGGCTGTGCCCCTGTGTGTGTCCGTGTGCACGAGTGCCTGCATGTGTGTACATTTGTGCACATGTGCATGTGTGTGCATGTCTATGCATTTGTGTGTACATTTATGTGTGTGTGCACGTGTGTCTGTGTGTACATGTACATATATGTATGTGTGTTTATGTGCACACACACGCATGCACGTAGAGGTTGCTCACCTCTTGCTGAGCTCCTTCAGGGCGCCGCTCCGGCACAGGCCCAGGTAATCCCCCAGGAGCTTCAGCTGCTCCCGGCTCCTCCCAATGAGGTGCATCCGCTCCACATGCTCGTACAGAGACGCGTTCACCATCTGCAGGTTGATGAGGGGCTGGGCCCGGATCTGTGTCAGAAACTTCAGGGCCTGCCTGCAGATCTGGGGGTGCCACCAGGCATTGGGGATGGGAAGGAATGGCTGTTCAGTGAGCACTGCCCGGCCAGGTGCCACATGACCTGCTCACTTACCTGCGAGGCTATCTTCATTTTACAGATGGGAAATGAGGCTCAAGGAGATCAGGAGATTTGGCTAGGGTCACCCAGCTTGTAAATGGTACAGTCAAGCTCTGAACCCAGTTTATCTGACTCCCAAACCCGCTCTCCCTTTAATGGCAAGGGTCGCTGCCCCTCCCCAACCATGCTGAGATGAGGGAGGGACTGCTCTGGTAACGCCCCCTCCCTCTGGGCCTCACAGATCCTTCCCACTCTTTCCTGTCCTCCCGGCCCCTATTTCCCCCCACTAAAGGAAACAGGCACTCCCCTCTGTGCCCTGACTCAGGAACCAGGTGACGGGCTGAGTCAGGCTCCAGCCACAGGAAGCTACAGATCAGACACAGCTCACCAACAGGCTTCCCTGAGCTCCCTCGGCTCACACCAGCAGCAGCACCGGAGCTCTGTGTGCAGCTGAGTGATCCATCTCAGTCTCTCCCGGCTGACAGGGTGTTGAAGGTTCTACCCTTGGCCCTGATCCTAATACCAACGCCAGTAATCAAGCGCCTACTATTTGCAAAACACTGGGCCAGGAACTTGACCACATTCTCCCTTCATCCTCAGAACAACCCGTTAGGGAGGGTGTCCCTGTCCCCGTTTTCTAGATGAGGAAACGGAGGCTTAGAGGAGCTAACGTGGCTTATACAACCTGCCCGCAGAACCTGTCAGGTCTGAGCTGAGGTGTCATCTCTGAACACCAGGCTGCTGCACTAACCAGAAGCCCCCTCCCCTGCAGTGGCCTCGCTGCCTTGTAAGGACGGAGGAGCTGTTCTCCACAGCCGACAAGTGCATAGTGGTTAGAAGTCTGGCTTTGGCCTGGCTCAGATCTTTAACCTCTTAACTAGTCCTTTCATTACACATTTTATTTCTGGTGGCTTTGTTTTTGATACTATTATAAATGATTATCTTTTAAAATAGTAATTTGTTTGCTGATATATAGAAATGAAATTGATTTATTTGACTGTCGTATCCAGCAACGTTTTCAAATTCTAATAAATTGTGTAGGCAAAAAAAAAGTCTGGCTTCGGAGTCAGAACAGAATTGAATCCTGCCTCCACCACTTTATACCTATATGACCTGGTGAAACTTATCCCGCTCTGTGACTCAGTTTCCTCTTCTGTAAAATGGGGAAAATGAGAGCAACTAAGGCTCACTGGTTTGGGGCCTTTTCGTTCGCTGCTGCTGCTTTAGTGCTGAGGCCCGGCACTCGGCAGGATGTCAGCCCAGGACTGAGGCTTCTTTCTCATGGGATTCTTTTTTTTTTCTTTTTTTTTTTTGCGACGGAGTCTTGCTCTGTCGCCCAGGCTGGAGTGCAGTGGCGCGATCTCCACTCACTGCAAGCTCCGCCTCCCGGGTTCAAGCCATTCTCCTGCCTCAGCCTCCCGTGTAGCTGGGACTACAGGCGTCCGCCACTACGCCCGGCTAATTTTTGTATTTTTAGTAGAGACAGCGTTTCACCGTGTTAGTCAGGATGGTCTCGATCTCCTGACCTCGTGATCCACCCGTCTCGGCCTCTCAAAGTGCTGGGATTACAGGTGTGAGCCACCGCGCCTGGCCTCTCATGGGATTATTTTGAATTCAGATTAAGAGGTATTCCAGGAGAGCTCCTGGCACAGGGCCTGGCAGGTGGCACATCCCCAGTAAATGTGAGCTGCTATCAGTTGCTGTGTGAGTGCCTGGTGTGGCCCTGTTGTCCCCTTGAGGGCTGGGGGACGAAACTGGCCCTCAGGAGACCTGCTCCTGTATCTGGGGGCTGAGGGGACCTCTGACGTCTTGTCTCCCAGCTCCACCAGCATCTCTCACCTCCCCCAGCAATGGACAACCTCTTATTTTCCCGTAGCCTGGGGCCCTGAGGTACCAGCCCCCCAACTTAGGGAGAGCCCAATGGCAAACTCCTGGTGACTTGGGTCAAGCTGCTTTTCTCTAACCCTAACTCAGTTCTTCCCATTACTTGGCCCCAGGCCTTGGGTGAGGCTCTGATGAAATAACACACAGGAATGTGTGCGGAACACTGCCAAGCACTGCAGATGGGCAGGGGCTTTGTGCTCCCCAGCGACTGTTCCTATCCTGTGGGAATGGAGGAGACAGACAGAGAGAAGCCTCACCCCTGGGCTGACATCCTGTCAGTGCCAGCTAGGCCTCAGCACAAGTGGGTCAGCCAGAACAGCAACGGTGAACAATAAGGCCCCAAACCCGTGGGACAGCCACTTTCTATCTTGAATTTCCCTATCTTTCCTAGGCCAGCAATTTTTGAGAGGGAGAGCAAGCTGAGGATTTCCTGCTCTCAGATATGCCTAGAGAAGGACTGTACTTTTCTAGTTAGAGAAGGAAGTGGCACAAAGATGAGGGCAGTGAATAAGGAGATGGCTCAATGGAAGTATCAGGGTCCTGTAAATAGTGAACGTGTTTTATGATCAAAGGGCTGTTTGCATTTTTTGGTGATTTTGAGGTTTAATTTCCTCTATATGGTTAGATATTTAACACTGAGAGCAGGGGTGGGGACAAGGCAAACAACAAAAAAATCAAAATGAAGCCAACTTCTGCGGGGTTTCCCCATCCCAGGGAGGTGGAGGCTGAGGTAGAACTGACTGAAAGAGTCACCTTCCCTGCACTGTGATGAAGACACAGCCACACATCAGGACTACATAGCTGGCAGGCCCTGACTCTCCAGAGAAGCAAACAGCTTCTTCCTTGTGTTTGTGTCTGTCTTAGTAGAAATCTGTGCCTTTGGAAGAAAACCAAATTTGCACCCCTTGAGGCAGACACTGATCAAGTGAATTAGGTAGATGGGTGGGTGAATAGGCAGGAGGTGTGATAGGCCCCAGCGAGAGAAAGGACACTGTTCTAACTGACAGGCACATACTGCCACACCTGCCCTCCCAACAGCCCCGCCACAGACACTGTTGTTAATCCTCCTTTTACAGATGAGGAAACTGAAGCTAATTTGCTCATGGTAACATAGCTAGGAAAGTGGCTAAGTTCAGCTGGAGAAAAGGAAAATTCTGAAAGACTTTAGGGTACATCTTATTCAAAAGCATTTGGTGAACATAAAAAATTAGTATTATACCCAAGGTATAATATTAAGTGAACCAAGCTTCTTATAAAGCAGTATGAGTCCTGTCTGATCCCAACTTTATAAAAAATAGATGCATATGTCAATAAATGCACAGAAAAGGATATACCCCAAAATGTTAATAATGGTGACCTCTGGGTTATGGCAGAGAATTTTGATTGGTCTTTGGGCTTTTCTGTAATTTTAAAATGTTAAACAATAACCATGTATTATCTTAATAATGGGGGGAGCCACAGAAAAAGTGCTTTTCAAAACATGAAATAAATATGCCCATGCAGGGCCTGCAGGGGAGGTGCAGTCATCTGGGCCTCATAGGGTTGGCAAAGGCAAGGATGACTGCTCCAAGGTATAGCCAGCTCGCTGGCCAGCCCATCTACCTATCCACCTATGTATTCACCCATCCACCCAGCCATATACCCACCGTCTACCCATCTACCCATTCACCTACCCATCTACCCATCTACCTACCCATCCACCTACCCACCAACCCATCCACTCATCCACTCATCCACCTAACCATTTACCCATCTGCCTACCGAGGCACCCATCCACCTACCTATCCACCCATTCACCAATCTACCCAACTACCTACCCATCAACCCATCCACCATTCACCTACCCATCCATGTAGCCACCTGCTCATCCACCTACCTACCTACCCATCCACCTAACCATCCACCTAGCCACCTGCTCATCCACCTACCTACCTGCCCACCCACCTAGCCATGCATCCATCTACCTATCTAATCTATTCTATCTATTCTTTCTTTCTATCTATCTATCTATCTATCTATCTATCTATTATCTATCTATCTATCTATTATCTATCTATCTATCTATCTATCTATCTATCTATCTATCTATCTGTTTATCTAACATTTATCTGCTGGTACCTTAAGCAGTTATGTTTGTTGCTGCAGGAAACCATCCTCAGACTCCCTCCTGGGGACCAAGACAGCCACCGACGGAGCTCTGCCCAGGGCTGTGGACAGGCACCAAGCTTTTCTCTTGGTTAGCTCCCCCACATCAGTGCCTGAACCAGTGACCCCGGTTTCCCTTGTTTAGAGGAGCCAAACTCCTCTAAACAGATGAACAGCAGCAGCAAAGAGGAGTGAACACCCCTCTGTCCCTCAGCAGCCCTGAGTGGCTCTGACAGGCTGGGCTTGAGACTTACCGGGCGCTTGGTGAGGTCCCAGTTGTGGATGATCCTGGCCGGAATCACTGAGGCATCGTCTTGGTGGCAGATGTCACAGTAATAGAGGCCAGAGAAGGCACAGAGCTTGGGTCGTACAAAGGAGAAGCCGATCTGCCGGGAGCAGCCTGGGGAGATGGGTAGAGAGTGAGTGGTGTGGCCAGAGTCAGCTCCTAGTAACTTAGGAGCTGCTGTGGTGGAAAGGATCTGCTAATTTTGTTTTTAAAGGTAGGTACAAACACAAGAATAACCACTCGTATTTCCACCACTCAGAACTCCCCTACTAATTAATCTTTGCAACAACACACTGTAAGAATATCATTATTTTACAGCTGAAGAAATGGATGCTCAGAGAGGTTAGGAAATCTGTCTGGTCACATAGTGATGAAGTGGTGTGGCTGGCATTCAGATCTGGGTTTGGCTGGTTCCAGAGCCTGCGTTCTGCTCCATTACTCCTTGCTGCCTGTGTCCAGTGTCCCCACTGCTGGCTTGGCAATGCCAGCCTTCTCTAGGTCCACCCCTCCACTTGGGCCCCAGAATGGAAGCAGCAGAGTAAGGGCTGTGGCGAGCAGCGAAGTAGCTGGGGGGCAGGGACTGGGGTCGGGGATGGCAACAGGGAGTGGATGGGCAGCCAGCAGGGGGCAGGGGAGTCCGCACAGTGTTGGATGCCTCGGGACTGTGGGGCAGGACTGGCTTCGGCCCCCTTGTTGGAGGCATCTCCACAGCTGGGGCCAGTGGGAATGGGAGTGGGGTGTGCCCTGGGCAAAAAGCAGAGGCCCTGACTCAAATTCTGAACATGTGTCGACTCCTCCAGGGGCAGGCAGAAGGGTCCCCAGGGCCTTGAGACCATAGGGCGGGCTGTGCTGCTCACCAGCTGCCTCACCCTGACCTTCATCTAATTTCTCAAAGTTCCATTTGAGTGACTGTAAAATTCAGTTACTACCAGCTATTTTGTGGGGTTATTACAAAGCTTAAATGAGACAAGGTTCTGCAAGTACCCTGCAAATTATGAAATACAACCAGATGCCAGTGGTTGGTGTATGCCACTGAGCCATGCCTGCTGGGTAGAAAGGAAACCCAAACTCCCTGGTGGCACAGTCCTACCTGCTGGTGGGTGGCAGCCATGGTGAGAGTTACCCCCGCAGCATTCACACCCACAGGCAAGAAACCCTTTCTCGCAAGCCCTGGAGTCCCGGCCCCCTCAGAGCCTGGCCCCACAGGCTGAAGAGCAAAGTGTGAGTGCTGGGGCAGGAGGGGGAGAGGCCAAGTGAGGCTTGCAGGTGTTCTCTGCAGGAAGCTCTGTTCTGCCTAGCTTCTCCCATCCTCCCGGGGCCAACCGCAGACCACTTCCTTTCAGAAACTTGAAGCAGGCTTCCCTCCAGTCCGTGCCAACAGGACAGCTCCCAAACCAAGGCTCAGCTTCTTGCTCTGGCCTTCTGCAGCAGGGCAACCCCCTCACAGGTCACCTGAGGGTCCCATGGTGATAGGACACCATCTGCCCCGGATGGTGGGGGGAGTGGGAGGAGCTAACAATGGAATGTGGGCAGGGGGATGTCACGCACCCCTGAATAATACCCTAGAGGGATGCCCTCTAGGGTCCTGCCTATGAGCACAGGCTCTGGGGCCTGACCGTCAAGGTCCCAATTCTGCCTCTGGCCAGGCATAGTTGCTGACACCTGTAATCCCAGCACTGTGGGAGGCTGAAGCAGGAGGATCACTTGAGCCTAGGAGTTCAAGACCAGCTTGAGCAACATGGGGAGACCCCATCTCTACTAAAACGAACAAACAAATAAAAAAGGAAAATTCTGCCTCTGCCACTTACTAGCTGTCTGAACTTAGTGGCAGACACCAACCAGGTACTTACCAGCTCTGTGCTTCAGTGTCCTCCCCTATCAAAAGAGATGATGATAGTAGCACCTATCTCTACTGGGTTGTTATGAGACTTAAATGAGATAATCCAAATAAAGCAGCTGGCCCAGTACCCAGCACAGAAGTATTAGACTTGATGATGAGGAAGACATAGCAGATGTACTGACTTGGAATAACATCCACAGTGTAGGAAAAAACCAAGTTGCAGAACAATATATCCAGCGTTCATCACAGCAGCCAAGAGCCCCGTGTGCCCCCTTTAAATGTAAATGAATTTAAATGGAAAATTCAATTGCTTAACCACACTAGCCACACTTTAAGCACCCGGTAGCACCATGTGTCTCACAGCTATGGCACTGGACACACAGATCTAGGAAATTTTTATCACCACAGAGAGTTCTATTGGACAGCACTGAATAGCACCAGCCCATTTTTGTAATTTAAAAAAAAGGGTGTACACTTATAAAAGCAGCAGAAATATGTGGAAGCATACCATGCCCCTGCTCTGAAAGAACAGGATAGTAGAGCAAGAAGAAAATGAAGTGGGCTGGGACTCCCTGAGCAGCGCAGTGAGCAGCCAGCCTGCTGCCCATCAGTGGGAGGTGGCAGGAGAGGGATGGGTGAACAGGGCCAACCGCCTATGAGCGGAGCACTGGCCCCAGCCGGGGCTGGGGAGGAGCAGAAGCTGCAGGGCAAGCCTGATCTGTGGCCTCATCCCTAGGGGAAGGATGGGGGCATTTGCAGGGAGGCAGAAGGGTGGGGAGCCTAAATCAGGAATCTGCAGGAGGCGGAGTGAGGCTGGCAGGCTGGGGGTGGCAGCAGAGCAAGTCGGCACCTGCGCAGAAGCAGCCTTGGGAGTCAAGGCCTTTCTCCATGGGGATGGCCACCAGGTACTGCAGCAGGAAGCCGTTTTCCCGGGTGGCAAATTTCAGAACCTCCTGACAGTTTTCATCCAGGCTCCCGCCCAGGGTCACCGCCTCCTCGGCCGTCTCCAAGTAGGATGCCAGGACTTTGCGGACCAGGTCCCTCCACAGGGCGGCCTCCTCCGCGTTCCCGGCCTGCAGCTTCAGGACGGCCTTGGCCGTGATGATTTTGAAGAAGGACGGGCCCCCAAGGCTCGTGTCTGGCAGGATGTCCCGGATGGTCTCCACGCCATGGCTGTCACTCAGCATCTTCTCATTGTTCCTGATGCGGAAACATTTCAGAGCCTCCAAGGACAGGGAAAAGATATAGGGCATCCAGGTCCTGTCCATGTACAAGTACAGCAGGGACTCCTTGATGGCATCTGGCTCTGGAACCTGGGCGGACGACCAGTCAAACTGTGTGCCCTGAAGGGCCGCGGGCTCCGACAGCAGGTCTGAGGGAGAGGGACAGCCCTGGGGCGCCTCGGGGGGGTCCTCAGGCTGGTCTGGGTACTGCACGTTCACCCACTCATCCTCCTGCTGAGGCCGGACCTTCTGCAGGGCCTCTCGCACCCGGTCCAGCCAGTCCTCGGCTTCATCCTGGGAGGAGGCGCGCAGGGCCAGCTTCTTGCCAGAAAAGACCAGCTCAAAGCGCCCGTCACTGTGGGCCGGCCCCACAGACTCACAGCGCAGCAGGGAGCAGTTCTCCACACAGGTGCGCTCCTCGTTGCTCAGGTAGAGGCGGAACTCCAGCGGGGAGAGCTCACAGAAGAGCTCCTTCCAGATGCCCATTGCCCCCCGCCGCTCCACGGTACCTAGCTTCATGAGACCCCGGAACGGGTTGGACAGTCCTGGAGGCAGAGGCAAAAAGCACATTAGTTGGCGGGCCTGTCTCTGTCCTGCCCAAGGCAGCATCTGCTGCCTGATGCCCTGTAGTGTGTGTGGACAGTGACTGTCCCCAGAACACAGGCCAGCCACGGGGCACTATCACATGGGACCCTGAATGCTGGATAGGAACATCTCCATTTGCACCTCCACTGCTGCTCTTGCGTCCTGTATTTCACTGAGAAAATAAAAGCACCCAAAAGATCACCTCCACACGCCCTCCCTTCTGTTGCCAGGGATGAACCAAGTGTGCTTCTTTCCGTGTGAGGCCAAACCCTCCATTTGTGCAGGAGGTCTCTCCTTCCGCAACCTACTCAAGGACAAGGAGCAGTCCCTCTCTCCTCTGTTGCTGTTTCCTTGCTTCTCTATTGGGTGACTCCCATTGGCACACATGCACGCTGTCATTTCTCCCATCTTTAGAAACACGTCTCGTCTCCACAAAAATTAGCCAAGTGTGGTGGTGGGTGCCTGTACTCCCAGCTACTTGGGAGGCTGAGGCAGGAGAATAGCTTGAACCCAGGAGGCGGAGGTTGCAGTGAGCCGAGATCGTGCCACTGCACTCCAGCCTGGGCGACAGAGTGAGACTCCGTCTCAAAGAAAAAAAAAAAAAAGGAAGCACTGGAGGACCTTAAACAAATAGCAGATCCTCCAGCCTGGCCAACATAGTGAAACACCATCTCTATTAAAATTGCAAAAATTGGCCGGGCGCAGGGGCTCACGCCTGTAATCCCAGCATTTTAGGAGGCCGAGGCGGGCAGATCACCGGAGGTCAGGAGTTCGAGACCAGCCGGACCAACATGGAGAAACCCCATCTCTACTAAAAATACAAAATGAGCCGGGCGTGGTGGCTCATGCCTGTAATCTCAGTTACTTGGGTGGCTGAGGCAGAAGAATTGCTTGAACCTGGGAAGTGGAGGTTGTGGTGAGCTGAGATCGCATCATTGCACTCCAGCCTGGGTAACAAGAGCGAAACTCTGCCTCAAAAAAAAAAAACAAAAATGCAAAAATTAGCTGGGCATGGCGGCAGGTGCCTGTAATCCCAGCTGCTTGGGAGGCTGAGACAGGAGAATTGCTTGAAGCCAGGAGGCTGAGGTTGCACTGAGCAGAGATCACGCCACTGCACTCCAGCCTGGGTGACAAAGGGAGACTCCATCTCAAAACAAATAAACAAACAAAACAAATAGCAGATTTGATTAAGCTCCCCCAGAGCTGTTACATAAACCAACTACTGAGGGTAAACAGCTTTGGAAGGACCAGTTAAAACACCTGGGGCTTCATGGAGCCGGATGTGCTCTGAGCTATAGGTGGAATCAAGAGTTTTCTATAATCATAAATTGCATAGTTTTCAGGGAAAATATTTTCCTATTTGACTGGTGAAACAGTATTTTTGTCCTCTGTAGGCAGTTTTGAGACAATATAGTACTTTTCCTGAAATGCTTCCCTGAATGAGCACGATTATGATGGCATTCCGGAATGAGGTTTTATAGTACTTGTGGGAACACACTACCTCTTTAGCAATGGAAAACAGGACTTCAGAGCTGCCTTCTGAAAGACCTGGTCCCTGCAGATGGGACCCACCCGGGACCCTCCTAGTAACCTACCCATCTGTCTCCGGTGTACCACCCGGAAGCTCTTATGCCCCTGGGATGGGGCTGCCTGGGCTTGCCTTCTTCCTGGGGAAGGTACACACGCTTGGTCTAATGCCCCTAGGGAGCAGCTTTTTCTTGGTCCTTGAGAAAAATGCCTGTGGAGACCAGGCCTTGACTCTGGAGTCCCCCTGGAAGAAGCTATTGGGTGGTCTGAAGCAATCTCCAGGGGTTGCTCCTGGGAAGGCCGGTAAAAGTCATCTTCTGAGATCCAGCTCTTGTTTTTCTGTTGGGAAAGAAGACAGCAGTTGTTTGTTTCAAAGTTTTTTTTTGTTTGTTTTGAGACGGGGTCTCGCTGTGTTGCCCAGGCTGGAGTGCAATGGCGCAACCTCGGCTCACTGCAACCTCTGGCTCCTGGGTTCAAGCGATTCTCCTGCCTCAGCCTCCCGAGTAGCTAGGATTACAGGCGCCCACCACCATGCCCAGCTAATTTTTGTATTTTTAGTAGAGACAGGGTTTCACCATGTTGGCCAGGCTGATCTAGAACTCCTGACTTCAGGTGAGCCACCCGCCTCAGCCTCCCAAAGTGCTGGGATTACAGGCATGAGCCACCATGCCCAGCCTGAAGTTTTTTTTTGTTTTTTAAGTCTTTGTCTAGATATGGCTCATATATCATAAAATTAACCCGCTTAAAGTATGTAATTCGGCCAGCCATGGTGGCTCATACCTGTAACCGCAGCACTTTGGGAGGCCGAGGTCAGAGGATCACCTGAGCCCAGGAGTTTGAGACCAACCTGGGCAACATAGTGAGAACCTATCTCTACAAAAAATAACTAGCTGGGTGTGATGGCATACACCTGTAGTCTCAGCTACTGAGGAGGCTGAAGCAGGAGAATCACTTGAGCTGGGGAAGTCAAGGCTGCAGTGAGCCATGCAGCCTGGTCGCAGCCTAGGAAACAGAATGAGACCCCATCTCTAAAAAAAAAATTAAACAGTGTCCAATTCAATCATTTTGGCTTAGTCACAGAGTTGTGCAATCATCGCCACCATCTAAGTTTAGCAAATTTTCCTCACCCAAAAAGGAAACCCTATACCCATTAGCCGTCATCCCCATTTCCCCTGGCCACTCTCAGCTCTAGGCACCCACTCATCTACTTTCAGCCCCTACACATCTGCCTGTTCTGGACATCTCATATAGATGGAACCTGCGACACGTGACCTTTTGTGCCTGGCTTCTTTCTCTTAGTGGAAGGTTTTCAAGGTGCATCCATGTTATATAAGCATGTGTAAATGTTCATTCCTTTTTATTGCCAAATAATATTCCATTGTCTGGATCCACCACATTTGGCTTATCCACTCATCGGCTGATAGACATTTGGGTTGTTTCTACTTTTTGTCTATTATGAATAGTGCTGCTATGATCACTTATACACAAGTTTTTGTGTCGACACGTTTCATTGTCTTGGGCATATACTTAGGAGTAGACTTGCTGGGTCATGTGTAACTCTATGTTTCCCTTCTTGAGGAACTACCAAGCTGTTTTCCAAAGCGGCTGCACCATTTTATATTCCCACCAGCAATGTATGAGGGTTCCAATTTCTCTCCTTGAGAAATATATTCAAAACCATCCAAATCTACTCAAATCCATTGTCTGTCTTAAAATGGGGCTTTTTGTTGTTGAGTTGTGTTGTGGGTTGAATTGTGACCCCCCACAAAAGGACATGTTGAAACCCTACCCCCCAGTACCTCAGAATGTGACCTTTTTTGGAAATAGAGTCTTTGCAGAAGTAATTAGTTAAGATGAGGTCATGTTGGAGTAGAATGGGCTGTTCATCTCGTATGACTGATGTCCTTACAAGAGGAGGAGAAAAGCTACACGAAGACAGGAGAACACCAAGTGGAGACAGAGATACAGAGGATGAACGTGTGTGACAGCAGAGGGGAGACCGGAGTGACATGTCTACAAACCAAGGAATGCAAATGAGCGCCCGCAACGCCAATACCCAAAAGAAAGGCGGGAACAGATTCTTCCTTAGACTCTCCAGAAGGAGCCTCCAGAACTATCAGAGAATAAATATCAGGTTTGTTTTGTTTTTGAGACAGAGCCTCACTCTGTCACCCAGGCCGGAGTGCAGTGGTGCAATCTCAGCTCACTGCAACCTCCGCCTCCCAGGTTCAAGCAATTCTCCTGCCTCACCCTCATGAGTAGCTGGGATTACAGGTACCCGCCACCACGTCCAGCTAATTTTTGTATTTCTAGTAGAGACAAAGTTTCGCCATGTTGGCCAGGCTGGTCTTGAACTCCTGACCTCAGGTGATCCACTTGCCTCAGCCTTCCAAAGTGCTGGGATTATAGGCGTGAGCCACCGTGCCTGGCCTGTTTTGTTTTGAGGCAGGGTCTCACTCTTTGCCCAGGCTGGAGTACAGTGGCACAATCAGGGCTCATTGCAGCCTTGACTGCCCAGGCTCAAGCAATCCTCCTGCTTTAGCCCCACTGAGTAGCTGAGACTACAGGCAAGCACCAGCACGTCCAGCAAATTTGTTATATTTTTAGTAGAGATGGGGTTTCACCATGTTGGCCAGGCTGGTCTGGAACTCCTGGACTCAAGTGATCTGCCCACCTTTGCCTCTCAAAGTGCTGAGGTCACAGGCATGAGCCACCTGCCCAGCAATGTCTGTTGTTTTAAACCATCCTGTGTATGGTACTTTGTTATGGCGGCCCTAGGAACTAATACAAGTTGTAAGGTGCTTTATATATTCTGAATATGAGACCCTTATCAGATTTATGATTTGCAAATAATTTCTCCATTCTGTGAGGTGTCATTTCACTTTCTGGATGGTGTGCCCTCTGGAGCACATAAGTTGTTAGTTTTGATGAAGTCTAGTTTATCTATTTTTGTTGTTGTTTATGCTTCTGGTGTTGTATCTTAAAAAATCATTGCCTAAGTCAGTATCACAATGATTTACTTCTGTGTTTTCTGCCACGTGCTGTATAGTTTTAGCTCTTACATTTAGGTTTCTGATCCATTTCGGGTTAGTTTTGTGTAAGGTGTTAGGAAGGGGTGTTATTATTTTGCATGTGGGTATCCAGCTGTCCCAGCACGTAGGGTTTCTCAGCCCTGCTTTAGGGTTTGTCAGTCCTGCTTTTGGGTTGAGATGAGGGTGGCCTGGCAAGCAGGCCTCAGGGTCCTCATTGGCCACCTCTGCCTCTGCTGCCCACTTCTGTGCAGGCCCCTGCGACCCCAGGCAGCCAGGTCCTGCCCCTTCCCTTCATTGTTCTCTTTTGAATCTGAAGCTGCTCACTGGCTGGGGGAGATGGGGTTGCAGGGAGCATCTGGGGTGAGTAGGCTTGTGGGAGTGGATTCCGGTTTCTTTTCTCCAGTACTTCAAATCCTCCCTGGCTTTCTGTGCTTCAACATGGAAGCGCAGAGGCAAGGAAGCTGGCTAGGCCACCCTAAGTGTCAGTGTACACAGAGGAAATGAGTCACACAGTGGGACCAGCCCCACTGTTTTGTTAAGTGCCACTAACCTCACCCTGACATCGCTGTTTCCGGTCCCTGAATCCAGATTGTGCTCCCTGCTTTGTAAACAGGGAAGGGTTGCTTTGGACAGTTGGATCCATTCAGATGCTATACAACTCCTCAAGCCAAGGGTGGCAAGTTTTGACTCAGGCGACTTGGGGGGTGGCTCACAGAACTAGGTCCCCAGAGACTCCTCCATGGGGCCTTCAGAACTGGCAGGTGCTTCCCCCTGCCAGTGACAGATGATGTGTCAGTCAGGGCGGCCACTGGGGACCATCCACAACACTAGATTCTGAGCAAAGCCTGCCTAGGTCATCAAGACCTGGGAGACCTCCCTGAGGAAAACGGGTGGAAGAAAAAGCTCCCCGGCAACCATGTGGCTGTCCTGGCAGCCTCACATATACCTGGGAAGTTGTGTGATCTCCAGCCTCTGGCGGGAGAGGGCACTCTCCCTGAAGACTCAGCTCAGGAGACATCCATCACCTCCACCTGGAAGCTTCTCTCACCCCTCCCCAGCCTCCACTCCTTCCCACCCCCTAGCTGGGTTAGGGGATCCCACAATATTTTGTGCTTACCCTCATTCTAGCACCTATAAGGCTGTTTGGAATGGTTTTCTTGATATCTCCAGCAAGTGCCTGGCCCAGAGTCATACAAGATGAAGGTATAAATAATGACCATCCCAATGTCTTTAACATAAAATAACAAAGGTGGGTCAAGTGGACTGAAAGGAAGGAGACAAATATAAATTTTAAGATTGTGGACATTCAGGATGGGCATGATGGATTATGCCTGTAATCCAAGCACTTTGGGAGGTTGAGGTGAGAAAACTGCTTGAGACCAGAAGTTTGAGACCAGCCTGGCCAACATGGCAAAACCTTGTCTCTACTAAAAATACAAAAATTAGCTGGGCATTGTGGTGCATGCCTGTAATCTTAGCTATTCGGGAGGCTGAGGCACAAGAATTGCTTGAGCCTCGGAGGCAGGGGTTGCAGTGAGCCGAGATGGATAGAGCTATTGCACTCCCACCTGGGCAACAGAGCAAGAGTCTGTCTCAAAAAAAAAAAAAGGTTTATGGACATTCACTGGGGAGGGCTTCTCTCTCCTTTGAGGAAAGAGACTGCTAGGAAATGTTCAGATACAGTCCACTGAGCACAGCTGCCAGGAAATGAAACTAGGGAACACCTTTTACTCTCTTAAGCAACTGGGAAAAACAGTGGAAACGTAGGTTCCTCAGAATTTCTGCACATGAGCCTGGACAGAGCTCTGAGGCTGTGTGCTCCTGGCCCCAGGTGGGTGGGGAGAGGGGAGAGGGTGTGAGAGAGAGTGCACGCACGAACATCATTGTTTCTCTCTTCTCTCCATTTTTTCTTTCAGAGATGGAGTCTTACTCTGTCGCCCAGGCTGGGTCGCAGTGGTATGATCTCAGCTCGCTGCAACCTTTGCCTCTCAGGTTCAAGTGATTCTCCTGCCTCAGCCTCCTGAGTAGCTGGGATAACAGGCTCACACCATCATGCCCGGCTAATTTTTGTATTTTTAGTACAGATGGGATTTCACCATATTGGTCAGGCTGGTCTCAAACTCCTGACCTCAGGTGATCCACCTGCCTCAGCCTCCCAAAATGCTGGGATTACAGGCATGAGCCACTGCACCTGGCCCCCTTCTCTCCCTTTTTCCCACCACCATCCTACAACCTGCTCACTCAGGCAGGGTCCATGTCTGGCCAGCACCCTGCCCTTTATAGTGGAATGAAACCATCACCGACTAAGGATCTATACCAGAGCTGCAACTGCCACCAGGGACCCAAGACAGAGGAATGCCACCTTGCAGTACTGAAGGGTTCACGACACCATATACAACAGCTGAATCCCCGTGAGGAGAGTGGCTGAGGAGTGAGACGCAAGGTCCCTGGGCCACTTTCAGAAGGATGAGACTTTGTCCAGCCTGTCCTCATTATGCCAGGCAAATGAACTGCCTGTACTCATAACTGTGGGAGGGGAACCACATACCATGGGCAGGTGGTCCATGGAGACAGTGATTAAGACCAAGTCCTAGAACTCACACTGCCCTCTGGAAGTTAAACTGAAATGAACTCACAACCCCCAGATCCCAGACATGCGTCACCCTTGAGAGCCCCCTATTCCCTTCACCTCTCCTTCCCAGTGCTTAGCACAAGTGTAATTATGATGTGGATAATCATTTGTCTAATCTAATGTCTGTCCCCGAAGGGCCTTTGTCTGTCCTGTTGTATCACTCCACCCCTGCCACCTAACATGGTGCTTGGCTTATAGTAGGTGGTTTGGGTTCAATGAATTAAAAATAAATGTTTTTAAAAGAAAGACTGAATGGGTCTCTACACTACAAAACTTGATAGTGGCCTCAATATCTCCCCCAAAATAACATCAAATAAAAAGCATGTGGCTAATTGACAGAAGCATAGAAAGATGAGGACCACAGGGGCAAACATGCAGGGCACAGCCTGGCACAGTCCACAGGCCAGGAGCCCAGCAGGCCCACGCGAGCTGGGTGACTGGTGGTGCCAGTGACTGGTGCCTGGTGACTACCTACTGAATGAGCAGTGAATGAATCCACAATCCAATGAATTCCCTGTGAGACAGACACAGGATGGGGGTAGGATCTGAGATTCTCACATCAGACTCAGCACCAAGCGCTCAGATGTCCTAAGCAAACTTCCAGCGATCAGAGTCCCCTGTAGCCGGCACAGAAGCAGAGCCGGCCATGATCACACCAACCTGACCACCTTGTCCACTCGATGGTACACTTTGATGACCCGCTTTGGCCTCCCAAAGTGCTAGGATTAGAGGCGTGAGCTATCATGCCCAGCCTGAATGTCCATAATTTCACATTTGTCTCCTTCCTTCCAGTCCCCTTGACCCACCTTTGTTATTTTATATTAAAGACATTGGGATGCTCATGATTTATTCACTCATGATTCTGGGCCAGGTACTTGCTGGAGATACCAAGAAAAAGAACCATTCCAAACAGCCTTATAGCTAGGATGGGGGAACAAAATAAACTTAGGAGTTGGCATCTCAAGAGTCTCTTGTGAGTTCAAGAACTATTCACTGATGCCTACTCTCTCCCAGGTACAGTGCTTGGTGCTGACAATACAGAAGCGAACA
This sequence comes from Papio anubis, assembly GCF_008728515.1. Taxonomy (NCBI): domain Eukaryota; kingdom Metazoa; phylum Chordata; class Mammalia; order Primates; family Cercopithecidae; genus Papio; species Papio anubis. The sequence continues at coordinate 52,275,995 of NC_044992.1, forward strand.
GGCCTGGTGCTCTGTATCATAGAGCTAATATTCTAGTAAGGAAGATAGAAAATAAACAAGGAGACAAAGAGATAATATATTGTAATTGCACATAGTGATGAGTGTTATAAGTGAAGTCAAGCAGATGAATGGGACAGAGAGTCACTGGGGATAGTGCTTTTGAGCTACAGAGGTCCAGTCAGGGAAGGTTGAGACAATAATGAAGTGAGTTGGGAAAGAAGGAACAGCAAATGTAAAAGCCTGAGGCTGGGCCGGGCACAGTGGCTCCTGCCTGTAATCCCAGCACTTTGAGAGGCCAAGGTGGGCCGATCACTTGAGGTCAGGAGTTCGAGACCAGCCTGGCCAACATGGTGAAACCCTATCTCTACTAAAAATACAAACATTAGCTGGGCGTGGTAGTAGGCATCTGTAATCCCAGCTACTTGGGAGGCTGAGGCAGGAGAATCTGGGGTTTGTGAGTTCGTTTCAGTTTAACTCCCAGAGGGCAGTGTGAGTTCTCTGGGAGGCGGAGGTTTCAGTGAGCTGAGATTGCACCACTGTACTTCAGCCTGAGTGACAGAGTGAGACTCTGCCTCAAAAAAAAAATTTTTTTTTAAAGAAGCCTGATGTTGGAAGGAGCTCGCTTGGACTACAGAGCTGCAAGGAGGCCGGTGGGTCAGAGCTTAGTGAACAAAGATGCTAGCTCGCTTGGACTACAGAGCTGCAAGGAGGCCGGTGGGTCAGAGCTTAGTGAGCAAAGTTGCTATCCTGTCCCATCAGCTTTGAGGCCCTGGCAAAATAAGATGCCTGAGCCAGCAAAGCAGAAGCTGGACCCTGGGCAGGAGTGAACTCAACATGGTTAGTGACACTCTGGAGCCCTGTGGGGCGCACAGCCTGCATCCCCAGCAGACGTCACTCTGCCTCCAGCTCGAGGCAGGGGCTGCAGAGCTTTCCTCTTCAGCCTTCAGCTAGAGTTGGCAGGTGCATAGTCGCAACCTTCAGGGTCCTAGAGCATTCATTTTCAGGAAGTACATCTTCAGGATGTACTGAAGCATCTTCAGAACAGCAAATACGAAGAGTCTGACCCACACTGACAGTTTTGTGATTTACATGGTCATATTCAAGAAACAGAGTGAGGCCAATCAGATAGCCATATGGAAAAATATGAGCTTTGACTTCTAACTCATACCACACACAAAAATTAATCCCAGAAAGATCATAAACCTAACTGTGAAAGATAAATCACTAAAGCCTCTAGAAGATAATATAGGCAAATACCTTCAGATCCTTGGGGGAGATGAATATCTCTTAAATGGGACAAAAACCAAGCAAACCATAAACAAAAAGACTGATAAACTGCACATCATTGAAAGAATCTCTGTTCAATAAACATACCATTAGGAGGTTTAAAAGTCAAGCCCTATAGACTAGAAAAAGATACTTGATATAGATACTGTTTTTCTCCAATAAAAGACTTATATCTGTAATATATAAAGAGCTCCTACAAATCAACACATACACATACAACTCAATTTAAGACCAGGATGACAATTTGGACAGACATTCTATAAAAGAGGATTGACTGACCAATAAGCAAATGAAAAGGTATCATCTTTAGTCATCAAGGAAATGAAAATTAAAACCACTACACATCTACCAGAGTGGCTAAAATTAAAAAGATTGGTAACACCATTGGCCAGGATAAAGAGCAACTAGAATGCTCATTTGTTGCCAATATGAGTATAAATTAGCACAGACACTTTAGGAAACTGTTTGGTGGTGGTATCTATTAAAGTTAAACATATGCCACCGAAGGACCTAGCAATTCCATTCCCAGATATATATATCCACAGAAATAAGCACCGAGGTTCTCCAAAAGCATGTACAAGAATGTTCACTACAGCTGTCTTCATAATAGTCAAAACCTGGAAACAACCCAAATGTCCATTAACAGAATGGATAATAGGGGGCGATGTATTTTTACAATGGAGTACTACTACAGAACAATGGAAAAGAACGAACTGCAGCTTCATGCTCTATGTACAGTTGCAGCTCACAGATGTAGTGTTCAGCGAAAGAAACCAGACACAAAAGAATACATACTGCATGATTCCATTTATAGGCGTGAAGTTCTACAACAGGAAAAACTAACGCACCACGCTAGAAGTCAGAATGGTGGATTTCAAGGTGCGCGATGACTGGGAGAAGGTATGCAAGAGCCTCTGGTGGGCTAGAGGGCTAGACACACTCTGTATCTTGATCTAGATGGTGGTCACAGGGTGCACATCATATGTAAATACTCACCAAGGTGGACACTTGGACCCTGAAGATCTGGTACTTCAGATACATCATTCCTCAAAAAAATTTTAAAGGAGAAAGTGGGGCAGTTCAATGGGGAAAGGATGGCCTTTTCAACAAATGGTGCTGGCTCCACTGGGTGTCTACATCCTTCATACACAAAAGTTAACTCAAGATGGACCACAGACTCACTTGTAAGAGCTAAACTGATAACATTCTTAGAAGAAATCATGGAAGTAAATCTTTGTGACCTTGGATTAGGTAATGGGTACTTAGATAGAACACCAAAAGCACAATTAGATAAATTGGACTACATCAAAAGTAAAGCTTTTATGCTGCCAAAAATACCATCAAAAGAGTGAACAGACAACCTGCAGAATGGGAGAAAATATTTGTAAATCATGTATCTGGTAAGGGTCTAGTATCCAGAATATACACAGTTTAAAGAACTAGCCTGGGCAACATGGTGAAACCTCTACTCTATAAAAAACACAAAAAAACTAGCTGGGCATGGTGGTGTGAGGCTATAGTCCCAGCTACTCAGGAGGCTAAGGCGGGAGGATCACCTGAGCCCAGGAAGTTGAGGCTGCAGTGAGCTGAGATCACGCCACTCCACTCCAGCCTTGAGACAGAGCAAGACTCTGTCTCAAAAAAAAAAAAAAAAGAAAAAGAAAAAGAAAGAAAGAAAAAAGTACTATTATAACTCAATAATAAGAAGATAACATAATTTGGCTGGGTGCAGTGGCTCACACCTGTAATCCCAGCACTTTGGGAGGCCAAGGCAGGTGGATCACCTGAGGTCAGGTGTTCAAGACCAGCCTGGCCAACATGCTAAAATCCCATCTCTACAAAAATACAAAAATTAGCCAGGTATGGTGGCAGGCGCCTGTAATCCCTGCTACTCAAGAGGCTGAGGCAGGAGAATCGCTTGAACCCGGGAGGCAGAGGTTGCAGTGAGTCAAGGTTGTGCCATCGCACTCCAGCCCAGGGGCCAAGAGCGAGACTTCATCTCAAAAAAACCAAAAACATAATTTAAAAATGGGCAAAGGTAGGCTGAATGTGGTGGCTCATGCCTGTAATCCCGGCACTTTGAGAGGTTGAGGCGGAAGAATTGCTTGAGTCCAGGAATTTGAGGGCAGCCTGGCAACATCGCAAAACCCCGTCACTACAAAAAATACAAAAAATTAGCTGGTCATGGTGGCGCATGCCTATAGTCCCAGCTACTTGGGAGGCTGAGGTGGGATAATCACTTGAGGTTGGGAGGTTGAGGTTGCAGTGAGCTGTGATCACACCACTGCACTCTAGAAAGGCCAAAGTTTTGGAAAAGACATTTCTCCAAAGAAGATACACAAGTGGCCAATAAGCACATGGAAAGATGTTCAACTTCATTAGCTGTCAGGGAAACATAAATCAGAACCACAATGAGCTCCCACTTCTTACGCACTGTGATGGCTATCATAGTAATTTTTTAAAAAACTAGACAGTAACAACTGTTGGTGGGGATGTGGCGAATATAAAATGGGGCAGGCTGCTTTGGAAAACAGTTTGGCAGTTCCTCAAAAGGTTAAACATAGTTATCATATGATCTGAAAAATTCTACTCCTAGCTATGCATCCAGGAGAATTAAAAACATATGTCCACACAAAAACTTATACACAAATATTTGCAGCAGCATTATTTATAATAGCCCTAAGTGGAAATAACCCAAACATCCATCAATTGATGAAACCTTACATAAAAAGTGACTTAGCCCTACAGTGGAATATACAGTGGGGTATTACTCAGCAATAAAAAGGAATGAAGTATTCATACACACAACAACATGGATGAATGTTAAAAACACATGCTACATGAAGGAAGCCAGACACAAAAGGTCACACATTACATGACCTCATTTATATAAAATGGCAAGAATGGACAAATCTATCAAGATAGAAAGTAAATTAGTGGTGGCCAGGGGTTGAATGGAGAGAGATGGGGAGTGATTGCTAATAGGCAGAAGGTTTCTTCCATAGGGGATAGAAGTGTTCTACAATTAGACTGTGGTGATGATTACACAACCCTATGAATATACTAAAAACACAGTATTATACTTTAAACAGGTGAATTGTATGTATTTTAATTCTATCTCGATAAAGCTCTTTTAAAAAAAGGCGGGGGGGAGGTGCCTCTGCTTGTCTATTCCATGGCCCTGGCCCCATCCTGAGTCATATGACTTAGAGGAAGCTTGTCCAACCCACAGCCCATAGGCCTCATGCAGCCCAGGACAGCTTTCAATGTGGCCCAACACAAATTCATAAATTATCTTAAAACATTATGAGATTTTTGGCTGGGTGTGGTGACTCATGTCTGTAATCCCAGCACTTTGGGAGGCCGAGGCGGGTGGATCATTTAAGGTTGGGAGTTCAAAACCAGCCTGGCCAACATGGCAAAACCCCGTCTCTACGAAAAATACAAGAATTAGCTGGTCATGGTGGTGGGCGCCTGTAATCCCAGCTACTCGGGAGGCTGAGGCAAAAGAATCACTTGAACCAGGGAGGTGGAGGTTGCAGTGAGCCGAGATCGCACCACTGCACTCCAGCCTGGGTGACAGAGAGAGACATTATCTCAAAAAAACAAACAGAGAACAAAAAACATAATGAGATTATTTTTGTGATTTTTTTGAAGCTCATCAGCTATCATTAGTGTTACTGTATTTTATGTGTGACCCAAGACAATTCTTCTCCTTCCAGTGTGGCCCAGGGAAGCCAAAAGATCGGACACTCCTGATCTAGAAGCTACTACCCAAAGAGAAGAGCACGAATAGAGCTAAAAATGCAAGACTAGACTTCACCCTGAGCCCCAGACCATGGCAGAGAGATACTCCCAGCTTTGTGTCCGTGTATGCACGAGCATACAAATCCCTGCCTCTGCTTTCCATGACCCTATCTTGCCCTCCATGGTGTGGTTTAAATATGAAGCCAGGTTGGGCATGGTGACTCATGCCTGTAATCCTAGCACTTCGGGAGGCTGAGGTGGGAGGATCGCTCAAGGCTAAGCAACATAATGAAACCCCGTATCCATTAAAAAAAAAAAAAAGAATTAGCTGGGCAAGTTGGTGCCACCTGTGGTTCTAGCTACTCTAGAGGCTGAAGTGAGAGGATTGCTTGAGCATGGGAGGTCGAGGCTGCAGTCAGCTGTGATTGCACCACCGCACTCCAGCCTGGGTTACAGAGCAAGGCCTTGTCTCAAGAAAAAAACAAAACAAAATAAAAACAACTGTGAAGCTTAGAAAAAGAAGTAGTCAGAGGCACCTAAGCCTGTAAAGGTATTTACTCTCCCTCCCACCACTGCACCACCAGCCCTACCCGCACTGTCTCTTTCCTCTCTTGTGGACTTTCTCTGGAGCCTGCCCCTAGCATTCTAGAGCAATTGCTTTCCCTCACCCTGCTGGCTAGGCCGCTGGGGCTTGAACTGCAGCAGGGGCAGATAGCACACACATCTTTTTCCTACCCATACTCAGTAAACATCAATAACTTTGGAAAACCACAAAGGCCAAACAAGAACAAATGGAAAAGACAAAAGAGCTCAAATTCACAGCCTTTGGCTGGTGCTTCATTGGGCCAGTAGTTCTCAAGCCTCTCTACTCACTTGGTTCTCTCAAGGAGATGCCCAGGGCTGGCTTCCCTCAGGGACTATGTTGACCCTGGCCTCGAACTTTTGGGCTCAAGGAATCCTCCTGCCTCAGCCTCCCAACTAGCTGGGACCACAGGCTTGTGTCACTGCACATGGCTGGATTGGCTTATTCTACAACAGCACTGTCCAATGGAAATATAGTATGAGCCACATATATAATTTTAAATGTTCTAGCAGCCACATTTTTAAAAAGTATGGCACAGGTTCTCAAGATCTCCTAGGGCTGTGTTAATAGGCCATGGTTTAAACATAAATTTTGTTTTAAAGTAGAAAGAAATAGGTGAAATTAATTTTAATAATATATTTTATTTAATACAATATATCCAAAATCTTTTTTTCTCTTTCTTTTTTTTTCCAGACAAGGTCTCCCTCTGTCACCCAGGCTGGAGTACAGTGATGTAATCACAGCTCATTGCAGCCTCAACCTTCTGGGCTCAGGCCATCTTCCCACCTCCCTGGTAACTGGGACTACAGCCACACACTACCATGCCCAGCTAATTTTTGTATTTTTTGTAGAGATGGGGTCTCACTTTGTTGCCCAGGTTGGTCTCCAACTCCTGGGCTCAAGCAATCTTCCCTCCTTGGCTTTCCAAAGCGCTGGGATTATAGGTGTGAGCCACCATGCTCAGCCCCCAAATATTTTCATTTTAACTTGTAATCCATAAAAATGAGATTTTCTATTTTTTTTTTATCATACTAAGTTGTTGAAATCCAGCGCTTATTTCACATGGCACATCTCCATTTGGACGTGGCACATTTTAAGTGTTCAACAGCCACACGTGGCTGGTAGCTGCCATATTGGACAGCACAGCTCTAAAACCTGGGTCATGTTGCAAAGTGAGTATGTTCAAGGCCTAGTATTTTCTAAAAATATTAATTTAATAGGCTGAGCGCACTGGCTCATGCCTGTAATCCCAGCACTTTGGGAGGCCGAGGCAAGGAGATTGAGACCAGCCTGGTCAACATGGTGAAACCCCATCTTTACTAAAAATACAAAAATTAGCTGGGCATGGTGGTGGGCACCTGTAATCCCAGCTACTCAGGAGGCTGAGGCAGGAGAATCACTTGAACCCAGGAGGCGAAGGTGGCAGTGAGCAGAGATTGTGCCACTGCACTCCAGCCTGGGCAACAGAGCAAGACTCCATCTGAAAAAAACCAAAAAACCAAAAATCAAAAAATATTAATTTAATAATAACAAGTACTAAGGAGAAAATAAAGGTTCAGAGAGCTGAAGTGACTTGCCCAAGGCCTTAGCTAGTGAGTGGCAGTGGTTAAAGAGCTGAGACTGCGGTCAGATGAGAACGACCTTCACAGAGTGACGTGAAAATGACAGGAGATACACACGGGAAGTGAGCAGCACAGTGCCTGGCTTATATCTACAGCTCACATGCCAAGAAACATGAACCCCATCATCACGATGCTATTAACACTATCACCATGCAGGGAGAGGAAGGCTAACAGGGAGAAGGCAGAGACCACGCAGGGTCACTAGCTGGGGAAACCCTGCGTCAGCTGACATTTCCCAAGACTGCCCCCTGAACGGCTTGCACCACTCACCGGACTGGTGGGTGAGGAAACTACCAGCTTCAGACCAGCTCCGTCATGAGCCTGGGCCTTCTGTGGGCCATTCCCTTGGCCCACTTCTCTGGCTGTCTTGCTGACGGTACTAGAAGGCTGCTGGCCTGAGGTGCTCTCTACACGCTGCTGTAAGTCCAGGGCGCTGGGCGCCCGGGGACGCGGCTCCTGCATGTGGACACCATCTTGAGTTCCAGAGGCTGCCTGGGCAGGAAGGGGCTCTGCAGGCGCCTCATAGTGCAGGTGTGTGCTGGTGTTGAGGCCATGGAGGGAGAGCAAGGCCTGTGGTGTGGGGCTCTCCATTTCTTGGCTCAGTCCGTTGGTTGGCACAGAGTTTACCTGGGCTTTGCTGAATTCCAACAATACCCTAGAAGTTTTAAACAAAGAAACCTGTGTGACAGGTTGTCTGCGACAATGCCCAAGGCTATTGGGGCAGAGGGAAGAATGCAAAACTGCTGTTTTATGATTTAAAACAACCCACACCTTCTTAATTATCCACTGCACTCCCCATTACACAGTCCTCCTCTGACACTCCCACCACGTTCTTCCTGGCCAGGATTTAGGCAGACTGGGTAGGCAGGTGATTTGTGGAGCCTGGGATCTCAGGTGAAAAAGCTCCCACAGCAGAGAAAGAGGACTTGGTATGAATGAGGACTTACTGGCATTCTGAGCAGGCTAGCTGTGGGCCTGGAGAGCTTGCTCAGCCAAACACACAGTTGTGTGGGCAATCGTTTTCCCAAATATGGTGTGCAGCAGAGCCTCCAAGGACAGTGTCTCAGAACAGGCCTCCTCCTCAGCACAGAGAGTTGAGGTGCCAGGACTCTGTGCCCTGGGGCAGGGACTAGGAGCAGCAAGGGCTAAACAGGTTTCCTGAGCGAGGTCATATTTTGTTCCTGGGCAGGCACTGGGACAGCAGGACTGGGGGAGGTGCAAGGGCTGGTCCCCTCAGAGCTGGACTGGGTGTGGAGACAGCAAAGCGTCACATCCCCAGAAAGTGCTTCTGGAGCTCAGTGTACACCAGGTGTGTGAGGGTGGATATGAGTACACATGAGATGTGCCCCTGCTCACTCTCCATGGTGCGACTGCCACTCCCTGTCTCCTCCATGCTGCTTCCTGGGGCCACAGGGAGCAAATGTTACTCTCTTGGTACATGTGTGTGCACACACACACTCACACATACACAGTGCACAGAAACATGTCCTGGGCCCTCTGGAATGTGCACTGACTAGCAACTGCTCCTCTCTCTCCTGAGGCTTCTGAGGATCCAAGCTCCATTTCGAAAATAAACCCGTTTGCTATCTCTTCTGCTTATAAAACCAGTGGAGCATGTCATGGGCAAAGACAGGTTCAGATGGCCACAGGCTGTCTAAGGCCCCAAAGCCTCCATGCATCTGCCCTGATGGCTTGTACTGGATCCAGAAGATACATGAAGCTCAGCTTAATTTGGGCTTATGGAAATGAGGATTTTAGAATTCAAGTTGCTTACCTGATTGTCTTCCCAGTGAGCTCTGCACCATCTTAACCCCAAACAACATTTCAAGACATTATAGTCAAGAATAGGTGGCCAATCCATATATAAGTAACTGATTTTGGCTGGGTGTAGTGGCTCATGTCTGTAATCCCAGCACTTTAGAAGTTTGAGGCGGGTAGAATTACAACGTCAGGAGTTCAAGACTAGCATGGCCAAGATGGTGAAACCGCGTCTCTACTAAAAATACAAAAATTAGCCGGGCTTGGTGGCAGGTGCCTGTAATCCCAGCTACTCGGGAGACTGAGGCAGAGAATTGCTTGAACCAGGGAGGTGGAGGTTGCAGTGAGCCAAGATCGTGCCACTGCACTCCAGCCTGGGTAAAAGAGTGAGACTCCATCTCAAAAAAAAAAAAAAAAAAAAAGTAAATGATTTTCAACATAGACACCAACACACTTTAATGGGGAAGGAATAGTCTTTTCAACAATTGTGCTGAGGTAAGTGGATAATTACATGCAAAAGAAAAAAGCTGGATTGCTATCTCACATTGTATACAAAAATGAACTCAAAATGGATTAAAAACCTAAAGGTAAGAGCTAAAACTAACTCTCAGAAGGAAAGAGAGGTATAAACTTCATGTCTTTGGATTAGGCAATGGTTTCTTAGACGTGAGATCTATAGCGTAAGCAAGCAATGAAAAACAAATTGTAATCCCAGCACTTTGGAGGCCAAGGCAGGTGGATCACCTGAGGCCAGGAGTTCGAGATCAGCCTGGCCAACATGGTGAAACCCCGTCTCTAATAAAAATACAAAAATTAGCTGGGCGTGGTGGTGCACACCTGTAATCCCAGCTACTTGGGGGGCTGAGGCAGGAGAATCACTCGAACCTGGGAGCGGGAGGCTGCAGTGAGCCGGGATCACACCACTGCACTCCAGCCTGGGCGACAGAGTGAGACTCTGTTTCAAAAAACAAAAATAAAAAACGTTTGTGGTTTTTTTGTTTTTTTGAGATGGAGTCTCACTCTGTCGCCCAGGCTGGAGTGCAGTGGCGCCATCTCGGCTCACTGCAAGCTCTGCTTCCCGGGTTCACACCATTCTCCTGCCTCAGCCTCCCGATTAGCTGGGACTACAGGCACCCGCCACAACGCCTGGCTAATTTTTTGTATTTTTTTTTTTGGTAGAGACGGGGTTTCACCATATTAGCCAGGATGGTCTCGATCTCCTGACCTTGTGATCCTCCCATCTCAGCCTCCCAAAGTGCTAGGACTACAGGCATGAGCCACCGCGCCCGGCCAAAACATTTGTGTTTTAAAGGATACTATCAAGAAACTAAAAAGACAACTCAAAGAATGGGGGGAAATATTTATAAATTATATAGAAGGGCCTATTATCCAGAATATATATAGAACACTCACAAATCAACAATAAAAAGACAAATAACCAAATTGTTAAATGGGCAAAGGATCTGAACAGACATTTCTCCAAAGATATCCAAATGTTCGATAAGCACATGAAAAGATACTCAACATCATTAATCATCAGAGAAATGCAAATCACAACTACAATGAGATACCACTTTATACCCACTGGGTTGGTTATAATAAAAAAGAAAATAACGAGGGTAGGCAAAGATGTAGAGAAATTAAAGCTCGTATATATTAGTGGTGGGGATGTAAAATGACACAACTACTGCAGAAGACAATTTGGTAGTTCCTCAAAAAGTTAAACATAGAGTTACATATGACCCAGCAATTCCACCCCTAGGTATATAACTAAGAGAATTAAAAACATATGTCTACCCAGGCTGGGCATGAGAGGCTGAAGCGGGCAGACCACCTGAGGTCAGGAGGTCATCTGGCCAACATAGTGAAACCCTTTCTCTACAATAAGTACAAAACTAAGCTGGGTGTGGTGGCGGGCCCCTATAATCCCAGCTACTAGGGAGGCTGAGGATGGAGAATCGCTTGAACCCAGGAGGTGGAGGTTGCAGGGAGCCAAGATCGCGCCACTGCACTCCAGCGTGGGGGACAGAGCAAGACTCTATTTCAAAAAATAAATAAAATATAGAATAAAATAAAATACAACAATACCATCAGTTGAGCACTATTGATGCCTATGTGCCAGGGACCATTCTAAGTACTTAAATCTAAGTACTTAAACCCTCCAGATGATACCTATGCCACTCAGTGATCATTATAATACAGATCCAGTCTACACGGAAGGAGCTATTCAGGACAGTCAATTCACTAGCCCAACTGCAATTTGGTTTCTGCCAAACAGAACCGCTTTATATTAATAAATTTCATTTTGAATGTTGTGTCTTTTATGCTTTTATGTTTAATTTGTGGATGTTTTGATTTTATATGTGTAATGATAAGCACAAGGAATTTATGTCTAATTTAAAGTTACAAATATTTAAATAATATAATAACTTTGATGAACTCTAAGTGTCGGTGAGAACATTTTACCCTTGAAATACACACTTCAAGAAATGCTGGTCTCTGTGGATGCTCAAGGACTAACTTCAAGGCCCAGCTCTACGAATGCTGGTGCTGGCTGTGTGTTTGTGCATCTGTATGTCTTAGATTTGCCAGTTCCTCACACCACCGTCTGGCATTCGTCTATACATCCTGACCCTTGCCCCTCCAGTTTCCCCATACTAGCCGGGACAACACTTCCTGCACAGAGAGAATGGTTACTGATTCAGTGACCTTAAGCTGGAATTTTCCAATCACAAGACACATGAGATAAAAGCAAGACATATCACAAGGGGATGGCTGGCTGGTCTGCAGAGGAGGCAGACACACAGGAAGGGCTAAGACAGGTAAGTGAGCCTAGGTCATGCCCTGTGCCCGGGTCACACTGCAGGCCTGTCACACCACGGTCCCAGTGGTCATGGGAGACAGAGACTGTTCCTCCCCAATGTATTCTATCTAAATTCCTCCATTTAACATTTGAAAACTCCACCTAATGTGCTCAGAAGCTATTTCTGGGCCTACAAGAGAATTTCCTATATGCGTTTGATTAACAAGCAATGTGCCTGACATTCCTGGGCTTGTAAGTAGTGGAACAGGACTTGAAACTAGGTCTGCTCCAAGCCCAGTCCGCAACACCACCCAATGCTGGTGCTCTTCCTATGCTGGATGAGAACCCTAGAGGGACCTGAACCAAAGCAAGGGCATAGGATGAGTGGAAAGAAGGTCCCAAACACATGGGATCTTCTTTTCAGCTGATGGAACATGGGTCCAACTGAAGGAGGCTTTTAATAAGAAGTTCCCATTTTCCACCTATCAGATGAGCAAATATCCAAAAGTTCGCTAATACCATCAGTTGGCAAGGCTAAGAAACAAGGACATTCCTGGTGGAGTGTAAATGGGCAATAATCTGTGAATATTCTATATTAGTCTGTCCTTTTGCTCAGCAATTTTGCTTCTGGGAGTTTACTGAACAGAGATAGTTATGCAGAACTAAAAGACCACATACACAAGGTTATTTATGAACACATGGGCCCTAGCACCCATTAAATACTGGGCTGATTAAGTAAACTAAGGTACATTCATACACTGGAACAATATGCAATAGAAAAAAAAAGAATGAGGCTGGGCGGGGTGGCTCAGGCCTATAATCCCAGCACTTTGGGAGCCCAAGGCAGGAGGATCTCTTGAGCCCAGGAGTTCAAGACTAGCCTGGGCAACACAGTGAGACCCCCATTTCTATAAAAAATAAAAATAAAAGAATGAAATAGCTCTGATATGAAAAGATCTTCTCCAAGACAAGATATAGAACAGTGTGTATATACTGCCTTTGTAGGGGAGAAAGTAATAAATAAGGAGTAAATTTTTAAAATCTTTTTTTTTTGAGATGGAGTCTTGCTCTGTCGCCCAAGCTCCGCCTCCTGGGGCCACGCCATTCTCCTGCCTCAGCCTCCAGAGTAGCTGAGACTACAGGTGCCTGCCACCATGCCCAGCTAATTTTTTGTATTTTTAGTAGAGACAGGGTTTCACTGTGTTAGCCAGAATGGTCTTGATCTCCTGACCTTGTGATCCGCCCATCTTGGCCTCCTGAAGTGCTAGGATTACAGGCGTGAGCCACTGCACCCAGCTAAAAATCTTTATACTGGTATTTGTTGTAGATTAATTTAGAAATTTGGAAGAATATACAGGAAATTAATTATTATGGTTGTAGGGGTGGGAGGAAAGAACAGGGTAGAGGGAGAACAGGAATGGGAAAGGCTTTCACTGTATATGTTTTAGACTTTTTTTAACCATAAAAAGATTACGCAAAAAAATTTTTTTTTTTTTGGAGACAGAGTCTTGCTCTGTCACCCAGGCTGGAGTGCAGTGGCGCAGTCTCGGCTCACTGCAAACTCCACCTCCCTGGTTCATGCCATTCTCCTGCCTTAGCCTCCCATGTAGCTGGGACTATAGGCGCCCGCCACCATGCCCGTCTAATTTTTTGTATTTTTAGTAGAGACGGGGTTTCACCATGTTAGTCAGTATGGTCTCGATCTCCTGACCTCGTCCTGCCTGCCTTGGCCTCCCAAAGTGCTGGGATTACAAGCATGAGCCACCACACCTGGCTGCAAAAATTTTTTGAAAGGTTGTGTGAAGAAGGCTTTGCCCAGCTCTCTCTCTAGCCAAGTTCATCTGCCCCACATACTCTTCCACACATCTGTCTGTCCCCAGCTGTCCACCACCTCCTGCATGCAGCACTCAGGTCCTGTGTCCCCCAGGAGGTCTTCTGTGAAGTCACACCCTTATGCATTATGTTTCATCTATTTGTTGGAAGTTTTAAATGTGCTCTGACCTATTAGTTTCCTTCGTTCTAGATGAAGACAACAATATTTTACACTGTGCCTTATAGAGACTAAGTAACTTGGTTTGTTGTTGTTGTTTGTTTTTAGTTTTAGTTTTTTTTTTTTTTAATTTAGAGGTGGGATCTTGCTACATTGCCCAGGCTGGCCTTGAACTCCTGGGCTCAAGCAATCCTCCTGCCGCAACCTCCCAAGTGCTGGGATTTCAGGCATGAACCGCACCCAGCCCTGTCACCAGGGCAGAGCTGGAGCCCAAACCAGCTCTAAGCTGTTCTAAGTCCACTTTCTCCACTATGCCTGTATTGCCTGCTACAGCTCCCAGTGATTCCAGTCCCTGGAGAAGTCGATGTCTCCCTTGGCTTTCTTTAATTACTAATAGAGTTCAGTAATAGGCAATCACATGCCATAGGAAGAAAGGGAGGAGGAGAGGAAAGAAAGGAGGGAGGAGAGAAAATGGGAAGGAGTTGGGGCAGGGTACTCACTCTTGCAGAGACCGGTCTGAGTCCTCAGCATTTGCTGTGCCCAGGTCTGAGTCGTAGGACATGGGCTCCTCGCAATGGTCTGGACTCTTGGAGCCATTCTCTTGGAGTAAGCAGCTATCAGAGTTTAGGCTGCAGGACAGCTGGGATGAACTGGCCGTGTCCAGGCTGAGGGAGGAGGCAGTCAGCTTCTGGTTCCTCCGGATCTTATGGCCCGAGTGATGGACTTCGATGTCCTCAGAGCCTGAGGAATGGGAAATGGAATCCAGAGACTCCTTCCGCTGTAGTTCTGCACCAGAGGTAGAGAGAGGGTCCAGCTCAGAGAGCGGGCAAAGCCCAGACAGGGCCAGTGGGGTTAGCGTCCATTCATTTAAGATGGCAGACTTGTAGGAGAGTTCGAAGGACAAGGACGTGAGGCCCTGCAGGAAGCTAAGGAGGAACTCGCCCTCCTCGGCATCCCGGAGCAGGGCGGTGGGCTGGTAGTACTCGCGCAGGCGGGCCTGCTCCTGCAGCAGCAGCTTCAGATAGCACTCCATCAGGCCGTCGTTCAGGGCCAGCCGCAGCCATGCCCGGCAGCGGCCCACATCTGTGTTAACAAACGTCAGGTGCTCCAACTCCGAGATGATGTGTCTGGGAAGGGAGAACAGACATGTTTCAAGAAACCGCCCCAAATCACAGAGATGTGCTTTTATCCACTGGTTAGCAGGAACCAGGAATAACCACTGCAAATAGATAAAGGCATGCAAAAATATTTGGTAATAGTGTTTTAGGCCAGATGTGGTGGCTCACGCCTGTAATCCCAACACTTGGGAGGCCAAGGCAGGTGGATCACTGGAGCTCAGGAGTCCGAGACCAGCCTGGGCAACAGGACGAAACTCCATCTCTGCAACAACAACAACAACATAGCCAGATGTGGTGGCTTGCAGATGTAGTCCAAGCTACCCCGCCACTCAGAAGGTTGAGGTGGGAGGATAGCTTGAGTCTGGGAAGCAGAGGTTGCAGTGAGCCAAGATTGCACCACTGCACTCCAGCCTAGGATATATATATATAGTTTTAAAGGAAAAGTGTTTAAAGGAAATATTAAGCTATAACCCCCAACCTTCTGAGATTGGAATCGTGAAAGATAATTTCCATGTTCATTCCAACTACCACTGGGCCCCTGACATCATCTGCTCATCCAAGGCATGCTGTCAGAGCTCCCTAAGTGCAAAGTCCTTGCAGCAGTGAAGATGCAGGGTAAAGACATGGTCCCTGCCCTCAGGCACAAGGGACTGATGAAAAAAGGCATAAAGGGCAGGAAATCAACAACCCTGTAAGAGGACTGGGGAGAGCTCCAATTACAGCATGTGGCGGAAGAGTGGGTAGTTTGGTTGCAAGGCCAGGAAAGAGAGAGTCTTGAATATCAAACCAATAAGGCAACACGGGGCAATGGCTCCACACCCAGCCATGCACCAGAATCCCCTGGGGAACTTGAGCAGGATACAAGTTCTGGGGCCCCAACCTAGTGAATCAGTCTGCAGGCTGGCATCTGGGAGCCTGTGGGTTACAGATCTTTGTTTAGAAAAGTGACTTGACTACAATCATGCAGACTGTAGGGTAGATGTTCTGCATAAGGAGATCAGACCCCAGGTGTACCAGACTCAGTCCCAGAATGCCTCGGTCTGATGTACATGCCCCTCCTCTGAGCTAGCACAGTCCCTAGCGTGGGTTTATCTCCCCCATGGGAATGCAGACCGCATTCTACTAGGCTCAGTGAGTAAGCTCCAGGGAGCTTCACCTCAGTAAATGTTGACCAGATGACGGACTCAAGGAAAGACAGAGTGAGGTACGGGGGACAAATAGAAAGCCAGTGTCACCCAGGAAAGAAGTAAAAACGTGAGACAGGGCAGTGGCAGTCAGCATGGAAAGGAAGATCAGAGACTGACAAGGCTTCTTTGGGCTGAAGGTGACATTTAGTAGTCCTTAGAGGCACAGTGCCAGCTACTTGCTCAAAAGTCCAGACACAAGAGATAAGTGTCTCAGGGTGAATATTCATATGCTCTTCCTGATTCCACTCTTTAATAAAAATAACCCCATACCTCCTTAAGAGATAACATTTATGGCCGGGTGCGGTGGCTCACGCCTATAATCCCAGCACTTTCGAGGCCGAGGTGGGCAGATCACAAGGTCAGGAGTTCAAGACCAGCCTGATCAACATAGTGAAACCCGTCTCTACTAAAAATTAAAAAATTAGCTGGGCATGGTGGTGCGTGCCTGTAATCCCAGCCACTCAGGAGGCTGAGGCAGGAGAATTGCTTCAACCTGGGAGGCAGAGGTGCCAGTGAGCCGAGATCGCGCCATTGCACTCCAGCCTGGGTGACAGAGCGAAACTCCGTCCCAAAAAAAAAAAAAAAAAAAAAACAGATTTACAACTCAGATGTTCGAATAATCTAAGGCAGGGTCAGCAAACATTTTCTGTAAAGGGCCAGATAGTAAATACTTCAGGCTTTGCAGGCCACACAACCTCTGTTGTAACTATGTAACTCTGCCCCGGTGTGGCAAAAAAGGCTGTTCCTGCTAAAGGCGACCAGTCCCAGGGCTCAAAGCAACCACAGGCTCTTGCCTGAGTGCTGAGGGTCTCAAGATCTGCTGGCACGCTGGCTGGGAAGCTTGATCTAGAGATAAGCCTCTCTAGAAAACACTTTCAACCCCTACCTCACCCTATCTCTAGGCTAGAACACAGGGCACCTCTGTTGGCTTCCTGAACAGCTGGGGAGGAAAAGCTAAGTGTCCCATACTCTGCTGCTCCTCCCCAAAGCAAAACCTCTCCAGCTAAATCTCACTTGTGGGTGACAGCTTTCAGGAGGGGCCAGAAGACAGGCTGGGGCAGAGGCTTCTGGTGGGCACTTTTCTTCCTTTTTCCTCCAGCCTCAGCTCGGATGTGCTTGGCGTGCAGGCCATGGATAAACACAGCCTCCAGGGCGCTGCACATGGTGTTGGCATCTCCATCTTCACTAGTGACCACTGTGTCCAGGGACACGTACTGCTTCTGCAAGGCCTTCACGGATCCCACCAGCTTCTTCTTGATGACCTAGGCAGCATCACACAGAACACAGGCCTTTAGCGGAAAATGCTATGGAGAGTCCCTGGAGTGTAATCCTTTGCCTGATGCCAAATACATGTGCAACCACATGCACACACATCTATGGGTGTGTCTGTAGATTTCTTCTGTAAAATTAGCACATTGTTAACTATAGCAAAGAAAGATAAAGCATAGAGAAGAAAAGGAAAATCACACACTACCCAGAGATAATCACTGCTATTGTTTTGCATGTCCTTCAGTGCAGACACTTTGTTTTTTAGACCAAACTTAAGTGAACTTAGAGTCACATAATCTTGTGTTTAAATATTGGCCCCATCATAGCTGCAGTGATGGGAGGTTGGGTAAATCCATCTAGAACAAGGGTGGGGCTTCCCACCTTTTTCACATGGACAAGTTTCTGTAGAGAATCAATAAGCCAAGAGGCAAAAACAAACAAACAAAAAACACCCACACTGCTTTAGAGTAATAAAAACATGAGGAGAACAGGAGCGTGGTTTATGTTAAGAAAGATCCTAGGCTGGGCGTGGTGGCTCAAACCCGTAATCCTAGAACTTTGGGAGGTCAGAGGCAGGAGGACTGCTTGAGTCCAGGACTTCAAGGCTGCAGTGAACTATGATCACACCACTGTACTCCAGCCTGGGCAACACAGCAAGACCTTGTCTCAAAAAAAGAAAGAAAAAAAAAAAAAAGAAAGATCCTGGGCCTGGAAGCCAGAGGACTAGGCTCAGTCCTAGCTGTCAGTAACCAGACGGGCCTCCTTAGACCTTCCACTTAACTTCTTTGAGCCCCAATTTCCTCATCTGTTAAAGTGGAAATAATACTTTCTGATATATAGTAATATGAGGATTCTCCTGAGGACAGGACTACCTTTTTTTTTTTTTTTTCAGGGAAGTGGTTTCTGGTAAAAACCAGAACGCCTACTAGATAAATTCTAAAAAGAGGCTGGGTGCGGTGGCTCACGCCTGTAATCCCAACACTTTGGGAGGCCAAGGCAGGTGGATCACTTGAGGTGAGGAGTTTGAGATCAGCCTGGCAAACATGGTGAAACCCTGTCTCTACTAAAAATGCAAAAATTAGCCAGGTGTGGTGATGAGCGCCTGTAATCCCAGCTACTTAGGAGGCTGAGGCAGGAGAATCACTTAAACCCGGGAGGCGGAGGTTGTAGTGAGCCAAAATCGTACCACTACACTACAGCCTGGGTGGCAGAGTGAGACTCCATCTCAAAAAAAAAAAAAAAATTTATATATATATATATATATATATATATGTATATATATAAGCTAAGTGTGGCACTAAGACTAGTGTTTTATTCATCCTTGTGTCAACACTTGGCACTGTGCCTGGCACATAGAAATAATAAATGTTTGTTAAATGAAGACACCACAAAATGTACATAGTCTTTTGGAAATATACAGTAAAAACTGAGCATAATTATAAGTATGTGAAAATCACGTAAGTGTTTGGAAAAGGACTGGAAGGGATTAAAGAAAAACTGGTTTGAATTGTTGGGTGATAGGATTATGGATACATATTTTAATCTTTTATTTTGATTTCAGTCAAAACTATGTTAACATTCTTTGAAAAGTTAAATTTGAAAAAATATAACAGCTTTAATGAGATATAATTCATATACCATAAAATACACCCATTTAAAGTGTACAGTTCAATTGCTTCTAGTCTATTAACACAATTGTGCAACCATCATCACTATCTAATTTTAGAAGATTTTTCTGGCTGGGCATGGTGGTTCACGTCTGTAATCCCAGCACTTCAGGAGGCCAAGACAAGTGGATCACCTGAGGTCAGGAGTTCGAGATCAGCCTGGCCAACATGGTGAAACCCTGTCTCTACTAAAAATACAAAAATTAGCCAGGCGTGGTGGTGTGCACCCATAATCCCAGCTACTTGGGAGGCTGAGGCATGAGAATCGCTTGAACTTGGGAGGTGGAGTTCGTGGTGAGTCAAGATTGTGCCACTGCACTCCAGCCTGGGCGGCAGAGTGAGACTCAAAAAAAAAAGAAAAAGAAAAGAAAAAGAAAAAAGATTTTCATCACCCCAAAAAGAAATACTGATATATTAGTGATTGCCAGGGGCTGGGAGAAAGGGGAATAGGAAGTGAATGAAGTCACTAACCTATTTTCTGTTTCTGTGGTTTTTCGTATTTTGTACATCTCACATGAATAGATATGAACACAACATATGACCCTTTGAATCTGACTTCTTTCACTTAGCATAATATTTTCCACCATGTTGTAGCATGTATCAGGACTTCATCCCTTTTTATTGCCAGAATTTTACCACATTTTATTCATCCATTCATCAGTTAATAGACATTTGGGTTGTTTCTACTCTTTTGCTATTATCAATAATGCTGCTATGAACATCCATGTACAAGTTTTTGAGTGGACTTATATTTTTAGTTCTCTTGGGTATATATCTAGGAGTGGAATTGTATACATAATTCTATGTTTAACTTATCAAGGAACTGCCAAACTATTTGCCAAAGTGGCTGCACTATTTTACATTCCCACCAGCAATATCTGAGTTCCAACCTCTCCACATTTTTGCCAACACTAGTTGTTGGTTTTTTTTATTACAGCCATCCTAGGGGGTGTGAAGTAGTATCTCACTGTGGTTTCGATGTGCATTTCCCTGATGTCTAATGATAATGAGCATCTTTCCTGGCCATGTATGTATCTTCTTTGGAGAAGTGTCTATTCAAATCCTTCACCCATTTTATAACTGGATTATTTGTCTCTTTATTGTTGAGTTATAAGTGTTCTTTATATGTTCTGGATACTAGACCCTTATCAGATATTTGATTTGCAAATATTTTCTCCCATTCTGTGGGTTGTCTTTTCATTTTCTCGATAGTATCCTTTGAAGCTCAAAAGTTTTTAATCTTGAAATAGTTTAATTTTAAATGTTCTTTTAAATGCAAGATGTTATTAGTATATTATATTTAAAAAGCACATACACACTTCGTTCAACTGAGCACCTACTAGGTGTTGGGTTAGGGTATACAGGGAGAAGTAAGGCATACCCTCAAGAAACGCATACCCTCATGGAGTCAGTTTGTGCAGCTGCTGTTAGAAGGCTGAGTTGGCCAGGGTTCTGCCCTAGCTCTGAAGGGTCCTGGGGTGGGATTCGGCCAGGGGTGGGAGAGTGGGGGTGCAGAGGGGAGGGAAGAGCCTCTGCATGAAAGCCAGCTGGGAAACAGGTGGAACTGGACTCTCCTGTGGCCAGGACGGGGAAAGGCACATCTCTGAGGGCTATAGTTTCTTTCAAGCAGAGAGTTCTCTGAGCTGGGAAGCAGCAGTAGGGAGGAAAGGGAAATCCTGGCTTCTCCCCGAAAGCCACCTCAGGATGCTGCTAAGGGACCAGCCCCAAAGCTACCTGACTTCCTGCCTTTCCAAGGGAACAGAGAGCTCCATCCAGAGTACCCAAGACAGCCCAGGAGGGTGCAAAGGGCTCTCCAAGAAAAGGTCCTAGGGGGCTCCAGTGAACTGCTCACAAATAATTACATTTAGAATATCCTAGAAAATGGTAAGTGTTCAGATCCATGTAAGTTACCAATTTATCCCCATTACTAAAACAACAAACCAGTGCCTGGGAATACCTGTTTCCCACCAATTCAGGGCTTTGGCCAGACTGTGACCAAATCATGGCCTAAGGGCTGAATGGAAATCCTTGGTCTTCAGGTTACTGATCTTAAATTCCCACTGCTTTTTGTAAATCTCCATCTTATCACCAATAAGGTGATCTAGAAAGGACAGGGTCTTCTTGGAGCCTGCTTGTGCTGTAACTTCTTCTCAGCCTGGCCTCTCTTGCAGGACAGTGCCCTTCATTTCGAAGTGAGCCAAGCAGATGAAACGACCGACCCCTGCACCCCTTCCCCACCCTTGATCCTCCCTCGCCCACCTACCGGGATGGCAGCCTGGGGGTCCAGTCCATTCTCCACCGAGAGCATCTCCACTCATGCAGCTGCTCCCTCGGAGAATCACATGGCACCTGAAGAGACAGATGGCAGCCAGATGAACGGGCAGGCAACTATCCCCCAGCCAGAGTCCTTTCCCAGCAAGCAGCAGGAAGTCAGCCTCTCTTACTCAAACCACAGCCGAAAGGCCTTTGAAGAGCACAAAAGTTAAAACTGATAATGGATTTGAAGGAAGGAAGCGAGGAAGGAAAGTCCAGGAGGCTCAGTCCTTGGGAGGCAAGGAGTCCTGGGTGCCGGGGGTGGGTCCACCCCAAGGAGTGGGTGGTAAGGGCGCTTCACATCAAATGCTGCCCAGAAAGCCAGGGCTCTGTAGGATCGAAACCTGTAGGCAGGGAATGACAGGCTGATTCGGATACGGAGCTGCGGGTTCGAGGGGAAGGCTGCAGCTGAAAGTGGCAGGAACCCACTGGGACAAGGAAGCAGGGGCTCACATTCAGGGGCTGGGTCCTGCAACACCCTGCCCCCACCCCTCACTCCTTGTTCCAGTCCAACGTCTGCCAGCTCAGCAGTAAAAAGTACAACGGTAATGGCTTCAAAAGGGAAGGGCTCCCTTGCTACACTTCTGCTTCTCAACAGGGCTTTGAGGGTCTGGTGTGAGCAGCACAGACAGGGACTTGTCTAATCAGGACAACCACAAGGTCTCATCGCAATTTGCCACTAACCAGGCAGGCATGCGGAGACCTCTCAGATGGAGAATGTGTAAACGCCTGTCACGGGGCCTGATATGTATCTGTACCTGATACGTTGTACCTGGTATCTGTCATCCCAGTGGATGTGGCCACCTAAACCTACAGACCAAGAATGTCATCGCCTAAATGAGTATGCAGGAAGAGTTGAAGTCAGTGAGTGGTTAAATCCCTCAGGGCTGCCAGATTCCTCCTGGGAGTGGGTGGGGTAGGGTGGGGTAGGGCCTGAGCCTGAGGGGGCTGCTGGCTGGCTTGGCCCCACCCCAGAAACTTGGACAGACCTGGGCTAGGCAGGCACATTCACACGTAAACAAATCTCTAGTGAACGCCCAGCTGAGCATCAGGGGAACGCTGGGGAAGGTGATATCACAGCTGCCTCGGCTCTCAAACAATCACCGCACAAAGAAGTTAACAAAACCAAGAAAAGTTAAATGGGCTCGATTCTCTTTACATATATTGCCTAATTTATAGTCCCCCTAAGCACCCTAGGAGTGCTGTTTTATTGTCTCCACCTGACAGATAAGGAAATGGCAGCTGACCCAGGTCAAGAACATTCCTGAGGTCCCAGGGCTGATAAGCGGCCTGACTCTACCACCAGCCTCCAGAAGGAGGTCAACCCCAGCCCTAGGAAAACCAGATTGCTAAGTGAGTGCTGTAAACCAAAACTAAAATTCTAAGCCCCCAAACTGCCTGAATGGGCCCCCCTTGGCCAAAGGGATTTTGAAAAAACCTAAAAACTGAGTTCAGGCCATGACAGGAAGTGGGGCGTGGGCCATGCCTCATCCTAGCCTCTCCCTTTTGGAGCTTAGACACAACTGAGCAGCATTAACATTAAAACAGACTAAGACTGACAGAGCAGACTCTCAGCAATTAAGGTACCAACTCCAACCTGACTCTGGTCTAACATCACATGGGAGATAACAGGCCCTAAAGGAAATCAAAGTATTTTACCACCAAGTATATTTCTTTGACATATTTTGGAATGGCCCTGCAAAGCCATCTCCTGTGGGGAAAATTTATATCCTGCAGAGATTCCCTTCCCTTTCTCGGCCTTTTCCTGATCTAGGAGAGATTTAACTAAGAGTCTGACACCTTAGAAACATTTACCATCTATTCTCTTGAAGGCTTCACCTACATAACATGAACCTTGGCTTCCACAACCCACCTTATCTTAACCCCAAGCTTTTCTTTCTGCTGACTTTAACTCTTTAGGCAAAGTTCAACTCTTTCAACCAATTGCCAATCAGGAAATCTTTTAATCCACTTTACCCTGCCCCCACCAATGTATACCTTACATGTATTAATTTACGTCTTTGCTTGTAACTTGGATAAAAATCAAGCTGTAACCCAATCACCTTGGGCACATGTTCTCAGGGCCTCCCAGGACTATGTCACGGGTCATGGTCCTCACATTTGGCTCAGAATAAACCTCTTCCAATATTTAACGGAGTTTGGCTTTTTCATCAACAGTGCCATCACCTCAGAGCTAGGATTCCAGGGGTAGTCTGGGAAGACCCCTTCGCTGGAGGCTGGGAACAGGGGGTGCAGGGAAACATTAAGGCCAGTGTGGCGGGAAAGGTTTCCTGGACAGCGCTGGAGCAGCATGAGGTTTGGAAAGCAGACAGGCAGGCTGGCCCTAAATGGTGGAAGGTGCTCTGATTGGATCTCTGGCCTCTGGGGATAGCAGAGGGCAAACAGGACACAGGGAGTCAGGACCCAGAGCCAACCTCCCTAAGTCAGGTCCCTTAGGAGGAAGCAGGCGTGTGTGGAGGACGGTTCCTGCAGACCCAGTAACAGGCCAGGCGCTGCAGATGGCCAGAAGAGCCCTTAGTCCTGACTACAGCCCCATCTGACTGCCTCACCCTTCACCATGGTCTGCTCCCAGCTACCCAGGGATTCTCAGGGCCCTCCTCCGGAGACCAGTTCCCCATTCTGGCCACGGGGTGACAGGAAAAGGGGGTTGTATGCTATGGTGACTCTGCATCTAAGGTCACTTCCAGAAACAGGCCTGGTCTTGAGGTCAGGCTCTGTCAAGGCCACCGTTGTGCAGCTCAGCAGGCCACATCCAGCTTCTCTGGCTCCAAAACCCTGGGCTCCAATTCCAGTCCACAATTCCAGTGGTCTAAGGCCCTCAGGCCCACCCTTCAAGACAGAGCCCAAAGCCCCAAAGTTGCCCTTCCCTTGGCCAGCTACAGGGCGGGACCCTAAGGGCTTAAACCCAATAATTTGAATAATAGCCCAGGCCCATTAAGACCTCATTAACTAATTAACTGAGAATAATAGAGTATTCAGAGTATTCACTGGGAGGGACAGGCCATTGGTAAGTGGGTGCTCTGGCCAAGTAACCCTATGCTAAGAAAACAAAATAGGCCGGGTGCCGTAGGCCAGCTGCTGTGGCCCATACCTGTAATCCCAGCACTTTGGGAGGCTGAGGCAGGAGGATCACTTGAGGTCAAATTAGCTGGGCATGGTGGCCCATGCCTGTAATACCAGCTACTCGGGAGGCTGACGCAAGAGAACTGCTTGAACCCAGGAGGCGGAGGTTGCAGTGAGTCGAGATTGTGCCACTGCACTCCAGCCTGGGCAGCAAAGCAAGAATAAATAAATAAATAATTTATTTCTCTAAATAAATAAATAATAAAATAAACTGAAGCTAAGAGAGACAGGGCAAGACAAGAGAAGGGTCACTTGGCCTAAAACAGAGTCAGAAATGCCACAAAATGACTGACAAGAGCTCAGATAAATCCAGCAGAAGAGCCACTTGAAAATTCACAGGATAGGACTGAGCCTGTAGGGTTCCGGCCACAATGCAGGACACCTCTGTTTGTAGGCAGCCATAGCACCCCACCTATCCGTGTCTGTTCCATCATGCTCAGGGAGGCAGGGCTCAGATGGTCAGTGACATAAGAACTCACGGCGGGATCGGAAGGAGGCTTTGTGTCTCTTGACTGTGGGGACAGCACTGCGTCACTCACCCTGGTGGCCCAGACTCTGAATCTACCATCCTATGGAACTGGTTCCACTTTCTGTCCTCAAAATGCTCTTCATTGACACCAAGAACCAAAGTGAAGAGAGGCGTGGCTTCAAGGAGACCTACCTGAAGGGAGTAAGGCAAAGTTGGGCAACACTACCCAAGGGCCCTTGAACATGACCGGTGAAAGCTTAGCAGGGGAAAGGTGACCGGTGCCATTTAGGAAGTCCCAAACCACACCAAGTCTACTGCCACCCTATATATTGATTCACCCTCATATAGCTCTCCAGAGTGCAGAAAGCAGGCTTCTCTGATGTTCCTCTCTAACCTCATTTAATTCTTACAGCAATCCCGTGAGAGAGTAATTATCCCTGTTTTACAGAGGACAAAACTGAGGCTCAGTAGCAATGGGTCTCCGGTAAAGGACAGAACTCTCTGGTTTCCTCATCCCCACTCCTGTATCTTTCCCTGGACCAAAAGGCCTCAGGTCTTTGGCTCAAATTCAGGCAAACTATTATTTCTTCTTCAGAGGTACTTGGAAGCTCCATTTCATCACAGAAGGTCTAAAACCAACAAGAAACAGTTCTGTCAATCAGATTTATAGCCCCAACCAGCTGAGCCCAGGTCCTACCAATGCTCCTGAAGTCTCAGAGCTATACTTTCTTAAATGTTCCAACATAGTTAGGAAGGAACAGTTCCGGTTGGTTTCCTGCATTATACTACCTGGCCTTCTCTATACGTCCAATTTCACTTCCTCCAGAGATCAAGGAAGCAAAAAAAGAGAATGACTTGGATGAGACTTACATTAAAAGAAGAAAGGTATAACCTGGTTTCTCTACTCTCAAAACACTCCACCATCAGTGAACAGCAACCTCTTCTCTTGAGGGACTTCTCAGCCACTCCCCACGGCCTTCTGTCCACTGCCTGAATTGTGTAACTGGCTGTTCAGAGCCACAGCCTGGCTTTAAGCCATCCAACTGCTGTACCAATTGATGAGTCATGTTTTTTCAATTGGAAAAGAATGACAAAGTTATCCTCTGATTCAGAAAGGCAGCTGATCTTTCAGGCATGTGAGTGCTGACTGAGGAAACTGCACCCCTGTCCACCTGAGGAAAGCTGGATTTCTGTGATGGGTGAGGTGGTGGGGGTCGGAGTTTTGAAGCAATTAAATACCAGATGAAGGGTGAGAAACTTCTAGCTTGTGATTCCCAGACTCAGGGCTAGTGGATGAGGGCAGAATTGTGGAGTCAGTGAACACTGGCTATCTTTCTTTCCTCCCTCCTTCCTTCCATCCAATAACACCCATCTTCCCTATATTCTTGTCCCATATCCCAGAGGATTCTAACAAGGACCAAACTCTGAATGAAAACAGGACTGTTGCCTCACCCATTCACCAATGTATTTCTAGTACCTAGAACAGTGCTTGGCAAACACTGGTGCTCAAAAAATAAGCTGCTGAATGAATTGATTAATAAAAACAAGACACAGGGCAGGTATCTCGATTTCACCGAATGTGGGAAGTTGGGGTATAACAACTGTTAAGTGCTGGGGCAACTGTGGAGCTCCTGTCCTTAAGCCAAGCTGCCAATAAGGCTGAAAATGACTTAAATATACTGCATATTAATGGGAGGACATTGACGGTAAACAGTATTCACTTTTTCAAAGGAGTATGACTATAAATGGCAAGCAGAGACAATGTTCTTTGGGGCCCTTTAAAACTGCAATCAGCCAGACACCGTGGCTCACGCCTGTAATCAATCCCAGCACTTTGGGAGGCCAAGGTGGGTGGATCACCTGAGGTCGGGAGTTGGAGACCAGCCTCATCAACAGAGAAACCTCTATCTCTACTGAAAATACAAAACTAGCCAGGCATGGTGGTGTATGCCTGTAATCCCAGCTACTTGGGAGGCTGAGGCAGGAGAATCACTTGAACCTGGGAGGCAGATGTTGTGGTGAGCCGAGATCGTGCCACTGCACTCCAGCCTGGGCAACAAGAGTAAAACTCCATTGCAAAAAAAGAAAGAAAGAAAGAAAGAAAAACACTGCAATCAAATGGCTCACCCATCTGATGCCGGGTCCTCGGGATTCAGAGAAAATGTGTACCAAAAAGCCCCCCGGAAACTATAAACGCTGAGCATGAGACTTGGGTGCCTCTGGAACGTCCTTCTCCCTCAGCTGCTCTGAGATAACGTGGTTCCTGTGTTCATGGAACCCAAGTGGCCAAAAGTCAATGATCCAGCACTTGCAAGAAAAGAAAGCGATTCAAGAGCCTCTGTACCCACCTAGACCTCAGCCTCCCCAGGATCTACTCACTTATACTCTTCACAACAGGTAACACTGCCTCTGGCACCCATCATATCCCCTGAATTCAGCATCAGGATTGATCTGCCATCAGCTCTGGCAGGGAGAGGCCCTTACAAGTTCCTTACAGGAAAAGGAACATGAACAATGTTCTGTGACCACAGCCAACACCACGCAGAACTTCCCAGAGGCTCTCCAGGGCCAGAACACCAGCCAGAAGGAAGTGACAGCTTCCATCATTCTGTGCTAAGTGAGCTGAGTAAGTGGCCATCTCTCACCTTCCAGATATTTGAATGATACCTACCATTCCAGCAGCCAGCACAAGTCATTTAATATAAATGCCAGAAACACAGTCCCTGAGGACAGGTACAGGAGACCAGATGCCAGGAAAAACCCTGGCCCCACCCAAGAGTTGGGGAGAGCCCACTGTTCCTCCACCCTTATTTACCACCTGAGCCCCTACACCCGCCAATCATGCTGCTCAGTCTCTAACTGCGGGTCTGAGTGAGCACCTACATTTGGCTGTTGAGGGGCAGCTGGTGGAGTTGGCAGGAGACTCTGCACTAAAGTTCTCAGGTTGAATGGGAGTTGGGTCCAGGGAAGGAATGGATGCAGAGTTGGGGTGAAGAGTTGCGGTCGGTCAGCGGGGGTGAAAGGACATGGAGATGTCATTTTTAACAAGATTGGGTGAGGGTGGTAGGAAAGGAGGCAGCAAGAGTTAGGGATAGTTTGGCAAAGACTTAGGGATGGGGTGTCCTCAGTACGGCAGGAGACGCAAAGGAAGGTATACAGAGGGCTAGGAGACTAAGGACGAGAAGACACAGTTAAGACTTGGAATGAGGCTGAGATCGGAGTTATCCGGAAGAAAGCGGTGAGCTCAACAGGGCACTTACTTTGGGGGTGGGTCTTAGATGAGAAGGCAGAGCTAGAGTGTTTGGGATGAGCAGATCTTGGGGAGCTGGACAGGGGATGGGGGTGACTGGGATAAGAAAGCTGAGCCAGAGAAGGGGAAACCTGAATGGTGGGTCTTGGGGACGTGAGCGAGGAGCATCGGGATTACCAGAGGGGTCGGGAGAGACGATGAGGTGTGTCAGGGCGGGGCGAAGAGACGTGGCCGAGATCGGGGTTGGAACTAAGGTAAAGTGGGGTCACGAGTGAAGCTGCATTTAAGCAAGACCGCCGGTGAGGGAATGCGGGCGCGGGTTGGAGGCTGGACAGACGTGGGGCACGGGGCCACAGCGGCGGTGCAGGGGGAAGGCTGGGTGGGAGCGGGGCGGGGGCGGGCGCGGGCTGGGCAGAGCTGAGGGCTCTGAAGCCGGGCAGTCTCAGGGTAACCAGGCGCTGGGGATCGCGGAGGGAGCAGGAGGCCCACCGCCCGTTCGCGCCTCGGCCCCGCCGCCCTCCTCGCATCTTGACCCCCTAACTCACCAAGCGGAGCGAGGAGCGAGGCTGGGGGCGCTCCCGGCCGCAGCAGCTCCTCAGCACTCGGAGCAGACGATGCGGCCTCTTGGCCACTGACAACAGGAAGCGGCGCCCGCGGCCCCTGACGCCATCACGTTGGCTCGGCGCTCCGGCCCTGCCCCCGGCCCGCCGTGCCAATCGCGCGGCCCGAAGGAGCCTTGGGGCGGGGCCAGCTGCTCCCGGAAGTCCCTGGGCGCTGAGCCCCAGGGCAGATGCGAGGTGTAGGAGGCTGGGGAACCGGGAGCGCCTGCGGGGCGCAAATAGGCGAAGGCACCGGTGTCAGGGGGAACGCGTCCGTTACCGCCCGCCTCCCGCAGGTCTACGTCAAACTAGATCCTGGCTTCTGAGTTCCTGACCTCGTTTGGCCTCAGAACCATCTATGCAACATTGGGGCTGTCACTTCGCCTCCCTCAGTTGAAGAGTTCCCACTTGTGAGTGAGACTAACAACGCCTGCCCTATCTTTGCCTCCCCGAGGGCAGCAGTGCAGCCCGTGGGGCGGAGCCGGGACCCAAACTGGAGCCTCCGCCTTTCGCTTCAGGATAAACATAGCTGTTTTGACCATGCCTTATCCCAAGGGAATGCCTTGAGGTCCCCTTGGGCACTCTTCCGTGTGTAACTCGCCCATTAGCACCGCCTGGCACGAAGCTTAGGGGCCCGGTTATTCTCTTCTAGCCATGTAGAAGATTTCTTTTTTTTTTTTTTTTTTTTTGAGGCGGAGTCTTCACTCTGTCGCCCAGGCTGGAGTGCAGTGGCGCGATGGCTCACTGCAAGCTCCGCCTCCCGGGTCCGCGCCATTCTCCTGCCTCAGCCTCCCAAGTAGCTGGGACTACAGGCGCCCGCCACCGCGCCCGGCTAATTTTTTGTGTTTTAGTAGAGACGGGGTTTCACCGTGTTAGCCAGGATGGTCTCGATCTCCTGACCTCGTGATCCGCCCACCTCGGCCTCCCAAAGTGCAGGGATTACAGGCGTGAGCCACCGCGCCCGGCCTGCCATGTAGAAGATTTCTTTGTTCCTTTCTGTTTTTGTTTTTGAGACAGGGTCTCACTGTGTCGCCCAGACTGGAGTGCTGTGGCGGCTCACTACCTCCCACGTCAGCCTCCAAGTAGCTGGGACTACAGGCGTGCACCACCACGCCCAGCTAATTTTTTCATTTTTAAAAATTTACTGATTTTGTAGAGACGGGGTCTCACTGTGTTGCCTAGCCTGGTCTCCAACTCTTGGCCTCAGGCGATCCTCGTGACTCGGCCTCCCAAAGCGCCGGGATTACAGGCATGAACCACCACACCTGGCCTGTATGTCTCCTTTCTAACACAAAAGTGACATTGCTCTTTCAGATGAACTCGGGACAAAATGTCATCAGTGGTGACCACAGCTAGTGAAGAGCAGGGCAGGGAGTGTTGGCAGGGACCCATGCTCTGGACACTTTATACTTGCAGGCTCTGGTCAATTGGGAGCCTAGGGCCTGAGTGTGGATGAGGAGAGGTGCTGCTACATGCCAGTCCTAAGTAGGCACAGGGGTTGGCTGGGGAACGGACCAGTTCTTGGAAGCAAGCTTCACTGCCCTCGGCCTGGGCTTCCTGTGCTCTTTTGGCTTCTCTGGGTAGGAAGGTGTCCCTCCTATCTCTGCAAAGGTCAGAGTCCTGCTGTCTGCTTTCAAGTATAAAACCAGCACTTGGGAGTGTGACTCCAGACTGTATCAGGGCCACCCTTTCAGTAATTCTCTCTCCAGGATTGAGAACCTCCCCTTCTCAATTTTAGACTAGATGGGTCTGAGTGTGTTTAGTGCGGTTAATGGTTGAGCAGGAAGATTAGAAATAAGGACATAGACACAAACTACTCTCTTGGTATTAAACTCATTTTAAACAAAGTGGAAAGTAAGGGATTTAGTAGGGAAATCATTTCACCTTGGCAAAAGGATAGTATGCAACTGGCACAGCATGATCCTTGGTGGCTTGGCACAATCACTCCCTGTCCCCCATCAAGCACATAATGTCGGCCGGGCGCGGTGGCTCAAGCCTGTAATCCCAGCACTTTGGGAGGCCGAGACGGGCGGATCACAAGGTCAGGCGATCGAGACCATCCTGGCTAACACAGTGAAACCCCGTCTCTACTAAAAAATACAAAAAACTAGCTGGGCGAGGTGGCGGGCGCCTGTAGTCCCAGGTACTCGGGAAGCTGAGGCAGGAGAATGGCGTGAACCCAGGAGGCGGAGCTTGCAGTGAGCTGAGATCCGGCCACTGCACTCCAGCCTAGGCAAGAGAGCCAGACTCCGCCTCAAAAAAAAAAAAAAAAAAAAAAGCACATAATGTCCGTCAGTAATTCCACTGCATTTTTGTGCAGCGGCTGTGTGCTGGCGCTGTGGGGAACCCCTCGGTAATCTCTTGTCTGCTTTTTAGGAACCCCTATCTCCTCGTCTTCTCTTACTTCCCAAGCCACCTCGCTTCTGTGAAAGGTCTGCAGGCTTGTCTACCTCCTCTCAGCTTGCTCTGCATGCCTTGGGGAAGCTGCATAAAGCATGGATCATGAAGGAGGGGAGCGGAGAAGAGGGAAATGCATGTTTCCACAAATGGACCATGAGCCCACCAGGCAGACTCCAGATGGGGAAAAAAAAAACCCTCACATTATCATGTGACTTACACAAGAAAAAAGGTACCCGCAAAGGGCCAAGGGACCAGAGAGGAGAACTTGAGAGGTATCCTGGAGGAGGCGACTTTTGATGTGAGCTTTCTAGGTGAGTAAAGGGCATCACAGGTGAAGAGACTGGCTGGTAAGTGGCCAGCAGACAGGAATACAGGCTGAGCTCAGGGGAGGGTGCACCCAGAGGTGGGGAGGAAGGTAGGAAGTGGAAAAGGAGGCTGGGCGCGGTGGGTCATGCCTGTAATTCCAGCACTTTGGGTGACTGAGGCGGGTGGATCACTTGAGGTCAGGAGTTCAAGACCAGCCTGGCCAACATGGTGAAACCCATCTCTACTAAAAATACAAAAATTAGCCAGGTGTGGTGGTGTGCGCCTGTAGTCCCAGCTACTAGGGAGGCTGAGGTATGAGAATTGCTTGAACCCGGGAGGCGGAGATTGCAGTGAACCAAGATAGTGCCACTGCACTCCAGCCTGGGTGACAGAGTGAGATCCTGTCTCAAAATTTTTTTTAAATAATAATAATAAAATAAAAAATAAAAGCAAGTGAGAAAGGAAAGGGTAATGGGAGAGGGCCGGAATGGAAGGGGAGCTGAAGACAGACTGAGCAAGGCAGAGTTGGAGGCCAGTGCAGGAAGGGCTCAAAACATTTGCAAGGACGGTTCACATCCCACTGGTCTGTCAGCTTAGATTTAAAGCACTACCCAGAGTTACTCAAAGCCAGATAGGAGAACTACAAGCATCAGAATGCCCTGGGGATAGGTCCAAAATGCAGATTCCTAACCCCACACTAACCCTAAAGAGTCACTCTAGGATGAGGTCCAAGAATTTGGGCTTGACCCCACCTCTCTTGTCCCCTGCCCTCACCACTGGGGACCTAAAGGATAATAAAAGGGGGGAATCTCTGCCTTAAATAATCCCTTTTGGCAGTTACTTTCTGTTTTCAAACTTCAAGTCTGTCCTCCGGGACTAACCTAGGAGATGATGGGTAAGGGAATTAACATTTATGGAAAATGGAGGAACCCACATAGGCACCTGTGTTCACCTTATATTCCTTATCAGCCACCTGAAAGGTGTGTGCTACCATTATCTCCATTGTGTGGATGAGAAAATAGGTTTAAAAGAGGTTAAGTGGCCAGGCATGGTGGCTCATGCCTATAATCCCAGCACTTTGGGAGGCCGAGGTGGGTGGATCATGAGATCAAGAGATCCAGACCATCCTGGCCAACATGGTGAAACCCTGTCTCTACTAAAAATACAAATAATTAGCTGGGTGTGGTGGCACATGCCTGTAGTCCCAGCTACTCAGGAGGCTGAAGCAGGAGAATAGCTTGAACCCAGGAGGCAGAGGTTGCAGTGAGCCAAGATCACGCCACTGCACTCCAGCCTGGTGACAGAGCGAGACTTCGTCTCTAAAAAGATAAAATGAAAAACAAAAAAAAAAGAGGTTAAGTAACTTGTGGGGGGCCACAGCCACAGATCTAGTAAGTGCTAGAAGTAGGATTCTCACCTAGTTCTGATTCTAGTTGCAGCTTTGTTCAGTGGGTTTTAGAGCCAGAGCTGCTTAGGTCTGAATCTGACTCTACCCCATATTATTTGCTGGGACTTCCTTAAAACAGTGTGGGGCCCAGGGCAACCCAATGAGTATGGGGCTAAGACAGCTGCCACAGAGTCAGCATCTTTCACAGGCCCCTTGAGATAGCACTTAAGACAGAAATTTCTAAATTGAATTTTACTGATGTTCAGGAAAGAGAAGTCAGTCACAACGCCCCTTGGCCCTCAGCCCCAAGCAGAGAGCCCAGAGTGTGTGACCTCAGGCAAGTGCCAAAACCTCTCTGAGCCTCAGTTCCTCATCTGTAAATTGGGGCTAATGTCAGTTGATGTGAGGATCAAATATGATGCCATCCTGGCTGGGCACAGTGGCTCACGCCTGTAATCCCATAACTTTGGAAGGCTGAGGCGGGTGGATTGCTCGAGGCCAGGAGTTCGAAACCAGCCTGACCAACATGGTGAAACCCCATCTCTACCAAAGATACAAAAATTAGCCAGGCATGGTGGTGCATGCCTGTAGTCCCAGCTACTTGGGAGGCTGAGGCACAAGAATCGCTTGAACCCGGGAGGCGGAGGTTGCAGTGAGCTGAGATTGCGCTACTGCACTGCAGCCTACATGACAGAGTGAGACTCTGTTCCAAAACAACCACCACCAAAAAAAAAAAAAAGAAAAAAAGAAAAAGCTGATATCCTTAATGCAAGTTCTGGCCTGTAGTTAAGTGCTCAAAGATGAACAGCTGTTACTATTCCAGTTCTGGCTAATTTTCACCCTGCCAGTTGGGCAGGTCCTTGCCTTCCATTGCTCTTTTAAGCACTTGAATGAGAGCCTTTCTTGTCTGAACCCCAGATACATCCTTACTTGGCATCTGATTGAAATCATGAAACTAGCGTTAATGCACCCTCCTCTCTGGACCCTGGAATCACTGGTGTGCTCTTCAGTTTTGTTGCAGGAAGCTGTTTCTTTCCACTCTCTCTTTTTTAAAAATTTGGTTAAAAAGTGTTATTATACACATGGTTTACAATTCAATCAAATGAAGCGGAATGGGGATGAAACATAACGAAAAACAGCAGTACATTGTCCCCACCCTTCTGGGGGAGCAGGCTTTCAGCAGAATCTTCTGGTGCTTCTCCCTGCATCTCCTGCACGTCTCATTGTTTTTATTTTATTATTATTATTTTTTTTGAGACACAGTCTTGCTCTGTCACCCAGGCTGGAGTTCTGTGGCGCCATCTTGGCTCACTGCAATCTCCGCCTCCTGGATTCAAGTAATGCTCCTGCCTCAGCCTCCCTACTAGCTAGGATTACAGGCGCATGCCACCACGCCCAGCTAATTTTGTATTTTTAGTAGTCGCAGGGTTTCACCATGTTGTCAAGGCTGATCTCAAACTTCTGACCGCACATGATCCACCCGCCTTGGCCTCCCAAAGTGCTGGGATTACAGGCGTGAGCCACCGTGCCCAGCTGTCTCATAGTTTTAGACACTATCTATTGCCTTCCTAGTAAACCAGGCAAGGACTTCGCTCTTTTATACCCCAGCCCTGTCCATTCTTGAGGTTTGGTTATGCCACAATTTGTAGAAAATTAACAGTGTTTACAGAATTGTGACTATATAAATATTATTTACCACAGAGCTTAATAATGCGCTGTGAGGTCAGGCTCGGTGGCTCACGCCTATAATCCCAGCACTTTGGGAGGCCAAGGCAGGCGGATCACCTGAGGTCAGGAGTTCAAGACCAGCCTGGCCAACATGGAGAAACCCTGTCTCTACTGAAAATACAAAAATTAGCTGGGCGTGGTGGTGCCCCCCTGTAGTCCCAGCTACTCGGGAGGCTGAGGCAGAGAATGACTTGAACCTGGGAGGCGGAGGTTGCAGTGAGCCAAGATCATGCCACTGCACTCCAGCCTGGGCAACAGAGTGAGACTCCATCTCAAAATAAAATAAAATAAAAATAAAATACACTCTGATGATGGCTGCTTCCCCCAAGGGTGCCTCATGCTCTTTCCTTTTCTTTCAGTGTCATCTACCATTATCATGCCCTCGTTCTCCTCCAGTGCTCTGGCAGAGTGGGTGGGGCCCATGCCCGCAGTGCCCTCTCCGAGTTCTGTCCTCCATATGCTCAAGTTATCCCCTAAACTTGTCACATGTGGTCATCCCGGAATTTGCTTAACTGCTTCCTGGGTTGGGGCCTTTATTTCCTGGCTCCCTTCTCTTCTTGCTTAATTTCCCCTGCCTTTGCTGCAGCACATACTCAGTTAAGAATCCCTTTCTAACATTAAAAAAAGAAAAAGAAAATAGTTCTTGGACCTCCTCATGATAGAAGTTATATCTTTAGGCCAGGCATGGTGGCTCACATGTGTAATCCCAGCACTTTGGGAGGCTGAGGCAGGTGGATCACTTGAACTTAGGAGTTCAAGACCAGCCTGAGCAACATGGTAAAACCCTGTCTCTACAAAAAGTACAAAAATTAGCCAGGTGTGGTTGCATGTACCTGCAATCCCAGCTACTCAGGAAGCTGAGGGAGGAGAATCTCTTGAACCCAGGAGGCGGAGGTTGCAATGAGCTCTGATCATGCCACTGCACTCCAGCCTGGGCGACAGAGTGAGACCCTGTCTCAAAAAAAAGAAAAAAAAAAAAAGTTGTATCTGTAATATCCATTAACTGAAAATAAAAATAAAAATAAGGACCAAAAATTACCACGTGGACACACCTGCTTTTAAGTGAATTTGTGTGTTATTTATCACAGTCACATCTATGAACTTGTGAAAAAC
The DNA here is from genome assembly GCF_008728515.1 of Papio anubis. Classification (NCBI taxonomy): domain Eukaryota; kingdom Metazoa; phylum Chordata; class Mammalia; order Primates; family Cercopithecidae; genus Papio; species Papio anubis. The sequence continues at coordinate 52,311,735 of NC_044992.1, forward strand.
TGTTACTGGTTTAGGCTTAAGGGTTTGCCTGGTCTAGCTTCAATCTTAAATGGTGGGTGCGGCGGCTCACACTTTGGGAGGCCAAGGTAGGCAGATCGCTTAGTCCAGGAGTTGGAGACCTGCCTAAGCAACATGGTAAAACCCCATCTCTATAAAAAATTGAAAACTTAGCCGCGCGCGGTCACGCGCGCCTGTAGTTCCAGATATTGGAGGGTGGTGAGGGGTGGCACTGAGGCGGGAGGATCACTTGAGGTCAGGAGGTCAAGGCTGCAGTGAGCCGAGGCTGAGTCACTGACTGCACTCCAGCCTGGGTGGCACAGCAAAACTCTGTCAAAAAAACAAAACGAAACTAACCAAACAAACAAAAACCAAAGTTGAATGCAGCGGCTCATGTCTGTAATCCCAACAACTCGGAAGGCTCAGGCAGGAGGATAGCTTGAGGCCAGGAGTTCAAGACCAGCCTGGGCAACATAGTGAGGCCCTTGCCTCTGAAAAAATTAAAAATTAATAAAAACGAACCCTAGTAGCTTCAGTCTTTGATTCTCCATCCCTCATTTCATCCCTTTGTCTTCTGGTAATAGAATTTCCTTCTTGTTTTTCTTTTGGGATAAGTCACCTTCGCTCCCTGGGATTCTGCTGGGATTGAGTTACTGCCTTCCAGGCTCAAGCGATCCTCCCACCTCAGCCTCCCAAGTCTCTAAGACCACAGGCGCATGTACTATGCCTGGCTAATGTTTTGTATTTTTGTAGAACCAGGGTTTTGCCATGTTTCCCAGGAATTGTTCCTTTAATGTTATCCTGCTACTTACTAATTCACTTTATCACCCTGTGAGCTCGTAAGAGCAGAGAGAGAGCAACAGGAGCTAAGAAACTCTAAGCTGTGAAAAAATATTAAATATGAAATCATGATAGCTATTACCTTAATTTGTTTTAGGCAAATTGCAAAGTAGTTTTTTGGGAACCACTGTCCCACTGCAGTGATTCCATATGGGGATTCCTAATTCCCAGTTTGTTTTTAAAATAATTTGTAAACACCTAATACAAATACATGATATGAAATTCAAGAGGTACAAAAGGGCATACAGCCCTGCACCCTCCCAGTTTCCCTCCCCGAAGGCAATCACCATTACCAGTTTCTTGTGTGTGCTTCCAGAGGTTGTCTAACAGAACTTTGGTGATGAAAATGGTCGCCCGTGCTGCCCAGTTTGGTAGCCATTAGCCACACGGGGCAGTTGAACACTTAATATGTGGCCAGTGTGTCTTAGGAGCTGACTTTAAAAACAAAAATTTCTTTTTTCTTTGAAGACACAGGGTCTTGCTCTGTTTACCAGACTGGTCTGCAGCCATGTATGAACATGGCCTCAAATTCCTGTTTATTTATTTTTTGAGACAGGGCCTCACTCTGTTGTCCAGGCTGGAGTGCAGTGGTGCAGTCATAGCTCACTGCAACCTTGACCTCCTGGGCTCAAGAAATCCTCCCACCTCAGCCTCCTAAGTTGCTGGGACTACAGATGCACGACACCATGTTTGGCTAATTTTTACAGTTTTAAATTTTTTGGCCGGGTGCAGTGGCTCATGCCTGTAATCTCAGCACTTTGGGAGGCTGAGGCGGGCAGATCACCTGAGGTCAGGAGTTCAAGAACAGCCTGGCCAACGTGGCGAAACCCTGTCTCTACCAAAAATACAAAAATTAGCTGGCTATGGTGGTGCGCACCTGTAGACCCAGCTACTTGGAGGCTGAGGCATGAGAATCACTTGAACCCAGGAGGCAGAGGTTGTAATAAGCTGAGACTGAGCCACTGCACTCCAGCCTGGGTGACAGAGTGAGACCTGTCTCAAAAATAATAATAATAATAAATAAATAAATAAATAAATTTTTTCGTAGAAAAGGGGTTTCACTATGTTGCCCAGGCTGGTCTCGAACTATTGGCCTCAAGCTATCCTCCCACTTGGCCTCCCAAAGTGCTGGGATTACATACAGGCATGCTGAGCCACCAGGCCTAACCTAAATGTCTATAAAACATTAGTTGCTCATGTGGCTTAAGGTGGCTACTGTATCAGACCTCATAGTTCTGTGCAGATAGCACACAGCACACAGTGCATACTATACATGCCCTACTACATCTTGCTTTGCTCCCCTTACCACAGTGCCTATAGCCTGGAGATAGATTGTCCTGCCCTGCCTCATTTTTAAAAACTGCTGCATACATTCCCTTGTAACTGGCTACAAAGGTAATCCCCAGACCCAGCCTGGAGAGCCATGGGTCATCCCTTTTTATAACAAGCTCTAAAATCTTCCACATATACCATAACCAAGGCACATCAAAACAACCCTAGGTTCCTCATGCCTCTACTTTTATCAGCCTGGGCCTGACATATTGATATTTATAGTCACTTTTGGTGGCTGGAAGAAATAATTCACCAAGAATGACTGCCCTAAAATATACTCCACCTAACGTGGCCCATGCCAGGCATTCAGTGGTGCTGGTGGCATTCTTAAGGTTACCATATCTCTCAAGTGGTTCTCCTTTCAGAGCAAAAGTTTTGGGAAAGGTGGCCATTACGCAGAACATCTGGGGCTGAGTTTGCTTTATGTCTCCTGAGAGAGGCCAAAGGATCAGAGCAGTTAGGGGCTGTGACGGTGAACCCCATTGTTTTCAAAATTATTCTAAGAGGCCAGGTGGCCAGGCTGCTGGTGGCTCATGCTTTGTAACTCAGCGCGACTTTGGGAAGGCTGAAGGGATGGATCACGAGGTCAGAGATCAAGACCATCCTACAACACGAAACCCCATCTCTACTTTCAAAAATACAAAAACTAGTCACGAGGAAGTGGCGCCCCAGTAGTCCCAGCTACTCGGGGAGGCTGAGGCAGGAGAATGGCGTGAACCCGGGAGGTGATTTTTGCAGTGAGCTGAGATCCGCCACTGCACCCCAGCCTGGGCGACAGAGCAAGACTCCGCCTCCCAAAAAGAAAAACAAAATACAAAAACTAGGCTACGTGGTAGGCTCCTCATGGTCCAGCTACTCGGGAGGCTGAGGCAGGAGAATGGCATGAACCCAGGAGGGCGGAGCTTGAGAACCTCTCTGACTTTGGAACCTCTGACAAGCTTA